>NC_071345.1:2260000-2560000 GCF_027744825.2 Synchiropus splendidus
TTATGCTGAATAAATCAGTAAAATTATCCATTGAAAAAATATGACGGGTCGGTACATAGAATCAACTTGTTTTTTTTCTGTGTCATCAATTCTGTGACAATAATATAGGTATTTTTATCTTCATGGCTCAAACATGAGGCCGTGAGTCCCGTGAACAAACCATGAGAAACATAAAAGTTGAGAGGGACTCGAGAAAAGCCCAGCGTTTACCCGGCTGTGGAGCTGGTCCATCTCCACCACCAGGGATCCCAGGTTGGAGTCGGCCAGCTGCAGTAACCTCTCCGGAGCTTTCAGCGGCGACAGTCTGTGCTGTGGGACGGATCGCAGACGTGTTAGCAGCCGCAGCTCAGGTCCATCAGAACAAGAAACGCAGGAAGAATCGGTCGAATGCAAAACCTATTCCTCTTCAATCCACTTACAGTGGAGACAATTTCACTTTTACTGTTGCTCACATCATTATTTATGACTCTGCTATAAGATGACATTCTTTACAAGTTTAATATTATTCTGTTTTCACATTTTTCTTCCAAATAAAAATACATAAAAATACGTTTTTGCATTTATTCAGTTGGTAAATTGTTTAAATATTACAATTTTAAATTTGTAAATTTTTCTTCTTTTTTTCTACAAACAAATTCTAAATTAATAATTTCTCTACTTATTTAAAATTTTATAGGATTAAAACAATGGATGTAAATACCATGGTTTGGAATTTCCTGAAATTAAATGTATTATTTCATATTTTTCTTTTTTTTTAAACAAAGCTCTTTAATCGAACACGGTTTTTGACTTCATTCACATTCATCAAAAGGACTCACAATGGAGTGACTAACAAGGCAATATTACGTACAACTTATTTAAGTATACGTATGCTGGTTTTAATTCATTAATTCAATGGTTTTATTCTCATTTGTTTTTCCATGTCATTCCATTTGATTCCATTAACAATGGAACATTATTTCCACATTTTTGAATGGGACCTGTACATCATTATCTAAATGCTACCATTTGTTTTTCCTTATTTTAGCATTTGTTTGATTTTTTTAACACAATATTTCTTTCATATATATATACACATCTATATATATATAGATGTTTCTGTAGCCTGCAGCTCTTCCTCTGCACGAGTGCAGTTGGGGTCCAATGAATTGACAAAACGCAGGGAGAAAGTGACGGCCGTCAGCTGGGATACTGAGCCTCATGTCATCCATTTAATAGGACTAAGAAGCTGCCAAGTGTTTGGACTGGCCGCGTGTCAACGTTTCGGCGAGCGCTCTTCGACGTGGCAGAAGTTTGCGGAGCTAAATTGGACTAATGAGGGTGGGAAGCTGCGTGTGCGCTCTACCTTCAGCTCCTCAGTCATGTTCTCAAAGTGGTAGAGGATCTTGTACGGCGGCGGCAGCGGGGTGGTGAGGGTGACGTCGGTGATGATGCGGTACAGACGGTCCATGTCGCTGATCAGCAGGCCCGAGCAGTCGTCGTCGCAGGCTGCAGGAAGAGGATCGGGGGGGAGTCAGCCTCATCCATTTTCAGTACAAAATGGATGAGGCTGACAGAGCTTGTGTTTGAAATGAAATATTCAGGATCTATCTTCCTCTTCGTGCAGTTATTTTTCTGAGTCACATGGATTGTGAGTCGTGACACCAAACCGCTGCAGAGCATCGCTGCAGTAGTGCGTCTGTTCTCCAGCTGCAGTGGAGAGGAAGCTCTTCATGCATCAGTCCACGTTAAGTTCTGCTCAACATGACGTCGGCAGTCCACCACACACAGCCACGCCGCTCCCTCCTGCCGACTTGTCTTGACGTGAAACGGAAGAAATCAAGTACACTTTGTGGTGCATCCATCTCTGACACTGTGTCGGGTCAGAGATGTTTGGAGGAGCAAGCTCAGGCACTGATCTCAGAGGTGGACTCAGTCTGACTGTTGATCCTCTCATACAAGCGGCAGGAGGGAAAGTTGGGGAAGAAATCAGAGCGGGGAACCCAGCATATCATGGCGCTTCTCGGAGTGAATGGTTGGCCCTGCCTCTGAGTTTGGACAGTTTGAAGTCACCTTCACCCGGCCGCCGTGGTGAGCCCCGACCCTCCTATGGACCCAAATTGGACTGGCCATTACAGTCACATCAGCTTTAGATTATCCCCAAATTACATCTGAATTATTGGACACGACTGGTGCCATGGCTGCGCCGGTTTCCATGGCAACCCCCGAAAAGCGGCTGATTTGCATTTGGCTGGCAACAAGGAGTGAGAATCACGACACCAGGTGAGAGTGTCGGGGGGAAGAGGGAGCCCCGCCGAGAGAACAAAGTCGGGGGACGTCGGTGGGGTGCTAGTGAGCAAGGCAGCTGTGGTGGTTCGAACGCCACCACTTTCCTAAACTCCTCCTCCTCATCATCATTTTCATACAGAACATAGAAGTTGCTGTTTAGTTCAACTCCCAGACGCTGAAGGAGAGAAACCCGAGAGTCAAACTTCAACCGCTTCATCTCTCCAGCTTTGCTCTCGACGGAGACACACACGTCGGTTGCATCAGTGGAGACAGTGAAGAACCTATTCAAGTGAAAGCTCACTACAAACAGAAGTCACATGCTGGCACAGAATGAGCTGAGAATATGAATTAGATCATAGAAAAAGTAAAAATTACGTTGACATTTTTACTTTTACACTATATTACTAATTATATATCTTCATTTTTTACAGATTGATGATAAAAAATATTTGTAAAACACTTGAAAAGATAAAACACAAAAAGGAAATAATTTTTTTGTTCTACATTTGTACATTTAGAAGCAGTATGTGTAGTAAATGTATGTAATGAATTTAAACATCCTTCTCACTTGGCCTATTAAACTCCAATAAACCGATAAAACCGCCGACACGTCATGAAACATGCTCAACACCAAACGTGTGTTAGTCTTACAGGTGATGCCTGCGGGTCCACACACATGCCTGTCCATGCAGCCGTCACACGCCGTCCCCGTGGCCCCATCCCTGCACTGGCATTGGCCCGTGACAGGGTCACACGGCGCGGGCCACGCCCCCCACACCGAGCACTTACACTCCTCGCAGTGACCGCCGGGCAGCTGGGGGTTACCGTGGTAACCAGTGGAGCACCTGCAATGGGAGCGACGATGAGGACTTGGTTTGTGGTTCCCATCCTGCGGGCGTGTCTGACCTCTCGCAGTATTTGCCCTCGTAGCCTTCGGGACACGCCGTGCACCTGTAGTCACTGAAACCCTCCGCCACACAAGTGGGACTGAAACTGGCAACCAAGAGACAGCGGCGTGAGCAAACCGCCGGAGACACACGTCGGTGACTTCAGGTGCAACACAAGGGCGAGTACTTGTTCTGCGGGCTGGTGAGGGGACAGGCGCAGGGCTTGCAGTCGTCGGGGAAACCTCGGACCACGCCGTAGAAGCCCGGCGCGCAGCGCTCACACTGGTCCCCCTCCGTGTTGTCCTGACAGTTCTGGACACACAAAGCCAAGACACAACACCGCGAAAAGATGAACTCTTCTCATAGGGACAATAATACGAATATTCCGATGTGATACATCGCCATATACTGCAAATTATATTGTAATATTTATCTACAAGAGCCACCTTTTAAGTGGGTCAAAGCAAACAATATTGTGCGCATGAAAACATTATTGTGTCCAGGGGAAGAAATTGAAACGTAAATAACAATTGACTGTAAATAATCCTACAATAAACACAATAAAACATTATTGTTGTGAAATCAGACCAGTGAGACTTGACAGTGCAACGGAGGAAAGAACAGCTCCAGTCATCAATAAACTAGGTAATAAATATCAATACAGCCCACTTAAAATATCTGTACAATACGGCACGATCAAGTATCACGATAACTGTGACTTGTGATTTTTACACCCCCGAAGCATCTTAACCCTCTGGAAATGTTGGCTGGACAGTGACATCATCCTTCTGATACTCAGAGTGGAGCTGGTGTGGTTTGAGCTGCAATTACACTGGTATTACACAAGCGGTCATAATGGCTTAAATATTGTTATTGTTATACTAGTTCAATTACTTTGAGGTGCATCTGAAAGTACATAGAACTAGTGATGTGCTGATGAGGCTTCATGACAGTGTCCTTACTTACTCAGGCCCCACTAGGTGGCGCTATCCACCCAAAACTGTTATTCGATGAAACCTCACATTGATGGTAAACCATCACTGCCCTCTAGTGGGCTCAGAAAACATGGACACTGTTTCATGACGCCTCACCAGCGCATCTCTACGTGAAGCTAAACTGCCCTCAAAATGAAACAACACATTACAAAATGTCTTGAGCTCATTTACAGTATTTTATGCTTCAATGTTGTGACGTTATTCACCACCTTCCCCCCTCTCAAACTAAAGCTTCTTCTCTTTAGGAATCATCAAGACAATAAAACCCAGCAGCTTGACACGACTGCAACATGGCCGCCCCCCGACGTCGGTTCCGTGCATCCATTACACATGGCATTGGTGAAGACGGGTGAAATCACGCAGGTCTCTGAGACCCAGGACCATGGCAGCAGGAGCGGCCGGTCGCTCCATCCTTTCATCGCCCACAGCTTCTGCTCTCCTCTGATGGACTATTTATCTTTTCATTTCCTTCCAGAAGGAAATAAAGACGCGGTAATGACCAGGCGCTTTTCTCCTGGGCCTGCCCACCCCCCACGATGAGCCGGCCCGAGCCCAGCGGGGGGGCTCAGACGGCGGAGAGGTGCCATCTCACGGCGCACACAGCTTCCTCTCTTCCCTTCAGCGTTGGAAATACCTGTTTACTTTGACTCACGCGGCGCCGAGGGTCCGCATGAGCAGGAGAAGGGCTTACTTCTCACGTGTTGAGTTTGGCCTTCTGAGCGGCCAGGAGGACTCGCTCCTGGTACCAAACACAGCGAGTCACTCAGTGAAAACTGTTTGACTTTGACTCCACTACAGAACTGCTGAAGTCCACGCTTTCTTCTTCCTTCATGTTCAGCTCAGTTTGAAGAGTGTGAACATGGACCTGGTCCTGGTACCAAACACACCGAGTCACTCAGTGAAAACTGACTTTGACTCCACTACAGAAGAGCTGAAGTGGACGCTTTCTTCTTCCTTCATGTTCAGCTCAGTTTGAAGAGTGTGAACATGGACCTGGTCCTGGTACCAAACACAGCGAGTCACTCAGTGAAAACTGTTTGACTTTGACTCCACTACAGAACTGCTGAAGTCCACGCTTCTTCTTCCTTCATGTTCAGCTCAGTTTGAAGAGTGTGAACATGGACCTGGTCCTGGTACCAAACACACCCAGTCACTCAGTGAAAACTGTTTGACTTTGACTCCTGGTCCTGGTTTCCGTGGTCGACTCTGCTGCCTACCTGCACTCTGATTTCCTCCCCCCCTCCGTCTTGATTCTGCCTCCCAGCCATTTTGTTCCCAGCCCTCGCTCCGTAACGGTGTCATTAGCATTTTTGCAGCGCCGCGACCCAAATTGAAAATGCTAAACGAGCTTGTTTCTGTGGTAATTAGCGGTAACGAGAAACACGGCAAGTTAATAGAAATGACTCGACTCGTTATAAGAGGCAACTTCGTGACTGAACAAACGCAGCCAGCAGCCCCCCCCCCCGGCCCCCCCCGGGCCCCGAGGGAACAGCGTGAGGACGGCACCGCGTGACGGCTGTTTATGAGCCAATCTGAGCCGTGTAGGTGTGTGTGTGTGTGCCTGTCTTTGTGAGGACCTGTATGTGTTTTTATCAACAGAGTGAGAGGACATTCCTGGATTTTAGATTTCACTTGGGTTCAGAGTAGAAGAAGAGTAAAGGTTAAGTTTGGCCACTTCTTTTGGAGGTTAGGTTCAGGGGGAGAGGCTGGGGGAAGGGTGATGTCCATGTATGTCAATGACGGTCCTCACTAAGACAGGAAGACAACATGGGTGTGTTTCTGAATCTATTCCGTTTCCAACTCTTTCAACACGTTCACACGGCACCTCTTTCTTTTTTCTGAGCTGAGGCCTCACATGAGCTCACCATCCAGAGGCCTCACAACACTGAAGGAGACACATTTCTTTGTGACGCCGGGCTCATATAGTTGGTTTAAACACTTTGAGAATGCAGCTGTGCCTGCTGCAGCCAGCAGTGCAGCCTTTCAGAGGGAGTGGAGAAAGCTGGGCAGACCTGCTGCGGCTCTTGCCTCTGTGCCTCCGCTCAATACTCTTATTTTGTGGGTCGGTCTCACTACTCAGGGTTTCTGTCCCAAGCTGGACTGTGATGTGTTACAGCGTAAGGGACAACATTTCTGAGGTCCACACATCATGTCTCTATTAGCTGGACATGAACATGAACGTCAGAAAAGCAACACTTTATAGATCGATAACTTGTTCTCGACTTTGTGAATGAACATTCCTCCCTGCACCTGCTGTTTTCATGGTCATGTTTTCCTCTTGGACATTCCCTCTTTATTTGAGAGAAATATTCTGCATGCAGAACACGACATGACGTGCTGCCAGTATCAGACATATATTCATCCACTGACTTGTCCATTTTCTCTTATTTATTTCACAAATTTTGTTCACATGTTTTTCCTTTCTTTTTTCTCAATATCCACATTGATGCCATACCAGGAGTGGGAATGAAATGGAATCATGAATTACATCATAACTCTCAATCATTTGTTTATTTTTTTATCAGTTTAGATATAACTACGTATATTGCACGTATATTTTATTTATTTACGTATATTTTAATGATTTATGTTATTATTTCATACTTTGTGCCACATTTATGTTTACATTTTAAATTTCATATATATGCATAAAAGTACATGCAGAAATGTGAACATAAATATGCAAATGTACATCCAATTCCTTTGCTCTCATTTATTTCCTCATATACGCAGTATTACTATATACTGTATATATACATGTACAGAATAATATTTATTTGCCAATTCCTTTTCGAATTTGGCCTGTATTTTCTTCCACACTTTTTCATTTGAAAAAGCTGTGTATTTGAAATGTGCACATCAAAATGATTCTGCCACATGTGTCACATCAGTTTATTGCACACCACGCGCCTCATCTGAATCCCTTCATTCCCATCCTGCACCATATTGATCTGCCTCAGCACATTCAGCTCCCCCTGTATTGTTAAAGGAACTGAGTTTATAGAGGCAGAGAGAAGAAGCGTTTGACACCTGGGTGACGACTGGAGAGGAGGATGTTGCAGGAAAGTCGTTCATTATCAGCAGGCTAATTACAGTAGCTGACACCGGTCCCAACACACACACACACACCTGTCCAGCCCCTCTCCAGAAGCAATCTGGCGCGCGGCTGCACGGGGGCCTCCAGGGGCCCCTCCTCCCACACTCGCTCACTCACCTGGCATATGGAGGTGTCGGGGTCACAGGTGGACGAGTGGCCGCTGCACTGGCACTGGACGCAGCTGCCCATGCCAGCGGCGCTGGGCGCCGCGGACGCCGGGGCGGACGCCGCCGCGCCGCTGCCAAGTCGGTAGAAACCTGCGGCGCACTCCTGCGGGCGTGAATGTGAGATGGTGAACAGAAGACCGCCTTCACTACGAGGCTCAAGTTTTCAAAACTCCCACGGTGACCAGGGCTACTGCCTTCACCAAGTCTGGCCACACACACACACACACTCTCGCCTGTTCACTAATAATTAATGGAGTCCATTTAAAGAGCCATCTGTTCCTTCTGCTAGTGCTAAACGCCCGTTTAAAAAAACTTTAACAACTACAGCAGCTACAAATAGAGCAGCCATCTGTCAGGCCAGCAGCCGCCGTGCGACCTGGAAACCTTAAAACTGGCCGCTGCATTGCTTCCTGCAGCAGGCGCTTTAGCTCGGTCCGTTGAATGTTGTCCACCCAGAGGCGTCTACTGACGGGGATCCATGGTTTGGTATCCATGAGGTGGAGCAGAGGATCTCCTCCGAGTCTCTCCTGAATGACGTCTGAGCGTCTCCACGCAGGAGAGTGGATGTATCTTACGGTGAATTCCAATTCCATCCTCAAACCTCAACCTCAACAATGCATGCTCCCGTGGAGAGCAAGGGCTGTTCCGAATCTCAGGAAGCGAAGGTAAGGAGCAAGACTGAGGAAGGCATCTTCCTCAATTCTGAGACTCCCCAGCACTTACCTTAGGTTTGAGGAACACCCAGACTGCCCAGAATGCTTTGCACATTTTCAGCCAATCACAAATGGAGGGCAAAACGCCATAGATGACGAAATAAAGAACACAGAAGTATTTTCTTTGCTAAAGAAGATTACTAAAACCATTCTATTATCTCAGTTTACACACATTTGAGGGATTATTTGCTTCAACACTGGTACTTGTTTCTGAGAGGAGCAAGCAAACAAACGGAAGAGTCGCCCTTGTAACTAAAACGTCCTGGTTGTTTACAAGTCATGCTGTTCACTTCACACGTTGGTGTCCTGGGAATCTGTCCGCGCTTCATCTTCCCACTTGGTTTCAAGTCGGCTCCGGAACCTCGGTTTGAAGGGACCATTTCAATTTTTATGGTGAGGATTGGGACGGATGGTCTAAGGTGGAGGGTTAAGACGGAGGATTAAGGGAAGGAGTGAAATTCACCCTTATTATGTCAAACTAACTTTGTTGGTGGTGATAATCTGTTTGGTATTTTTCCATTTGTGTTTATTTCCTGTCTTTTGGTCACGTAACTGTCTTGCTTTGCATCCAGTCCAGTGTCTCCGACTGGACTGGAGGCTAGTTTCCCAGCGTCTCCGACCGGACTGGAGGCTAGTTTCCCAGCGTCTCCGACCGGACTGGAGGCTAGTTTCCCAGCGTCTCCGACCGGACTGGAGGCTAGTTTCCCAGCGTCTCCGACCGGACTGGAGGCTAGTTTCCCAGCGTCTCCGACCGGACTGGAGGCTAGTTTCCCAGCGTCTCCGACCGGACTGGAGGCTAGTTTCCCAGCGTCTCCGACCGGACTGGAGGCTAGTTTCCCAGCGTCTCCGACCGGACTGGAGGCTAGTTTCCCAGCGTCTCCGACTGGACTGGAAGCTAGTTTCCCAGCGTCTCCGACTGGACTGGAGGCTAGTTTCCCAGCGTCTCCGACTGGAGGCTAGTTTCCCAGTGTCTCCGACCGGACTGGAAGCTAGTTTCCCAGCGTCTCCGACCGGACTGGAGGCTAGTTTCCCAGCGTCTCCGACCGGACTGGAGGCTAGTTTCCCAGCGTCTCCGACCGGACTAGAGGCTAGTTTCCCAGCGTCTCCGACCGGACTGGAAGCTAGTTTCCCAGCGTCTCCGACCGGACTGGAAGCTAGTTTCCCAGCGTCTCCGACCGGACTGGAAGCTAGTTTCCCAGCGTCTCCGACCGGACTGGAAGCTAGTTTCCCAGCGTCTCCGACCGGACTGGAAGCTAGTTTCCCAGCGTCTCCGACCGGACTGGAGGCTAGTTCCCCGGCGTCTCCGACTGGACTGGAAGCTAGTTCCCCGGCGTCTCCGACTGGACTGGAAGCTAGTTCCCCGGCGTCTCCGACTGGACTGGAAGCTAGTTCCCCGGCGTCTCCGACTGAGCAGTGGGAGGAGCTGGTCCTGATCTCAGCCGCTTCACATTCAGCAGCGGACAGTTCCAGTGAGAACTGAACACAACACACATATGAACTTCATCTGTCTCATCACTCCTGCGCTGTAATAACAGGGTTTGTCTGATGGTTGTCATTTCATCAGCTTCTCTGCTCACAGCTTTCCCGACCTGTATTGAACCTCTGCTTTCATTTCCAGGACCGATGCTTGTTTCTCTGAAATCCCAGCTCCAGACGGAGTCACACCTCCTTCCTCTCGAGCCAGGATGCAGCAGGAAGTTCATTTGCTTCCACAGAAAGAGGAGTGAGGGCGACGCTCGCCGAGGCTTAATCCCGACTCGCCAAGGCAAAAACACTCAATCAGACACCACACCAAAAACACAAGCGGCGCCGCCGCGGCTTAGCGCCGACTGTAAATTGGAAACGGCGGAGACACGAGCGGAAGTTCATTCTGCCGCTGTAGATTGACTTAGCATCGGTGTGAAGGCGACACTCAATAACATTAATGAATCCCTGAAATACAAAGTTCCTCCACGTCGCCATAGAAACGACATTCTCTTCTCCCAATGTGATTATTGCAGAGTGAGAGGAACATGATTAACGGAGAATCACTGCCACGCAACTGTCCGATTCAAAAAGTGTCGGGAAAGCGGATCATTTTTGGTTTGAGCGACTCATGACGGATTCACGTCCATCACTGTAGGGATTCGCTCGGATCTGAGGCACTCGTGAGTTTGACTCACGTCCTGTTGAGTCACCAAAGACACAGCTCAGTTGGCCAGTTCTGCCACCAGGGTGCGCTCACAGTACATGTGTCGGACTCAGAAACAGAGGTTTCCGACTCATGGGCAGATAAACGGACATGACCCTCGGGTGATAAGGTCCCGCGTGCCGCACTTGCCTCACAGGAGAATCCGGAGTAGCCGAGTGGACAGTCGCACTTCTCAATCTGGTGGGCTCTCTCGCTCTCGGTGCTGGCCCTGCCCTCTTCAGCGACAGTCAGGCTGATCTCCGAAATCCTGAGGAGACATGGAGCAGAATAAGGGTCCGGGGTCCTCTAAAGGTCGAGTGATGATGTGCGTACCGGCTGTGCCTCATCACGCCGCCGTGCGACGCCTTGATGAGGATGTAGTCCACGTAGAACAAGACGTCCATGAAGTCCTCTCGGGTCATGGAGCGGCCGTCCGCGTACTTCCACTCGTGCTGCAGGAACAGACGCGTCTCTCACCGGCTTCCTGGCTGGGACCTGCCGCTGTGCCGGGACCCACCTCAGTCATGTCCAGCTCGTGGCGCGTCAGCTGGCCGATGTGAAGCCCGGGAACGTGGCGGGTCATCACGATGTTGCGGTTGGGACCGCCCTTGATGATCACCTGCGGCTCGTACGAGGACGGCCCCGTTTCCTCCCGCGCCTCGTAGTACACCGCGTATTTGAGCTTCCCGCCGTACGCTGTGATCTGAGGAGGGAGGGAAGCCGCTGTCAGGGGGTGGAGTCAGGGGTCAAATTACAACCTCCTACCATGGAGCCTCTGAACTGCTCGGGCAATTTCCAGTAGTACGGCTCAGAGAGAACAGCAGAGACCAGCTCAGAGTGGGCCAGGATCTCCGGGTGCTGGAAGCTCACTCCGCTTTGGGTCTCCACTGTGTTGCCTTTATCCACCAGGGGGAGCACCGTCTGCTCTGGCCTCAGCGCCAACTGCAGCAAGGAAAGCGGACCATTCAGAATGAAGCCAACTGGGAAGGAAACTACAAAACACAAGGCCGAAGAAGATAAATACCAACCAAGAAGTTATGGCCTGACCAGGCTTCATGAAGCAGGCTCCTCATTTCAGAGCCCACCAGAGGGCACTATCTGCCCAAAAACTGCTTCAGTGAAACACCAATTTAAACAAAGACTGACCTCTGAAAACACTGTTTCATGAAGCCTCGTCCGTCCATCACTCCAAACACAAGACTAAACCCGGGGCTCTGAACCTTCCTGATCTCAGGGCCCACCTTTCCCAGGACAAACGGGTCTGGGGCCATGCAATAGAACTGACTCATGACTCTTGATTTCATTTGTGATCAACAACCGTATCTAATCTACTTACACGTTAACACACCGAAACCTCGTGAAATGACATGAAACCACGTGATCACAGCACTGTCATCGAAAAGTCCAACCAGCAGAAGAACCAGGCAAAGTCATATTCATCAAATTTACTAAAAACAAAAAAAAGGAAAAAATAGACTTGATGCAAACTGTTGAGAAAATAGGGAAAACTGAATCAAATTCTGAACAAAATAAATATAATAAAACCAACACTCCAAAGAAGATATAAGTGTAAATGAAAGCATTGCCATAAAATGTTCTCATTCATTTTCAAAACTGCCTCACCAGGTGCTTTCATCAACAGTTTTTTTTTTCTGTTGGGGGGGGGCGCCATCACTATCTCCATAGTTGGTAACTAGCACAGATTTGCAGCTGTCAAGTCAGTTCAGTGACTGACTATTGCCACCATCAAACTGAGCGTCTCATGACCCAGAGGTGTAATACAAAAACAAAAATGAGCGGCCCAACTGCTCCTAAAGACATGACTAAAAAATAAATCAAACAAAGTAAAATGAAGTTCATTTCAGACTCCACATCAGTATTATAGCAGGTGAGGATCCTCGTCGACCCAGTTTGAGATGTCTGTATTTGGTCTATTTCTGCCTTTGTTTTGTTTTTGTTTTCTTCTCAGACTCTCACGTCATAGTTCACCAAGTCAGATTTGACTAGCTCACCAAGACAAGCTTTCGTTCATGCACACTCAGTTGCTTTCATCTTCAGTCACAACACACGTGGACCTGCTGTGTCAGCGTGGGGTTTTTCATCCTACGTTGCACCCAGAGTGAACAAACTCAGTTCCTGGAAGGACAGTGGACATGTCCAGTCACAGCAAACCCTGTCTGTGTTCCTTATTCCTGTCGACAAGGCCACCAATATATCCCCATTGTTATTCGCTCACACAACAAACATTTGTCTGTTGTCGAACAGTCGATACTGACACATGAATCCTTTCATCATTTTGCATGTTTGATGAAAATAAAAGCTCATGAAAAGAGCTTTGAAGGAATGCGACAGGGTTTGATTTTTGACTTCACTAAACTTCCCTTTCTTCCTGTAAACACCGTTCAGAATGGGTAGGATCAATGAATCAAACCTGTCTCGACGGTAATGAAGGAGCAGCGTGTTTAACTCGCCGACTCAAGGTGAGCGCTTCATAATAGACGCCGGCTCCTGTCATATTTGCTTTTATCGCCGCAGACACCGAGGCCGTCGGCGGGGAAGAGCAGCCGCCATCAATAGGAGACGCGCAATGAAGCGTCGGGCGGCCGCTTGCCTCTCAGGATGTTCTCCATGTTCAGACACGTCTAACGGCTCGGGAGGGCGGCCGACTTCCCCCGCTCCTAAAGCAGACCTCCACCATAACTGAGGAGAAACAAGCCGAGCTGCTGTGTTTCCCTGCTGCTGGATGAGTCAAAGGGTTGAGAAGTGTTTGGAGTCTCCCTGGATGAGGAGGCAAATGCATGAGGGTGTGGATGCTGTGGCCGCGCCAGATAAAGGAAAGCACCTGGGAGGAGAAACTGCTTCAGTGACACTCGCCATAATAGGAATGAAATATTGTCACCTGACAAGAGGACTGTTGGGGTCATTTCAGTTGAATACAGAGGAGATTATGATTATTATTATCATTGTTACTTTTTGTATATCATCCAATCCGCCAGAAAAGAAATGAATTTTCATGTCAAAAATGTAGAGTTTTCCCAATATATTTTAGTAAAGAAAGGAGAAGATTAAATAAATTAATGACACCTGGTTAAAGAGTAAATAAATAACTATTTATAAATAAATATAATAAAATAAAAAGGACGTTCTATATTAACATTTTTTTTTTTTTTAAACATTCTTTTATAAGTTGCAGGAACGACAAAGGCAGGGCCTCATCTTCTTCTGGGCTGGAGTCTATGCTAGCTGCAGTACTGTCTCTCTCTCTTCTCTCAGCAGGTCCTGGGTCTGACCCGGGGCCTCCTCCCAGTTGGATATGTCAGAAACCTGAACATCCTGACAAGATGCTAGAGCGACCTCAACTGCCTTCTGAAGGACAAGTGGACGTTCAGCTCTGTTGTCGGGCCACTCCAAAGCTGGTGACCGCAGGTGAGAGGAGACATCCAGCGGTCACTGGAGAGCTTTGTCTTCTGGCTCAGCTCTTTCTTCACCGCAGACACAGAGGCCTGCTGACTGAAGAGTCACCTGACACACACTTTGTGGTCACCGTTTCACGGAACCGTTCGGTATCGCAAGATACCAATAGACCTCAACTGGTGCGATGAACTTAAGAATACATAAAAAAAAAACCTCAACTCACTCTAAATTTTCAATTCCATGAGGAATGGCAAGAGGTCCCTGACCTCAGCCCTGAGACACTGCGCCACTCTTCAGTGAGCAGCAGCAGCAGTGGCCACACTCTGTGCGACTGTCGGGAGGTAAATGGTGGAGCAGCAGGCTGCTTTTAATATATCAGAGGCGCTTGCTCCCGGCGATAAACTTTGTTTCCGTGGAAACCCTGGAGCGGCCGCAAGGCTTCATTTGAACGACAAACATTCACTTGGTTTTATTGTTGATAGAGTGAGAGTGTGCTGGACAGAGGCGAGAAAAATGGGGAGTTTATTGGAGAGAGGGAGATTTTCTCTGAACCAGTGAGTCGTGAGATTACACGGAGTGGAGTTGGGTGCACACACACACACACACACACACACACACGACATGGGATTACACACACACACACACACATACATACTGCTATCTCTGTCCTTATGAGGACCTCACCTTAAACATCCAAAACACATGGAAAACCTGAAGCACGAGTCGGAACCAAACCCAGTTATTTTGATGTTTTCACCCTCGAAACTCTATGTGGACCGGCCAAAATGTCCTCATAAGACCAGCGTCATGTCAAAGATTGGTCCACATGAGAATATTGGCACTCTACTGTGGGCCAGACTCAACAGCAGCACATGCTTCCTGAAGGTCACTAGAGACCATGGTCCGGCTTCACCTGACGTCTGATTCACACAAACCTCTTCACCTTCACCTCTTCTTCACCTCAGTTACAGAGGTGAAGAAAGAGCTGAGCCAGGAGACAAAGCTCTCCAGTGACCGGTGGATTTCTGAGACGTGACACAAGCCAGTGGGAGGAGGACACGGGTCAGACCCGGGGGGTCAGACCTGCAGGTCACTCACAAGGCGAGGCCCCGCGCCTCGCTCTACTCACCCACATCCTGATGAGCCCCTGGGCCTCCGTGCAGGAGTGTGTCAGTCCGTAGCAGTAGCATTTGCTGCATCCCAGAGGGTTTTGCACCGACAACCCAAAGGTGTGCGGCTTGCAGAGGCCACAGTTGTCTCCCATCACATTTTCCTGCGGTGACAAACGTGAAACATGTTAGTTCCCGCGCCGAGGCACCTGTGGCGCGAGGCCCCCTGTGAAGACGGGTGGCGGCGGATGATTGACAGCAAGTGAACCCACAGCCTCCTCGACTCCAGGTTTGAGTCAGGTGGTGCATGCATGTCACACTGATGTGTTGGGGAGTGACAGATGAGAAGGGTGTGTGTGTGTGTGTGTGTCAGCAGGCGGTTGACAACAAGCAGCCCAACACTCCCTGAATGGAAATGAGTGCAAACTTTATTACATAAAACTCCGATCCGTTTGGTTGAATATCCTCACCATCTCTGGGGAAGCTCCAGCTTCACTCCAGAATATTGAGGTCACCTGTTGCTCTTCATAAATATGTATTTCTCCGCGGGACTCTCTTGGGAATCAGGGGCTAATTGGTCACCTCAGAGTCAGACTCCTGATTCAAGTCCACCATCTTTGAGGATGTGACACTAAACAATGGAATATAACACTAAAGAGACGGAGAGAAAGTACAATCCAGTGTTGTGTGTTTTTGAGATTATGACCTTTAAGTTTTAGTGGAGTGTCCAGTCACGGAAATTTTAAGTTGCGATGAATCCAATAACACTGATCCACAAAAGGGCCAGAGTGGGGCCGGGTTTTTGTTCCAACCCTGCAGCACATGCAGGTAAACCAACCAGGAAGCCTGAACCAACTGTGGCCCTGTGAGGAGTCTTGTGCGCGATAGAAATAGTCACCTGATGTTGATGTTCTCACAGTGGAAGACAGTCTCCATTGTTTGGTGCAATAATCTGAGCACCTTCCAAAGCAGTTTAAGCACATTTCAGTAGTTTCAGAATAGTTTTGTCGTTTTATTATTATTTATTTATTCATGACTCTATGAGCTTTAAACAAGGCCAAAATACAAAAAAGGTGTGAGTTATATTCATAGCTGGAACTGGGGTGGACACAGTTTTATTTTTTTAATTTTATTTAATTTAATTTTTCCACATTTCCATAGTCTAAATTCACTTTTTTCTTATTAAATCCAAGTTGTGAATTTCAAAAATACTTCATATTAAATAAGTTATTTAAATTGTTTCCATACATATTTTTTATGTTTATAGTATTGATGTATTTATTGTTTTAAATTTTGTAGTTTTATCAAGGTTTATCTCATAAAACTGGTGTCAGACTACGCCAGAGGGTCTCTCGAAGTGTTGTGTGTAGTGTAGTGTTGTGCTGTGCGTGCGTGTCACCTACCTTGCAGCTGCACCTGCCGGTCCGCTCGGCGCAGCCACACACTCCTCTCTCCAAGTCGCACGTCTGGCCGTCTGACCCAGCGACGACGCACTCACACCTCGTGCACTGAGACAAAGCACAAACACTCAGTTCCGGTCCCTGATCCTGAGCGAAAGCGATGGGCTCCTCGTTCATTTTGACAGGCAGAGATAAATCTTTCCACGCAGCAGAATCCCTCAGAGGAACTGGAACTTAAAGTTCATCAAACAGCATCTTTAATTCTCCATCAACCTTTGTGGAGAGCAGGAGAACACTCATCATGATTCCTGGTCTGTGGCGCCACTCCACTCCATTTACATGCTTGCGACATCATTCATGAGCATTTCAAGATCAGCAGCTGACATATTATATTCATTAGGTATTTTCTTCCCACAATTCCATAAATATTATTATTATTATTCCTGTTTACGATCGACATCGTGAGACATGAGTGTCTTTTTCCACCATCGTCTCCCACATTTTTATTCTTAGTATATATATTTTATGTATTATGCATTGTGTTCATTCTGTTTTATAATCTAATCTAATAATCTAATATAATTAATATACAGAATCTATAATCTAATACAATACAACATAAATCAACAATTAATAATAATAAAAACATTCAAGTTAATAATGCAAATAATATAAATATAAATTATTATATCGAAATGTATATACAATTATTGCATTATAATAAATAAATAACTTTGTTTAAAATAAAATAAAGTTCATTGATATAAATTAATAATACGTTAATTAATTTAATATAAAATTAAACAATGGAGGAAACAATGTAATATTACTATATAAAATAAATAATTTAAAAACAATTAAATTAAAAATTATTAATATTTAGTAAATATTTCATTTTAAGAAGAAAATGGTACAATGGAGAAACTATAAATAATATTAGAATATTTTACTAAAACAAACCTTTAAAAAAATCTTATTAATATAAGAAAAAAAAGACATTTTAAAATATGTTATTTTCTATATTTCTGTTTATATTCAAACAGGAATGTAGACATTTCATGTTCTGTTTGGACAAATTTGAACGGAACGTTACCGACTTTCTATCTTAACTATATTCTTCCCTTTGAAGCTGAAACCTTGAGAGTAAAACTTGTATATAAACTTGGGGGGGAAAGTAAAAGCCTATTTAGCAGTCAGAGCGAATGAATGCCTTCTCCGATCTGAACTCTAATAATGTTGTTATCGCATCAGCGGCTCTTCATTCCTCCACATCAGCGGCAGCTCCTCCGTGACTGAGAAGCACCTCATAATCTCTGGGCTTCAGGCGCGCGGTGAGAAACCAATATTCCCCCTGTTGGTTCACGTCCCGTACCTGAGGGAAATCTCGGTGTCCCAGCTGACACTCGTTGCATTTCTCTCCTCTGAAGGCGTCGTGGCACTGGCAGCAGCCGGTGTTGATGTTGCACTGCGGCGTCAGCGAGCCGATCACGCTGCAGCCGCACTCCTGCGCCAGGCAGACACAAGGAGAAGCCCTGCTCATCAATCACCAGCAAGTGACTTTTATCCCCACACTTGAGCTGCACAGCTTCCTGCACAAGCCAGCGAGAGACACAGTTCCACCTGAATACTAGCACTGAACTGGGGAGCAGTGGGGAAGGTGCAGGCCTGGACCCATCCTGGTTCTCCTCCAGCGTCAGCCTGGCTTCCTGTGGCCACAGACTGAGGTCTGGCCCTTGACCTTGCCCAAAAGTTGGACCCTTCCTCAGGGCCACCTGAAGTCGGACCCTTCCTGGCCTCTCTCAGGGCCACCTGAAGTCGGACCCTTCCTGGCCTCTCTCAGGGGCACCTGAAGTTGGACCCTTCCCGGCCTCTCTCAGGGCCACCTGAAGTCGGACCCTTCCCGGCCTCTCTCAGGGGCACCTGAAGTTGGACCCTTCCTTGGGGCCACCTGAAGTAGGACCCTTCCTCGGGGCCACCTGAAGTCGGACCCTTCCTCGGGGCCACCTGAAGTCGGACCCTTCCCGGCCTCTCTCAGGGCCACCTGAAGTCGGACCCTTCCTGGCCTCTCTCAGGGGCACCTGAAGTTGGACCCTTCCTGGCCTCTCTCAGGGGCACCTGAAGTTGGACCCTTCCCGGCCTGTCTCAGGGGCACCTGAAGTTGGACCCTTCCTCGGGGCCACCTGAAGTCGGACCCTTCCTCAGGGCCACCTGAAGTCGGACCCTTCCTTTAAAGTCTAACTAAAGAACCTAGTTTGCTGGCTGAGCTGCATCAGATCTGAGGAGGAGAACAGAGTAACCCTCCTCCAGCAGCGATCACATGTGCGCTACAAGGTGAGAAAAGCGAGGGGAGTACAGTGACAGGTGCTTTGAGCGGGAAACTTCCTCCTGGAAGAGGAATTAGTTTCAGCCTAATTGGATGAGCTTCACAGCAGTCGTGGTGCAGCATGACGGCGGACATGAGATGTGTGCTCTTGAAGTTTGTTTGTTGAGCTGGTGCTAATGAGGCGTGCGCCAGGCCCACCTTGCATCCCGTCATGATGTCGTGACCCCAGTGGTTGGGGGCGCAGCGGTCGCACCGCTCTCCGACGGTGTTGGGGGGGCAGATGCACTGGCCCGTGCTGGCGTCGCAGTTGTTGCCCACGTGGCTGCACTGGCAGGCTGCAGGAGAAACTCGGGGTCAACACCAGCGTCCACGCCTTCGGCCGGCGCTACCGTGTCCGTACGAGTGCATCCGCCCTCCTGGAAGTTGAAGAACCCTCGAGCGCAGCGGTCGCACTTGGGTCCGGCGACTCCCGGCTGGCAGCGGCACTGACCGTTCTCGTCGCAGTCGAACGACTTGGATCCGAAGGAGTTGCAGTGACACGGGACACAGTGGCCGCCGGCGGCGATGCCGTGTGTCTCAGCCTGCGGACGCACAACAGCAGAGGAGAGGGGGCGTTTAGGGAGCGGCGGGGCAGAGATGGCTCCGTGGTGAACACCATGCTTGTCTGCTCCCTCAGTTCCACATCAGAACAAGCCACAGCTCAACAAGCTCAAGGTGTTGCGACACTAGAACACAGCACTCGACAGTCACTCCTGACTGGTTACAAGCCCGAAAGCTTCACACTTACCTGTGTGACGTCACCACACACACAACACAACCCATGCTTGAGAGCTCCACCCTCACCCACATGCCGGCAGAGTTACCCCTGAGCTGGGCCGGTACGCCCCCCTGGGACAGCCCCCCGTACGAGAGGTCCCACCCCATCTCTGCTGCACGGCCTCCACCGGGACGCGCTCCACGGGCCGCCGCGTCTCCCGCCTCTCGTACCCGAGGCGCCTCAGGTCGCAGCGTCGGCCCACGAAGCCGGGCCGACAGATGCAGCGGCCCTCCACGTCGCAGCGTCGAGAGACGGCGCCGTGAGGGCTGCAGCGACACGGGACGCACTCCTGATTCTCGGCGTCCCACCAGCAGTTCGGCTGGAGCGGCGCCGCACAATGAGGGAAACAACAACATCAACAGGACGCCTTCCTCAGGTCCGCTCCGAGAGGACGGGAACCTCCACCACGACTCAGACCAACCCGGATGTTGAATACGTACCACGCACTCGTCACACTGCCGTCCGATCACATTGACTCTGCACTGGCACTGGCCGCTCTGCTGGTTGCAGACTTCAGAGATGGATCCGTTGGTGTGACACTGACAGGCTGCAGGAGGGAGACAACCACACTTGATGTCTGACTGACACATACAAACGATTCCCCTCCCACTGCAGCACCAGGGGGGTGAAGGTCAGGAGGATTTGTTATCTGGAGCCAGAGGAGCAGCGGACGGCGTGATGGACTGTCACTGAGGAGGTGAGAGCACAGTGGCCCCGGACTCACACCAAATGCAGTCGCGGTTTACGCATCATGCAAAGTGGCGACTCGCAGCAAAAGCAGTTTCTGCGCGGTGCGTTCACTGAAACACGTGAGATTTGCCAAAGACAAGTGAAGTGATTCTGTGTTTAATCCTAGTTAAAATAAAGCAAAAACTACTCAGTGTGACGTCGGTGGATTCGGAGAAAAGGTTTGATCTACATTCATGATGTTTCACCGCGGATCCACAGCA
This sequence comes from Synchiropus splendidus, assembly GCF_027744825.2. Classification (NCBI taxonomy): domain Eukaryota; kingdom Metazoa; phylum Chordata; class Actinopteri; order Syngnathiformes; family Callionymidae; genus Synchiropus; species Synchiropus splendidus. The sequence goes on from NC_071345.1 coordinate 2,280,311, forward strand.
TGTTTCTATCCAATCAGGCGCAGTGAGAGAGAGAGACTGGAGCGTCTCATGTTGATGCTCTGTCACACTGATGGTGGATCTGCTGAGGATCCAAGTCTGGGCACCGCCACTCTCCTCAGGATTGAATGCGGGGGCAAGTATTGTTTATATTTCAAAGTTAAACGCGATTCAAAATCTTCAAAAAATATTTTGAAATTTCGCCAGAAGTTCTTTTAACCTTCCCGACTTATTTCCTGTATGAACGAACATCTCAACTGCAACTTGACCCAAACTGCTGCAAAAAATAGAACCCGATCTCATTTCCAGGTGCGGCACGATGCGGCAGGGTGCGGCACGACGCTGCCTGTATATTTGGGCTCAGAAGCCCGGGGTAACAGTGTGGGAGGTGACGAGACTGGTCAGGTGATGTTGGCGGCGGTGAGAAGCTGATCCTCTCTCTCCACACTCTAGTTTGGCTCACTTCAGCTGCACTAGTGGTGAAGTCCTGCTGGGAAAAACAGGCAGCCATCAAGCTCCTCGGAAACTAAATGAAAAGCACCAACATCACAGAGTCCATCTGGAAGCTGCGCCGCGACACACAAACAAACAAACGCACTTTTATAAAAACATGATTCTTAACATGTCAGTCGCTGCGGTGGCATGAAAACCAGGCTGGACCTGGGTGAGTGAGAGGAGGGGAGGAGGGGGGGCGACAGATGGATGCATTGATTTCAGCTTCACACACAGACGCAGCGAAGCGTGAGTCCTTCCATGCAAACATAACGCTCGACGTATAATAAAGCAGACTCCTGCCAATGGTGAGCGACGCGAGCGCAGCGTCACCCCTCCATCTGGAGCCTGCACTTCAGTCATGAAACGCTGCTTTCTTGCTGGATTTATCATCAGTAACTCGTGTTGATCAGCCGTCGGTCATCGGTGAAAGACCAGGAATCGGAGACGGAACTAGCGCAACCTGGACTGGGCTCTCATCACACCAGGATGTTCCCAAAACGATAAAATGTGACTCTGGAGAGGAAGCTTCTTTACTCTCACAGAGACTCGCGGAGAGGAGAGGCAGGGAAAAAACACTTCGGAGAGGATTAGTTTTATCTAGGGAGAAAATTTGACACAAGACGTCGTCTCTGGTCCAAGTGAGAAGCGACTGTTCTTTGTTATTAGAGTTAGAAGACAACCAAGTTTAATATAGTGACACGTGGCAAAGTAAAAATGACCGGAGATTTTAGCCTCGCTAAAGAGAAGTGTCCAGAAAAATGGCAGAAGGTGATGCTAACCTGGCACGAACCGTGTCTCTTGCAGAATGGCATTGATCGGTATCTGAAACCTGTCTTCCATGTATTAGACACAAGACGTCGTCTCTGGTCCAAGTGACAAGCAACTGTTCTTTGTTATTAGAGTTAGAAGACAACCAAGTTTTATATAGTGACACGTGGCAAAGTAAAGTACTTTTGACAAAGAGAAGTGTCCAGAAAAATGGCGGCAGGTGATGCTAACCTGAATCGAACACACCAGCAGCAACCGTGTCTCTTGCCGAATGTCCTGATGAACCATGGCATTGATCGGTCTCTGAAACCTGTCTCACAAAAATGAGACACAAGACGTCCTCCCTGGTCCAAGTTCTCTAGCAGCAACTGTTCTTTACGCCAGTTTTTTGCCTGGAGGCGAGAGTACGAAGTAGCGTGGCACGTACTCGTAGCGCCTCTTTGACCCATCAGACTCAAGCTGGTGGAGGAATTCAGTGTCTTTGTTTGACTCATCCAAACACTGCACTTCACAGCTGTAATGAATGTAAAGACGACGCTAAATGAAGTTCTCAGGTGGACATTTTAATTTCTGCGTTCTTCAGCGCTCGTCTGCGGCTTCAGCTGTCGGCAGCGCCACAAATCATCCGCATTGTTATTAGAGCTAGAAGAGTACTAATGAAATGTGCAGCCGCGTCTCCAGAGCAAAGCAACTCATGGACGCCGCCAACGCTGGCGCTAATTACAGTCAAACAAGTCACAGGTGAGGAAACAGACTCCGTCTAAACTCCACGCGGGACTCGTCAGCGCCGACGTTCAGGGCTGTCTGTGGTGTCCTCCCGGCAGGAAGGGCCTGGGGGGCGTGGGGCGGGGAGTGGGAGGAGCTCAAGAGTTGCCTGAGAAAGTGGTCAGCTGGACCACGTCTTTTGGAAATATTGAACTTCAAATGGTGATACATGATGGTGGTGACGGGCTGGTGAGGCTTCATGAAACAGTGTCCATGTTTTCAGAGCCCACGAGAGGGCAGTCTAGGTTTCGCATTAATGTGAAGTTTGGTTGTTCAATTCCAAAGATTTTCAGGCGGATAGTGCCACCTACTGGGCTCTGAACACGAGGAGACTGTTTCATGAAGCCTCTTCAGCCCATCACTAGCTGATGGTGCCTCAGCTGAAATGACTCGGTGGAGACTCAGAGTGGAGCCTGATTCACCAGCTGACGTTGGAGACGAACGGTTGTCCAACTGAGTCATTGAGGCAACACTGGCTGAGGAACCTCTCATATCCAGCTAAAGACGGTTGGGACTGAAACGCCCGAAATGAAAGACTTAAATCCAGGAATCAGTGACATCTAATAAGGAGACGCATCCACGCGTTTCTATGGTTGGAAAACGGAGGTTCAGATATTACAGCATTATAATCAAGTAATGTAGGTGAATGGTATTTTTACATTAAGACAAAGTGGAATTCTTGACAGGCGGGACAGATTTGTTTCATTTCAGCCGGCTGCAGCTTCATCATTTAATCTCTCATTTCTGTGAGAAACAAACTGGATAGATAAAGTTGCTGCCTGGTCAACAGCAGCAGCTCGGCTCGACTCCGTCTCCCGAAACACTTCCGCAGCTCCCAGCGTTTCATTTCGTCCTCACTGTTAGCACTTCAGTTAGTACAAATACAGTGGTACCTCAGTTTTCCAACGTCCCGGACCTCGAACAAATCGGAGTTCGAACAAAAATTTCGAGATTTTTTTGCTTCGGATTTCGAACAAAAATCCAGAACTGGCGAGTCTTGGACAAAGCGTGACTTGGTTTATGACTTTGTCACAGCCAAACTGCACAGACGCGCACATTCAGAGCTGGACACGCACCGGGCACCTCTTCACTTCTGGAGAGACCTCACTCACTCGGCAACCCCTCCCACATGCAGCGGCCACACACATAGAGGAACAGCCACCTGCAGCACACACTCTACATTCACTCCTACAAAGGACTATTTTAAGACTTGGTTGTTTTCAAATACATAGAGAGAAACAGCGCCACTAACAGGCCTCACATGTGCACTGCATCATTCTCAACCAGTCTAAAATTCAAGTTAATGTCAAGAGTGTCTCACAAGTCGTCCCTTAAACAGATGAGCCGTCAGTCCGGCCGAGTAGAAGCGAGTGGAAAGAGGAGTAATCTTTCAAAAAGGATCCCTAAATGGTGCATCGACCCGAGTATGAAACCGTCAATAAGTGCCAGACGCACAGGAAGCATAATTATATTATCGAATTACTGCACATCCACTTTGTTCCACTGATTGGACAAAGACTGACAGAGCAATTCATAGATCTTCCGCGAGGCCCTTACCTCGGCCGGAGCGCTCGCTCATGATCGAGCACGTACTCCAGGCTCGCGGCTCACGTTTGCTCATGAGCCCGCTGTCCTGAAGCGAAGCCTCCTGTCGGAGGGGGAGGCGGCAGCGCGGGAGCAGAAGCATCCAGGGACTCTGCGCAGCTCACCGAGCACAAATGGGCTCGGCCTGAACCTTGTGTCTCCACTCGATAAAATTCATTAGCAGCGGGCGGTGGACAGAAGCGAGTTATTGTGTTTTAATAATTCCTGCTGCTCTTTTGTCATTCGCGGAGGGTCGATACCAAGCCTCCATCTCTCAGACACGAGCAGCCAATCGGCGCAGCAGCGGAGCAATAGATCAGACTGATCAATCGATAGCCATTTAGCTGGGAGGAGAGGGGAAACAACTACAGAACAATGGACTATCAAATGGGCATTAACACCTCACGCCGTCCCGTCTACCTGCTTCTACGCTCTGCAGCCGGTGAAGACCGAACAAACGAGCGGCATCTGCACGCCGTGCGAGCTGCCTTCCCTCGCACCGACGTCTTCTCCAGCTACATCTTTTTATTGGTGCTCAGCTGGAGTGGCCGAGCCGCTCCCACATCGCACCTCCTGCTTGCACATCTGTCTGCGCCATCTCACTCCAGATGCTTCGCGAGCTACTTAATGCTTGTGTGGAAGGATAAGAGGTGTCCACCAAGACATTGGAGACGGCGCGTTCAGAGTGATGCCCCTGCTGAGACCCACGAAAGCAGCTATTGATTCGGGTCTTTCTGTTTGCAATTGAACCTGAATGTGGTGCGGAATACGAGGCTAAAGATGAAAGACTGAAGTGACACTGAAGGGCTGCTGTTTTGGTGGTGCAGGACCAGACGAGTCCAACTGGACCTTTTAGCACCAACCGAACCGAAATGAAAATGATGTCTCTATTGGTGTGTGTTTAAATGAGCCACTCGATAAGAGACTACAAACACAAGTCTTGGATTAGAACTGATGTGAGGTTTCATTGAAGCGGTTGCTCAGATTTCTGCCCTCTAGTGGCCACTGAACAGGAGTTTCCCGAAGCCTCATCGACCCATCACTACTGACCGCTATTCTGTCATCAGTCTTACCGTCTCTCCAGCATCAAACTTTGCTTGCTCCCAACAGGTCCATAAAGAAAACTTACGCTGGCAGTTCTTGGCCACGATGGCGTCACCGTAGTAACCGTCAGCGCAGCGGTCACAGGCCGGGCCGCCGTATCCGAGGCGACAACGCCGACACTGTCCGGTGACGGCATCACAGCTGCCAGGTACAGACAGGTCCAGGTTGCCGTGGCAATCGCAGGGCTGGCACGAGCCCCCCGGGACCATGGGCTGGCCGTAATATCCATTGGAGCATCTAGGAGGCAGCAGAGAGACACAGTTGGGATCGTCACACTTGACTGTTGGAGAGAGACACCTGAATGAATGTTTAGGAACTTGTGCTTTATAAAGGCGTCATTGAAAAGGTTCCCATAAACACCAACAAATTAAACCACGTCTTTTGAGTCGCTTATTGAGACATATTTGAATGTGAATAAAAAAGCGGAGCAAGGACACACACGGAGAGCTGAGCGAGGGTCGTGGAGAAGGTGAGACGGCGCCAACACGGAAGAAAACACCGAAGAGATCTTGTCACTTCAGTGCAAAGGACAATACCGCACCCTCTGCCCTCTATTAAACAGCTGAGTTCAAATCATTTTCCTGTGAGGCAGTGTGTGTTCGGAACAGCCTCAACACCCTCTCAAGGACCTTTGATATATTCTGTAGGACCTGCCCACTGTCGTGAGCAGAGGTCCACTTGATCAAGAGCTGCCTTAAATCACCACTCAACGATGGCCCAGGTGATGGAGGGTCATGGCCTTAAAACAGCTCCTGCAGGGTTCAAGCTGGGCTCAGGAGAAGATATCAAGACAGTAAGGAACATTCCTGCCTACCGCACGTTGGGTGTGATGCAGGGTGAGTTGGCCCCAACCCAAAGTGAGCGCTCTTTCCTTTAACAATCCCTGGCTCTGCCTTCCTGTCACCTGAGGACCAGGTCCAGCATCTCCTTGACATCGACCTCTGGTGCTCACAGTCACACCAAGCGCCACCAAAACCACTTTTCCACGCCTTATGAAGCAAAGTCAGTCTGGGGGGAGGAGGGGCCAAATTCAACATGTCGAATCAGAGCAGCAAGAGAAGCTGTAGCCCTTTCTCCACTGTGGAAGTACACGAGAGGCAACAAAAGACTTTCCTTTTCTCTGTCAATCCAGAAATAGATTCCAGCAGCAGCTACGATCAGCCGCTCATCTTCTCATCCATGAGTTTTCCCTCTCTGCTTTTGTCAACAGAAATGCGCTGCAGCTTGTTTCCAGAGTTCAGATATTCAACTTCACGATGAGATGAGACCCAAATGTGCTCCATCGCCTGATCCCATACGGCAGTGCAACAGTCACACGCCTCCTAAGTCCGTGTGTTTGGTATGAACCAGGGCTGGGACAGACTCACAACTTCACACACAAAAACACAACAGTGCGGAAGGATCGCCCCCGCTCTGGTGAGCCAGTCAGAGGCCAGGACACGCAGCTGAAGGTGCTCTGATTTCCTCCATCAACCACTCAACCATCGGCAGGATGCAGAGTCCCACCATCTCTTTCCATACATTAGGCCAATATTTCACAAATGAGCAAATAGTGAGTTGAGGCATGATCCGGTACGACTGTGTTTCTTTTCTAATCAACCGACTTGCATGTGCAACGTAGGCTTGAGATGAATTCACAGAGAGGAGGCGCGACAGGAGAGGTGGACTTGAGCCTCCTGACCCTCCCCGCCTCTCAACTCCGCTTCTTTATTAGCTGTCTGAGCTGCAGAAGCCGGTGATACTGCAGCGTGTGTGTTTGCTCTCCGCTCCGTCAAGTGGGCCGCGTGGAGACAGCGCTCTCTCCTCTTGATGAAAGGGAGAAACGCTTTAGCTCATCTGGAATATTGATATTCTAGGGGACTCCCGCTTGGGAAGTGTGGCCTCTTAACACAGGAAGTGGAGAGGTATTTATTGTGCGACAGTAGGAGGGGAGACAGCTGGCCAAAACCATCAGAGTGAAGGGAGGAGACAGTCAGTAAGGAGAAAGTAGCAGAAGGAGCGGAGAGGTCAAGGGTCGCACATTATGTTCTTTTATTTTTAGTGTGGAAAACTGGCAGTCAGCACCGGGGGGAGACATGTTTCACTCCACACCAGCTGAGTTGGGCCCCACGATTTAGGGAGTCAGAGGAATTCCACAAGATCGGAACTGTAAGTTCTGTACTGGTTCTGTAATAGAAGAAGTCAACCAAAACATCTGAGACTTGAACCCGCACTGTCAGGGTCTGAAGGCTGAAAAAGTGATTCCTCTCATCACAGTACGCAATTTCTCAGCCACTTTAGACCACGGACACAGATTTCCTCGCCTCACATCTCTCCTCGTGTGCCTGCTGAACCTTCCTGATGGAAAATAAGGACCTTTGCAAATGAGCTTGTATCAAAACTAGTGTCACTTTTTAGCCCCAGGCCGCATTGATTTTAACAAAGTTAAAAAAATACATAAAAGTGGATGCTAAATAAAGAACGTTCATAAAAGAAGTCCATCTTTTTTATGCTGATGTTCCGTGTGTAGTGAGCACTCCTTGTTTTGTTCCGGAGCTCCTCACGAGGGCGGAGTCTGACGGAGGTTTGGATGGGGGCGGAGTCTGAGTAGTACAGGTGTGTGTGAGCAGCTCATTAATAACTGCTGAGAGGTTCCACGGGAAGAGTCAGAGACAGCCTGGAGAGAGGTGGAGCTGACGGTCAGCCATGTTTGTTCACATCCGCCACGTATAGTGTTGGCTCCTGGAGGGATTGATAAATACAAAAATGAACTTAGTTTTTATTCCAAAAAGTCGATTTTTTTTCACTATTTATAGCGTTAAATGAGACTTTTGCCTCCTAAATTATGAATATGGCGTAAAAGTTTTATAAAAAAAACGTCTATGTGCTCGATGAAATGAACAAGCGGGGGGTAAAAAAGAAACAATAGCAAACACATCAGTGTTGTGTTTGTGACAAAGTTTAAGAAACTGTTGGGTCTCAATGTGAGGACGGAGATTGACTGTTATGCAGTGAGGGGCTGATGAGGCTTCATGAAACAGTGCCCATCCCTTCAGAGCCCACTAGAGGGCTGTGTTGGTTTAAAATGTGGTGAGGTTCCATTGAAACACTTGTTCCATTCGCAAGTTTTTTGGGCGAATAGCGGCATCTAGTGGGCTCTGAAAATGGGACACTGTTTCATGAAGCCTCATCAGCCCAACACTACTGTTAGGTCGCCATGTCGCTGCACAGGTACAAAGCTCAAAGTAGAAGATGATACAAATAGACATGGAAAGATGGACGCCATGCCACGGAAATGTGACTCACTCTCACAGTCAGAGAGCGACTCACGTCACCTGTGAGGACCGTGACTGGTTCAGGAGTGAGACTGAGCTTCAAGTGTTTTCAACACACGCTCAGCGTTTGGACCTTCAACGTGACTGTTCAAAACAATCCAAGTGCAGCAAGAGGGTGCTGCTGTCCTCCTTTGCAAGCCCGATCGATACATCAATATCCCATGTTTAAATATATTTGGAAAACGCCGCCACTCTCTCGTGAGTGTCCGCAGCGCACCAGTTATTTGCGTGTGTTTGAGACGAGCGTGTGCCACTTGTGCGCGTGGGCTCTTCTCGCTGCGTGTGTGCTCACCTTATTGGACCACTGTCAGTCAAGCCTGCTCCAGCCACCCGAAATAAACAGCTAATAAGGAACGTTCTGCGCCAGTGTCTGGAGAAGACAGGACAGGAGGCCTGGAAATCGGAGCTTCTCACTTCACTACCAGCTGATGAAACCAGTTTGAAGCCAATCAGGCGCCGAGTGGGACGAAGGTGAAAAGCTCGGGTGGATTCACTGGCCTGCAGCCAACCAGGGCACTCATTACGTGCACGCTCATTTGCAGTCCAGTTGGGACGCAACATGCTGTAATTCCTCCCTCTGGTTTGGTCACACTCGGGCGTGTTTTTTCACATCCTAAATAACGTTGTCCAGTCCGTCTCAAAGACCCGTGGATCGAGTGCTTGCACCAAAATCTCACCATGAAACTTCACACCACCAGAAAACACCGGCGTGTACTTTCATTCTACTGTCGACATTTGTCACTCTGGTTTGGTCACACTCGGGCGTGTTTTTTCACATCCTAAATAACGTTGTCCAGTCCGTCTCAAAGACCCGTGGATCGAGCGCAAAATCTCACCATGGAACTTCACACCACCAGAAAACACCGTCGTGTACTTTCATTCTACTGTCAACATTTCTGTGGTTCCATCTCGATATTACCGATATTATAACTCGTATCATCATGACTACAAGCCCCATCATCCTGGTTTGTCACAAGAACCGGTACCAGCAGATGAAAAATACAACAATTGTCACTTCTTTCATCAGTACACGAGTCGATTCGGGGGCAGGATACGCCCATCGGAGTTTGGTTTGGAAATACTTCAGATTCGAGGCTGATGAATGCAGAGTAGTTATTAACTCTCACAAACCACGAACCTGGCCAAACATTTGAAAGATTTGTTTAAAGACGGTGAGTGAGTTTTCATCTCAGCATGTGCCACGTTTTATCTAAGACGTTCCACTCACTACAGGCTGCTACATCGTCGCACGAGAGATTCACACAGCTCAGCCGTCACACTGCCTCATTACAGGCAGCTCACTATAACAGTATTGTCGTTCTTTATTTGCACATTTATCAGACAAACGTTTTTATACTTGAAGGCTGCTCATTGGCATTTCTTACACGTATGATGGTTGTAGATTTCGTTGGTTATTTTCCACATTCATGCGACAAATGTTACTCTTTGCTCCCTCTCCGTCTCCTTCAACTCAACATGACCTGGGGTTGGATTCTTGAAAGGTTTCTGCCTCCAAGTTCAGCCACATTAGCATCTGCTTCTGAGTCACTTCTGAGAGCACAGATGCAGCGAACTAAACTTCCCTCGCCACTGAAAACTCCATCATTTCTTCATCTTATCGACTGCAGACACACTCTCCAAGCCTTTCTCCAACGGCAACACTTTCACCTTTCCAGAGAGCTTCTGCCACTTTATTCTGCTGCGGAAAATTCTATTTTTCCATCCTCTTGGCAGTTGGGCTCACAGTGGGGGTCCTCTCTAAAAAGGCCGCACAAAGAGAAGTCCCACAATCAGCCAGGAGCAGAATGAAAAGTACTTACGAAGATACTTTGTGTAGCCACAAACATGCTGATGGAAGAGGAAGCACTCGCAGCCATCAGACGGGACGATTATCACGCTAAAACTGCAGCTGGGTTTCATCTTCAAAAAGAGGTTCTTTCTCAGACCACACACGTGCGATGACTGGAGGACCGTATCAAAACCAATTAGCGACCGCTAGCTACAGTACGTACTTGCTAACTTGCTAAACTGGAATTCAAAAGGATTGAAGTAAAACATAATAGAACCTTCACCACAATTTAGAAAACAACAAAAGAGAGCATTTATTCCCGAAAATAAAAATCATACTTTTGATAAATAAATAAGAGGAAGAGTTGTGTGTCATGAGGAGGAAGAGTTGTGAGTCATGAGGAGGAAGAGTTGTGAGTCATGAGGAGGAAGAGTTGTGAGTCATGAGGAGGAAGAGTTGTGAGTCATGAGGAGGAAGAGTTGTGAGTCATGAGGAGGAAGAGTTGTGAGTCATGAGGAGGAAGAGTTGTGTATCATGAGGAGGAAGAGTCATGTCGTGAGGAGGAAGAGTTGTGTGTCATGAGCAAGAAGAGTTGTGTGTCATGAGGAGGAAGAGTTGTGAGTCATGAGGAGGAAGAGTCATGTCGTGAGGAGGAAGAGTTGTGTGTCATGAGGAGGAAGAGTTGTGAGTCATGAGGAGGAAGAGTTGTGTGTCATGAGGAGGAAGAGTCATGTCATGAGGAGGAAGAGTTGTGAGTCATGAGGAGGAAGAGTTGTGTGTCATGAGGAGGAAGAGTTGTGTGTCATGAGGAGGAAGAGTCATGTCATGAGGAGGAAGAGTCATGTCATGAGGAGGAAGAGTTGTGTATCATGAGGAGGAAGAGTTGTGTGTCATGAGGAGGAAGAGTTGTGTCATGAGCAAGAAGAGTTGTGTGTCATGAGCAAGAAGAGTTGTGTGTCATGAGGAGGAAGAGTTGTGTGTCATGAGGAGGAAGAGTCATGTCATGAGGAGGAAGAGTTGTGAGTCATGAGGAGGAAGAGTTGTGTCATGAGCAAGAAGAGTTGTGTGTCATGAGGAGGAAGAGTTGTGTGTCATGAGGAGGAAGAGTTGTGAGTCATGAGGAGGAAGAGTTGTGTGTCATGAGGAGGAAGAGTCATGTCATGAGGAGGAAGAGTTGTGAGTCATGAGGAGGAAGAGTTGTGAGTCATGAGGAGGAAGAGTCATGTCATGAGGAGGAAGAGTTGTGAGTCATGAGGAGGAAGAGTTGTGAGTCATGAGGAGGAAGAGTTGTGTGTCATGAGGAGGAAGAGTTGCGTGTCGTGAGGAGGAAGAGTTGCGTGTCGTGAGGAGGAAGAGTTGTGAGTCATGAGGAGGAAGAGTCGTGTGTCATGAGGAGGAAGAGTTGTGAGGAGGAAGAGTCATGTCGTGAGGAGGAAGAGTCATGTCATGAGGAGGAAGAGTCGTGTTCAGAGTCAGAGGTGCACAACACTCGTCTGTGCCTTTCCAGCTGGTGCGGCAGAGCAGCAGAGTGCAGCAGTGGGGAGAGCACTGGCAGCGGAGGGTGTTGTGAAGCCCATCATCCAGACAAATGAGGACATTACAATTCATTAAAAGCAACGGCAACAATAGCAGGCGAGATAATGAAGTGTAATGACAGGTCGTCAATTAGTCAGACAGAAACAAAGCCAGCGCCGATGACCTTGGAATGTGGCTGTTGGAGAGAAGCGCTTGAAAATGTTCAACAATGATGCGGACCACAAACACGACAGTGACATGACAGTGAAGAAGTGAGAATGTACTGAGAGTGTGTTGAGAAGTTACATGGTTCTGACAGAGAAACATGTGTGTTCATAACACAATCAATAAGACTGGAGACGAATAAGTCGGAAAACGCTTTGAAATGAAAATAAAAGTGGTCTCATTGTATTTTAATGACTATTTCCAAGGAGCAATAAATGCAATCATTTATATTTCAGCGAAGAAAACAGTGGTGTTTATTGTTATAGAGCAGATGATGTGGATGAGGCACATTATACAATGACTCATTTGTAGTCAAATAATTGTCATTTTGAATTTATGAAAACCTTAAATGCTTAGAAACAAGGAAAATGTTACATTACTATTTTTTCTTTTTTGAAAAAAAACTTCCCATGTGTCAATTAAATTGAAGCTGTAATTTCCCTCTTCATTTTTGTTCCTGAGCGAAAGAGAGAGAGTAAAAAGTACTTTTTAAAAGTGGAATATAAATTCAAGGGAAACCAACCAAGATATAAAATTGCCAATGACATGGTAAAAATATATGCTCTTCTCATTGGCAATAACTGACCGATAAAGCACCCATGAAAAAACGTTCTGAATATACAGTCATCATTTTGCAGGGAAGACAAAGTCTTTGTAGAAGATTCGGATCAGTGGGAAGAATCATATCACAACAAACAGCAGATAATATATGTGGTAATGTGGTGAAAAACACTTCAGTAAACAACGTGCGTGGAACACGAGTTCCAGTGAAGTCAAAGTTCACATATCTCTGGCTGGTGTCTTCAACGCACCACTGTTATCGAAGGCCTTTTCAGGCTGCATGTGTTCAGACGCAGATTCCTCATCAGCAACAGAGGATATTTATACCGCGAGTCATTCACATTTCCCAGCTGCAAATGAGGTTTATAAAAAGACTAAACGCCAGACAGAGACTTTGTGCTGCGGTCGGCGCTTGGTAACCAAAGACTGTCCAGCAACATGGCAACAAGGAGGCGAAGTGTAGCCGCAAGAAAAGACGATCTATCGCCTTCAATGTCTCGCTGGACACGGAAAAGTGACGCTGCACATCAGTAAAGGTTTGGGACTTGAGATTGTTGAGGACACTGGAGGAACAGTAAACTCACAACTGACCATTTACCACATAAGATGTTCAGTAAATGTACCTTCAGTCATTTCTGTCAGTTTTGGCCAAGTTCACTTTCACTTTCTACAGCTGCTTTCCCGCTCAGCTCAGGTCCAGTCTGCTGCTCGTGGAGCAGTTGGTAATACTAGTCCTGAGGATGACCAGTTAGCTTAGCGTAAGCTAAGGGAGTGACTCGCGAAGGAGGCTTAGCGAGTCACTGGCTCTCACTTGTGTTGACGTCTGGAGGGATCTGACTCAGTTACCTGTCACATCGGGGTCCGGTGTATCCCGGTTGGCAGCGGTCGCACTGCACCTCGCCGTCGCCGCTCAGGTGGCAGGTGGGGCTGAAGCTTTGGTCCAGGCGTTTTTGGGGGCGCAGATGGGCGGCGGAACGTTGTCCCATTGTGACGGCGAGCGGCCAGAGGAGGAAGCAGAGGCAGAGGAGACGACACACACTCGTCATTGTGACACACAGCCTGGCTGACACATAAACTTCTCCTCTCCACGGGTGAGGACTCGCTGAGGAGAATCACACTTCCAACTCGACTGAAATGAAGTGACAGAGGGAGAAGCAGAGAGTCCTGAGTCTCCCTCCCACTGCCACAGACTATAGATAGTTGTGCTGGCTCGGGTTCCAGGCCCCCGACCGACTCACATGCCTCCTGACAGGCCTGCAAACTGTGTCGCTGCTCATGGAAACCAAAATAACTTCAGCAAAAACCTAGATGTTCCACAGTATTTATGAAAATGTGATGAATCCACTTCATTTACGTCAATCTTTCTCATCCAATCTTGTTTGTTGGGGATATTTTTTGAAATAAATTACACTTTTTTCTCATATATATTTCACTTCTCAGCATAGCACCAAAAAACAAGGTTTAATCCAGCACTACTTTTTAAAAACGTATTTCATTTTTCACACATTTTACCCCCTGTTTTCCTCTGTAGTTTGAAGCCAAATATTCTTTTAAATTCCAAATTATACTCTAGACTTTAACCTATTATTTTTTAAATTTAGATTTATATATTTTTCTCTATTGAAACTTCAAGTTTCCTTGAGTGCAAGATATTCTACTTAATATCCAAATTAAACATATTAACTACACAGCAGTCTTATAAAAAAGTAGAAATATTATGTGCATTTGAGTTATTTATTATTATTGTTATTTTAATTTAATGGCAACATTTCTGGTTTCATCAAATACGTCACTTTCACAAAATAATTTTGGGCTTTCCTCCTATTTTTTTTTACACATTATAAATCATAATTTTCAACTTTACTTTCTTTGACCAGGTACTTTATTGTATTCTATTCTCCTCATTTCTATTATTCAAATGCTTTTCTTCCACTGTAAGTTACAGTTTTTGTTAGGTAATTACTATACTTTCTTTGACCAGGTACTTTATTGTCTTCTATTCTCCTCATTTCTATTTTTTAAATGCTTTTTTTTCCACTGTAAGTTACAGTTTTTGTGAGGTAATTACTATACTTTCTTTGACCAGGTACTTTATTGTCTTCTATTCTCCTCTCCACTGTAAGTTACAGTTTTTGTGAGGTAATTACTATACTTTGCGGCACATTTCGAACAGCACTTCCCTGAACAGGTGTGTCTTGGGCCCTGAAGGTGAGGCAGCGTCTTCACGCAGAACTGAAGCCACAGTGTCTCTGCACTGACTCAACTCATTCACTTCCCATGGGTAAACAGCAGCGCATGTGAGCTGATAGCATGATGGGATCACAGCGCACGGCTGACATGGACACCGTCGAGTGGCCACGTCGATGCACCAGGCCTCTGCGATGTTGGATTTAATTAACAAGCGCTGAATCCAGATGTAATTAAGATTGCAGGCTGTAATGAGAGAGCACCTCCTTTGGTTTGGCAGGAGAGAGTCTTGCAGCAGGTCAGTCAAACGCGCGGCTCGGGGACCAGAGGGGCCCCGCTGAGGGCAAAGAGCTGGACATCTCACCATTAACATGCACTGTGTCCAACACCTTGAGGAGATTTCACAGAATAAAGAGGAGCAGACAATATAGGTTTTTCCATCATGATTTAAAATGAAATATTTGTTGTTTTCTCCTTTAAAAAAATTGTCTTGACCATTATATATAGTGGGAACTCAATTAACTACCTAGATTTTAGGCAGTAAAATAGTTTTTGTCATTTGTCAGTTATTTATTTAACTGATAATAACAAGACAAATTCACATATATTCGCGTTCGGAATAATTTCTTTTTTAGTTGAGTTTATATTCATTGCATGTGTCTGTACTCACTCCATCTTGCTTTATTTTTCATGGCCTTAAAAAAGTCATTCAAACTTATTGAGACTGGGAGGAAATGATGGGGGTGATGCAGGTTATGGAACAGGATTTTTGGTTTTTGGCCGTGGAAAAAACAAATGAATATATGAGCCTGAAAGAAAAGGCGCGACGTGATCCCCTCACTGGACCTTGAGGAGGCTTCACGGTGGGTAGGTGGCGACGGGAGTGACGGTCTGCTGTGAACATGAAGGGCCAGACGGCTATTTCAGGGCTGCAGGGCGGAGGAATCCACCTCTGAGCTATTATTGCCGGCGGGGTGAGAGGGAAACAGTGGAGAGAGTGAGAGACGGGCGTCTGTTTAATGGCAGCGTGAAGATTCTCAGCTGTTGCTGCCAGTGTGTGTGTGCGTGTTGAGTGTCCGGAGCACAGCATCACCTTCAGGTCGGCTGGAGGAATAGCACTGCGCTGTTGTCTTTTGCAAGTTGTAGGGCAGTGAGAGAATAGAAGTTAGCAATGACTGTTCCACCAAACTATCGAGAGCCTTAAGAGAGCTATATGATGGGACTCTGTGTTATGTTTTTTAAATTATTATTATTTGAAAAGTATAGTCTGAAACATAAAAAAGTAAAAAAATGTTGAATCTTCTCAACATTAACTTTCACTTTAACGTATGTACATATGTTCTCGACTATTTATGAAACAATTTTTTTTTAAATAGTAAAAAAAACACTACATTGGATATTCTGTATTGTTCTGCCACAAATTCTCATTCAGTGCATCACTACTGCGTAATAATAAAAGGTGTTTGGAACTAATGAATCTTCCTTTGACCTGTGACCCAAAACAATGAGCAGCTTCAAAATAAACATGTCTTTAAAGATGGCCGCAAAAAATAGCCTTATGATCATCGCTGGAGGACGTCGGCGTGTCTATTGTTTGCTGAAACATATATATATTTACTACTATTTACTATAATATAGCCGTAATACTGCATTTAAACATTTAACAATAACATCAGATTTTTTTGTTTTTCATTTTCAATTGAATGGTAATGTTGCTGTTCAAACAGACAAAGTTTTTCATAGCATATTCATTAAATCACAATAATAAAAACAGATTTTTGCTATCATTTCCTCGAGTATGAAGTTTGTTTTTTTAATATTTTGCTGTCCTACGCTTTTGTAGCTTCAAATTATTTTGTTTATTTAGACTGTAACTACTGCGTAATTAATCATTTGAAGCACAAGAGTACTGAATCATTTTTAAGCCTGATTCATGTGGGTTTTCTCTTCATTATTTGAAGTTTATTTGACGTGTTTTTATTTCATCTCGTGCAATAGCATCTGTGTCGAACCTGCTCCTAAAACGCTCGACACAGAGCTAAACTGCACATTTGCTGATGGTAATTCCGACAACACTTATGGCATCAGCCACAGTAATTGAGTCCTGCGGTGAAATCGCGGCACGGCGTGTTCTATACTGGAGCGCTACATCGTGCTAAAAGCTTTTTAACTGCCTTAATGACAAGTGGGAGGCTGGCGCAACCTGATGAGGGTTTTTTTTCCAGCTGAATTCATGTTGATTTCACCAGCGGTGAGGGCGAGCGTTCGATGCTTCCTCCGGCGCTCGCTGAGCTTTATTAGAGGGAGAGTGACGTACTTGTTGCTCGGCAGGGTGAGAGGGCAGGCGCAGGGCTGACAGTCCGCAGGCGTCCCTCGGGTGGCGTTGCCGTAGTAACCCAGCAGACAGGTATCACAGTGGGGGCCGGTGGTGTGGTGGGAGCAGTCCTGCAGGAGAAGGGGGCGCAGAGGTTGAGCATTTGAGTTTCTCGCTGAAACTGCACGACGGGGTAGTGGTGAGCGCCGCGGCCTTGGAGTGACCTGTGTCCTCTGAATGAGTTTGGATCATCATGCTTCCGTGGACGCTCCGGTTTCCTCCCAGATCAAAACAATGCCATGGTCTACTTAGTTTTGTTGTCAAGACCGCACCAATGGAGACCAAGACGTTAGAGACTGGACGCAGTTGAGACCAAGACAAGACTGAGACTGGAGAGCGTCAAGCCCGAGATATTATCCAGACAGGAAAGTATCGAGACCAAGACAAGACTTAGACATTATTAAGACTGGAGAGCATTGAGACCGAGACAAGACCAAGACATTATCAAGACTTGAGAGGGTCGAGACCGAGACATAGCCAAGACACTATCGAGACTGGTGGGTGTCAAGACCGACACAAGTTCGAGACATTATCGAGACTGGACTCAGTTGAGACCAAGATAAGTCCGAGACATTATCGAGACTGGAGAGCGTCGAGACTGAGAGAAGACCAAGACATGATCAAGACTCAAGGTTGTCGAAACCGAAACATTACCGAGACTGAAGAGTGTCGAGACCAAGTCATAATTGGGACTGAGGACTGTTGAGACCGAGACATTGTCAAGACTGGATTGAGACCAAGACAATATCGAGACTGGAGAGCGTCGAGACTGAGACAAGGCCGAGACATTATCGAGACTGGACTCAGTTGAGACCAAGACAAGCCCGAGATATTATCGAGACAGGAAAGTATCGAGACCAAGACAAGACTTAGACATTATTGAGACTGGAGAGTGTCGAGACCAAGACATAATCGAGACTGAGGATTGAGACCCAGACAAAACCGAGACATTGTCAAGACTGGATTAAGACCAAGACAATATCTAGACTGGAGAGCGCCGAGACCAAGACAAGACCAATACATCATAGAGACTGAGTGGTTTCATGATTGTTTATGAAATAAAAATGGCTGACCATGATCAAACCAGGCAGGAAAGATCTTCACAGGACACTGATACTGACACAGACCTCCAAGTGAGCGACTTCAGCCGAGCGCCTATACTCTTTGCTGACCCATCATCCCTCATCCATGCCCCCAAAAAGAGCAGTTGGCTCCCGCCTACAGCCCACACAGAACACCTTGGTGATGCTGACAGTCTGCTGAGAGTTTGACTGGCGAAACGAAGAGAACACAAGGTCCATCCAGGATGGCTGGACCGCTGACTCTAGTTTGTGGCACCTGAGACACCTATTACTTCACTCTGGATGTCTTGCTCTGAATGACTGGTGAGTGAAAGAGCGTGTGTTTGTGTCAGTCGTGTTTCCAATCATTTAGCACTCGGATCAAGCGTCTCCTCCTCGGCTGACCTGAAGCACGACAGACTTCCTCGATCATCCGTCCACGTCCAGAACACACTCCTCAGGGAAGAGCAGCGTCTTTCCGTCTGCCTGTCGCTCTTTATGAATATGTATGCCACTCGTGCGTGCGTGCGCGCGTGTGAGTGAGGAGATGTCAAGCTGTCGTGCTGGGCGTGTGTTTGTTTGTAAGCGAGAGCCTGTCCATCTGTCTCGTCTTCTTCTGTCTCCGAGCGTTTGTCGGTCTCCGTCTGACGTTTCCCAGCGTCCTCCTCGCCGGCGACATGCAGATACAAGACTCACACGTGTTCCTGTTCATGTATGTGTGTGAGCTCTAACTCGGTCCGTGAGGCTGCAGGCAGACGAGGAGATGCGGGGGGAGCAGCAGCGTGTCTGTCTGTTTCAGAGTGAGCGTTAAAGCTCACCACTGAAGAGACAGTCTTCATTTGCTGTTCTTCCTCTTGGTCATTGGTTTGATTCCCAATACTCTCAAAAACAGCAGCTCTTACCTGACAGTGACCCGTGACCTCATCACACTGGGCAGCGTGACCGTGGCAGCGGCAAGCCTCACACACGCCGCTGTACAGGACTCCGTTCACTCTCCGGTAGCCAGCGACACAAGTCTGTGGCAAACAGAGGAGAAAAACACCTCAAATTCAGTGGAAAGGTTTTAAAAAAAAACAGTGAATCACAGAGATTCAGCAGAGAAATGTCTGCATGGAAAACATTAAGATAAACGGCGAGAATAGAGAGCTACTTGTGATTTAAACGCATCAAAATAGGTTTCAAAAATCGACTTTGTGTTCAGAAAACACGTTGTTACAGTGGGCCAGGGGTCAGCAACCCAGCTAGTCCAAGGGCACTGTGTGACCCGCAGGACTACCATCGGTTCAGTACACACTTCTGAACTCACAATAGACAATGGATGATCGTGACATTCCTCTCAAACACTCGTCTCATTGCGTAGTTTTCACAATAATTACCAGTGACGTAACAAAGCAAG
Source organism: Synchiropus splendidus (assembly GCF_027744825.2). Taxonomy (NCBI): domain Eukaryota; kingdom Metazoa; phylum Chordata; class Actinopteri; order Syngnathiformes; family Callionymidae; genus Synchiropus; species Synchiropus splendidus. The sequence continues at coordinate 2,299,446 of NC_071345.1, forward strand.
AGAAAAATGTAACAAAATCAAACATAATAAGATGGTTATTACATGACAATTACTAGTCGTATTATTAGCCTCGGTCTCAGCGGGCGACTTCAACGTGTTGGTGAGCCCTGCAGTAGGTAGTAACACATCACTCAGGTGAATCAATGCACAAAAGGCCTCATTTTTCCGGTTGTGAATGAGTTTACATGACATTTTTCAATGGTATAACAGCGGACTATTGGGATTTACACGTGCTCCGGGATGTTAGAAACGACTACAAAGCACACCACATGTACAACTGAGACCACAAAAATGTCACCAGACCTCTTCACCAGGAAGCTGTTTCCGATGGGGAAAGTTACTATGAACACTGAAAAGACCCTCCTTGAGTTCAGCTGCACCGTGACCTCACAACGGTCGCATCCAAACAGAATGACACAAGCTGTAATCCCCAGTCTCAAGCTACTGAACTGCACCTGCTTTTATTGACTGGTTTGTTATTTTCAGCCTCTTGTCTGGGGCTCATTAGATTCTGCCAGTGTTTACCTCACAGGAAGTTCCAGCATATCCAGGAGGACATGAACACATCTCGACTGCTGATGCTGTTTTGTCTCCTCTGGCTGCGGGATTTCCTACCTGCATGGAAAACAAGTGGAGCCTGCACGCACACACGCACGCACGCACACGCACACGCACACGCACACGCACACACACACACGTTAAAGTGCTATCACCAGATGACCCCATCCTCACCCCAAGTCAGGACCTAAACTCAAGACACCGCACGTGACGTGTGAGGTCTGCGCGCGCGTGCGAGCGAGTCTCTCGCCGCGGGCGTCAACATAAATTGGATTCATTTACATGAAAACGACAAAACAGAAGATGACTTCCACGCAGAGAGGGAGCTGAATTATGTCGGCGAGGACGACAAAACAACATATTTTCTAAAGTTATACGGGGACGTGTGGATGCGAGCTGACAGAGGGGAAAGTTTCCGTGGCCTCCAGGGAGTGTGCGTGCATGTGTGTGTGTGTGTGTGAGCAGATGACGTGCTCCAGGTGTAAACACACACACACAGTGCAGAAGGTGACAGTCTTCGCTGATGAGGGAGTCCTTGCAAGACAAGACGGAATATCTTGGAACCTGATGGTGTGACATAGCTCAGCGCTGATATCATCACAGCAATAACAGTGAAAGGGACTTTCTCAGTAAGAGACATGCATAACTGTGTAGTTTAGAGAGAGACCAAGGGCAGAACCTTCAGCCATCCTGCTCGAACCAAATGTGAAATCATGTCAAAGAAGAGGGTTTTTTTAGATGTCGCCTTCTTCTGCCGCTCATCCGGGGTCGGGTCGCGGAGGCAGCATTCGGAGCAGGGAAGCCCAAACTTCCCGGTCCGTACAAACCTCCTCCAGCTCCAGATCCCGAGGCGTTCCCAGGCCAGACTGGAGACATCATCTCTCCAGCCAGTCCTGGGTCTCCTCCCGGTAGGACACGCCCTCGAACCAGACTCTAATGAGTCTGTTCCTTCAGCAATTCCACGATGATGCTGTTGTGATGGAATGGCATTACATGCACATCACGCTCCAACACTATCAGCTCGGTGAGCAACTGCTACGATCAACGTCTCGTCCATTTCACTTCTTCTCGTTGCTAGATTGTCCCTCTCTGCGTACCCTAAAATCTGGGCTCTGACTGGTCAACGCGACTCATCACATGCAACCCAAATGTGACCTTGTTGCTCCAATATGGTTGCACAAGATTTTGAGGCACGTCATCACCTCACATCGACTTTACAGTCCAGCTAACTGAAGGTTCATTGATCATTCATGAAGAACAGTAGCTCCATCCCAGGATTTACCTGTAGACCGCCGAGGGCTCCGTGCTGTACGAGGCCCGCACCATCACTCGGGTCACGTTCGCCAACACAGACAGGAAACCACGGCGGGTCATGGGCTGGGCAGTATCCCAAGACAGGAAGTTCTCCGGAACCAGAGTGATGCGATTGGTGACGGGTGAGGAGGGGTAGACTGGCTTCCCATACCTCCTGTCCACGAGCCTCACGCCGCCGCCCTGCCAGAGAATCAGGCGTCTTACTTCGGATCAGCTTCTGAGCACAAGAGTGAATTATGTGTGGGCACATACAGAGCTGGAGTCCCCATCGACATTTTAAATGCAAAGTGAATTGAGCAGCATCTCTGCTATCTGACTATCTCTTGTTGAGAATGGATCAATGGCATGTAGCAGCTAACACAGAGTGACAACTACTGATGGAGAGGGAGGGAGAGAGCCGGAGCTTTCCATGCCAATAAACCATTAAACAAAATCTAATTGAAAGTGAGGAGATGGGGGGAGGAGGGGCCAGATAGCCGCCGCCGCGGAAGAGCTGATAACGCAGAGGAGATACAGAGGCAGAGAAAGAGACGGCTGACGATCAAAGTCACCGCAGAGGTGATAGTTTTCATTTAGATCCAGATCAAAGGAGTTTGGTGGTAGACAGAAGGTGCTCTTTCAACTACGGGAATGGGAAGTTGACTAACAACTCATGTGCTTCAGTGGTGTGTCTTCATGTCTTCAGCGCATCTGAAGCTGTTTTGAGATGTCGAGCAACACGATCCAATTCAGCACTCACCCTTGGAGGACGACTTTGGAGTGGACCACAGATGGGAATAAATAGTGAGAGCTGCTGGTATTTAGTTGGCTGTAAGGATGTGGTTTGGTGCTGATGCTAACACAACATCCACCATAGACTCGCGGACAGAAGAAGTGACAATTAGAGGTAAAAAGTCGGAGGAACGTTCAGTCAGAGGACTTTGATCTGGCTAACATCCAAAGTGGTGCGTCGGCTCCACGAGGTGGCAAACTCACTGGAAGCAGAGTTAAGGGTATGGATACAGTAGCTGGGGACAGGCAGACGGACGGAGCTGAGCGGGTGGACGGACGACAAGGTCAGTTGCTGGGGATCCAAGGAGAACCTTGGATCGTGCCTTGTGACAAGTCCTGGAAAGACTTGTGCTCTAAAGTTTGTTGAAGTCTGAAAGTTGTGAAAGCGTCACAGGAAAAAAAGCTCAGCTGAATATATCTCTCATGTGCAGAGGACTTCTAAAGTGGAAGACGCCTTAATGTCCATGTATTTTACTTCGTATTCGTATTCTTTACTTCATGACCTGGAGGTCATAAACTAAATCTTCATTAATTGGAAAGTAATGCTCCATGAAACCGTGGCTCTTCGTCGGGATCAGTCTCTCTCCTTCGTTGCTCGAACCGTCATGTAAATTCTGGACACGTTCATCTACATGGCGGTTGGAGAAGTGACAGGCAGAACTGAACAAAGCCTTAGAGACAGGGAGCCGATTGTCTCTTCTCACAGGTAGCAGCGATAGCGCCGAATCACAACAACAGCAGCGGGCCGCGCGAGGAGGCAACAGCGGGTTGACAGTGTGTAGGTGGTTCATTATTGTCGTCCACTGGCAGCTTTTTGTTGACAAGGAGACTGACGCCGGTCCTCCTTCCAACTCCTCCTGCTCTGTCCATCTGACTGACGCGTCTTTAAATAACACCAGCTGACTGCTCTCTGCCTGTCCGTCCCCGTCACTCTCTTCCGCTGCTCATTATTTATGTGTTTGCTCCCACTCCTTCCTCTCTCACTTCCATTGCAAAACACAGTAGTTCCTGCATGGATACCCAACTATACACAAGCAAATTCTTCACATTTTTGTCTCCGATTTCCCTCAGAATTTACCCCCAAATTTCGTCTCCTCAAACCTTCTCTATTCATCTATTAACTGCTAACTTAGTACGTCAGTTGTCCAAGGATATTCCTACTCTTTACACGTTGGAAGGATTGCGCATGTCTGTCGCCTCTTCTTTAAACAGCTGTTCCTAAAAGCCCCATGGCTGTGTCCCACTCCTCACCCCAACACTGGCACTTGGTTCTGAGTGCCCTCCACTAAGAAGCGCCCTCCGATGACCAAGTGAAGGGACTGACGTCCCTCAGAATTGGGACGTCACACGTAAAGAGAGCGTGTCATTGGCTTTGCTGCTATGTTGCGGTGACAGATCTGTTAGAGCTAACGTTAGCCGGGACGCTAGCCCACTGTGGTTTGTTAAGAAGAAATCCAAACCTACTGTTGAACATCCATGTTGTATTGTTCATGTTGTGGGACACGGCGGAGCATTTGGCTCGCTGACGTGTGACACCAGAGAAAGTCAACAAAGGGAAGAGTGGTCCTGGCTACTAACATGTCCCTGTTGTCCTGTCCAACATTGTTTTGAAATCAAGTCCTTTGGTCTCCTGGACATCTCTCCACGCTTGATAGTCCCACTTGGTTTCAAGTCAGCTCTGGAGCTCCCTGGGTTTGAAGGGATCATTTCAAGTGGTGAACAGAGAGTGCCCTCGGTCTGAGGAGGATTGGGACACACTACACTGACACGTGACTCGCAAAACCCAGTGTTAGGGTCAAAAATGAGTGCTGGGGTGAGAAACGGGACACAGCCTTATTCGACAGCAGTTTAATATCCATCCCACAGCACCACTACCTCCACGGATGATGACACTTGTCCAGCGACTGTGGGCTAAACATCGAAAGAGGCAAAGATGAAGGGAGGTGAAGAAGAGAGTGCAGACAGGGTGGCGAAGACAAGGTCAGACATGAGTCTCTCCGAGGGACATGTGGAGAAGTTTGGAAACAGATGGTTTGGACACAACAAGAGGAGAGGCTGTAGGAAAAGAGGAAGGGAACCATTGAGCTCAATGATGGATGAGCACATGAACAGGAGCGCGAGGAACTGGCAGCACGATCGTACTGCGCTGCGGCTGAATACCATGATTCATGTCCTTCCACTTCAGCACACACCCTCTGTGTACATCCAACAACCGTCAGCTGCAGTGTGTGTGTGTGTGTGTGTGTGTGTGTGTGTGTGTGTGTGTGTGTGTGCGAGATGCTCATGAGCGCGGTGTGGTTAAGCAACACGAAGGGTTAACTAATATTCTTGCTGCTCCGCTGATCACTGCCATATATCACATCACAACAGGCTCATTATAAAGACGGCGGTGGAGGCGAGGCCCTTTTATAGCCTTAACTGCGTGCGTGTTTGTGTTGAAGGTCTTCTGTGGCTCATTAAATGGTCTGGCAGAGAGCAGAGGTCAGTCTTGATGGAAGTCACATAAAGCAGCAAATAAAAAATGGACGGAAGAAGCGAAAAAATGGATTTAAAAAGTACAGAGACTGAAAATGAAGATGCAGTCCGACTCAAGTCGGACACTATCAGACATATGGATCCAAACATGAGCTCATTTTAGCATCAAATGAATAAGGGCTCTTCAGTCTGAACGACCGGCTGAGACTCACCTCTATGATGAGGTCTGGTTCCGAGGTGACTCGAATGGCCACTTGCTCCTGGTGATCAGTTGAGTATGACACGGCGTAGACCACGCTCCCGCCGTAAGCTGAGAGCTACAAAACACATCAGGTACATTTGTGACACCAAGCTCAATAAAAAAACAACACAACTTTCACAACAGCAGCCAATAAACAAGTGTTTTTTTGCCAGACAGATGAGGAAACGTCGCTGTTAATTCAGCTCAGCGTTCAGACGGAGTGCCGCGTCAGCGACTTGATGATTCAGTCGCCGGCCACCTGACCAGAAAGGTGTGAGCGCGACGCCGTAACGTCTCCGTAAACACGACACACGGGGGCAGGGAGAGCAAGAGGTGGATTTCATGCCTCTATAAACTGATTCCTTTCTACTTCATTACCCTGACGTCCTAAACCTGGAGGAGGAATTGGCCGTTTCACAGCTGAATGAAAACTCTCTCACACACACACACACATCGGCAAACAGAATGAGCGTTTTACTGACTGATGCTCATCGTCTTGTGAGGCCCACATCCTGATTTTAGGGTGCTGTGCGGTCATAAACCCTCAGATCCCTCATCACTTTAATACCCTGCTAACACCCTTCCCCTCCTCCTCCAGCCGACCTGCCGTCCTCTCACATCATAAAGGCTTCTGAACACACGTTAGCGCATCGTGGTGAAAGGATGAACATTATGACGGACATTCACAAAGCATGCCGTTGAAAGTTCCTCCTTCAGAGTCCAACAATATTTCTTTCAAATAATTCCTCACAACTGCGTTTTCCTCATGCGTGGGGAGTTTTCTGTTGCTCTCCTTCCCGACAACATTTACAACACAACACTGAGTATGTTGTTATTTCTCCTTAGCATTCAGCTAGCATTCAGGCTAACGCTAACGCCCACATATCCCCAACAGAATTAGAATCAGAATCAAATTTATCAGAATCAGAATGTATCACAGCACAATAGTGGCGAAGCCGCCCATTCCTTCCGTTGGTGCGCCAGCAAAAAACCCAAACCCCGGCAGCCAATGACGCGTCATATAAGTAAAGCGCAACATCATGAAGTGCTGTCCCAATACTTAGGAACATCAGTCACTCCATCGGAGCAGGACACTTCCCAGAGGGTGCTCAGAACCAAGTGCTGGTCTTGAGGGTCGGGCCTTAAAAAGCTATTGTTCCTTCACTCTGACCGCACTTTGGAAAGTGTTGGTTCCGAATGCAGATGCAGGTTTAGTCCGACTCGCTTTGAGCCGAATACGAACGACTCCAGATCACGGAAACAGAGTTCACAAAGCCGATCATCCGCGTCAACCTTCCATCCAGACCAACGACGGCACAGCTGCTAGCTTGACAGACAGCTGAGTTTCCCAATTCTGGTGAGTCACACCACGGCTACAGCCAAGTTTCCCGGGGAAACTATTCTTTTTGTCAAACAGGAGAAATAGACAATGAATGACACACAACTTGGAGATAGGCAGTGATCGACAGATGGCTCATCCAATCGCCTGCCAAGTACATTTAAAAGTTGCCGTCCTTCTCCAAACAGTTTCCAAGGGCGACTTCCCAGATGGTTGTCAGCAACAAACCATCTGTTAGCGCAGGTTATCAAGTGCATCCAAATCTTTTCTAACAAGTCGAAATGAGCTGTGAGCCATTTAAGTAAAAAATGATGTTTTTTTTTTTTTAATGAGACGACAAGATTAGAGACGAACTGACATCTGGAGTGTGAGAGAGCATGAACGTCTTTGTCATGGCAACCTAATGGCTGATGTCCATCCTGAGGAGACCTCCAGAAGAGAGCAGCGGGGGGGGGGGAGATTATAGGCAGGAGAGGAGAGGGGAACAATACACACTTGGACACGAAGACGCGCACAGCAACAATGGCCGACAGCGGGGACCTGGTTGATGCCCTTATTACACCCTTATTAACTCTATTAGTGGCCAGAGTCGGGGGGGAACAAGGCAGGACCCTTGCTGCTAAACACCCGTCTGATAATAGGACCAGTGCAGACCAACTTCTGTAGCCACCATGAGGAGGAAAACGCTCCATATGTTCAGTATGCTAATTAGCTTTGTCACAAAGTCGAGACTGGGATATTCTAGATTGTTGATGTGACGTCTTATATGCAACACTTTGTCATGGAAGACATATATGAAGACCCGTATTTCACTCAGGGACTGAAGTGTAGTAAGGAGGGTTCAGTTCCAGCTTGTAGATGTGGATGTCTCAGGTGTTTGCAGTGGACCTACGAGCCGATCTTCACCGACAGTCACTGACCTGATTCTGAATACTGTGACCATCCCGCAAATTTCACGTTGTTTATTTTTATTTTCATGCCGCGTAATGGATGAATGGATGGATGGATGGATTGATAGATGGACAGATGTATGATGATAGATGGATGGATGAGTGGATGGATTTATGGATAGATAGATAGATGGATGGATGGAAGGATGGATGGATGGATGATAAATAGATGGATGTTTAGCTGGATGGATGGGTGGGAGGATAGAAGGATGGATCAATAGATGATAGACAGATGGATGGTTAGATGGATGGATGCATCTTTGGATGGATGGATAGCAATGGACCTGAAACTCCAGGCAAGAAAGACTTGTGTGGAGACCCAAGATAACCTTACACACAAGTGAAATAAGAGCACAAGTCAAAAAAAAAGAACCACCAAAACACGGCGGGGAAAGTCTATTACCAAAACAAATGAGTCCTGTGTTAGTGCAGGCTCCTTTCAAAAGAAGTAATAACAAAGGCCAAAGCCAGATGTCTGATAAATAATGCCATTTCTGTTTGTGGAGCACTTGACATGGCTGTCCGTCCTGAGAGCGCGGGAGAAGCCGACAGTGGCAGCCAACACTCTCCTCGGGAGATTGGGCAGAGGAAGGGAACGGGTGGAGAGGACAAAAGAAAATCATCCGCTCAGGAAATGAAAACCAGATTGTCACAAAAAGATTCAGGAAGCAAACTTCAGTAAATTGACACAAACAAACACAGCAGAAGGGAACACACGCACACCGGGATTCCAGAAACGCACACAGGCACACACCTGCTCCCCCCGTCTGATGCCTGTGGTTGTTTGCTATTGGTATGGGGAGTTTTAACTCGCTGTTTATCTACCGTTCACACACACACACACACACACAGAAAGACTGTTGTCTCTAGCAGGGAGTTCAGATTAGTTCCAGATGGTCCAACAGACAATCGAACGCTGACTAATAGTCAAACCGTGTGGGAGCGACCAAATATTCCATAAAAACACACAAGCCACGACCTTCACAGTCACGTAACTTTGGTCAGGTATTAAACACTAAGAGGGGAGAAAGCTTACGTTGCACTATACAGTAGGAGCAGTTCAATAGTTCCCCTCCCAGCACAGTTCCAGCACAGTTCCAGCAGAGTTCCAGCAGAGCTCCAGCAAAGTTCCAGCAGAGCTCCAGCAGAGCTCCAGCAGAGTTCCAGCATAGTTCCAGCACAGTTCCAGCAGAGTTCCAGAACAGCTCCAGCAGAGCTCCAGCAGAGCTCCAGCACAGCTCCAGCAGAGTTCCAGCAGAGCTCCAGCACAGTTCCAGCAGAGTTCCAGCAGAGCTCCAGCACAGTTCCAGCACAGTTCCAGCAGAGCTCCAGCACAGTTCCAGCACAGTTCTAGCTGCCGGAGTGACCCCCCTCCTTTTGAGGAAGTGTCTTTGAATAATGTAAACCCCACCAACTCGTTGCGTTACGAGGTGTGAACTGAAGGTGGCGTATCCACAGGAGTTCAACAAGGATGGATGACTGGTCCTTTCATCTTTATAGCTCTGAGCAGACTCTATGTGGAGCATCTGAGCACTAACCACGAACATCGAAACCCAATTTAAAGTGTGTTTTTAAAGCCTCATTGAGACATGTTTCCCGCACTTGGCTCTGCAAGAGCAAAACAAACTTTTTTGAGGTTATGGTTAATTACAAGCCCTTGTTTCAGAGGGGCAGAGGTCAGACGTGCTCTGCGCGTCCCGCACCTTCAGTTGTATTTTCTATTGTGTTGCCTTCGCACGGCTCGCTGACTCCTCAAAGACGACTCTGAGAGTCTGAGGAGAAACCTGCACTGAACTTCATGGAGGGGTCAAAACACCTCTGACACCTGAGTTGTTACCAACCAGTGACGGAGAAACGAGTGAGCAACTGCTGCTACATGGAGGCAGGTGAGAAATGGTCCTGGGAAAAGGTTTCTGGACTGAGAATTCTATCCAATTCCACACATGCTGCCTGTGGTATTGAAGGGAAGCTGACTTCTCCTCTGCAGGACCCGTGTCTGATTTTAAGGGGCAGCAGTCCAAGAAGGTTAAGACTGGATCTCACTGGTGTTTTAACACCACGGTCTATGACTTGGAAAAACAAAAGGTGAAATTAAGGTTGAGGAAATGATGCTAGTACTTCATTAGGGGCGAAATAAAGGAGATGAAAGATGTGACATCAAGTTCTCATTCAGAAGAAAAAAAAACCTATTTCGATATTTCAATTAAAAATAAAAATATTTGCATTTCTCCTCTGAAAATGCTTGTTTTTAAATGTGTCATACATTTTTTTAAAATATTATTTATTCAGGAAAATATTCACATTTAATACATAATATAAATAATGGAATATTAATTTTTTTTAAAGAAAGTTGTCAAGCATTTAAATTCGTAGTTCAAAGCTATAACTATTTCTACATTTTTTAAATTACATTTTAAATGTTCATTTTAATTCACTATAATTATTTATTGGCTTCATATTTACTTGATATCAACAGTGAGTTTGCTTCATTCATAAATGACCCCATTTAAAATCACTTTCCTACCTTATTTTGGAGCCAGCAGGGAAACAGCTCACAAGTACCATATGCTGAACACAAAGCTCAGCAGACAGAAAACTACATTTGAGCTTCAGCGGCGGAGTGGAGCCGCCGGTGTCATCCGAGTCAGAATCTCAATATGGGGCTCACTGGAGGGCGACTGCTGAGTGCACATTATAAAGCAGATATTGGTTTTTGATTTTAGGCAGAGGGAGATTGCTCTCAACTGGTGACATGGCAGCAGTGGTGTGAGTATGCAAAGCAACAAGTCCTTCAGCCTCTAATGGCCTCCACGCCGCCGCCTGCCTTGTTATTACTGTGAGTGCCGCGTCGCTGGCTCTTCAGAAGAAGGAGAGGCGGCAGGAATAATGTTGGATAACAGAGGACGGGCAATACTGGTGAAGTGAACACTTCTCAGTCACAGCTGACCGAGAACATAACATATACGTTATATATATATATATATGGAGTTTAAGTATCTCGGGGTATTGTTCTCGAGTGAGGGAAAAGAGGAGCGTGAGATTGACAGACGGGTCGGTGCAGCGGCAGCAGTGATGCGGTCGCTGTATCGGACCATCATGGTGAAGAGGGAGCCGAGTCACAAGACGAAGCTCTGGATTTACCGATCGAGCTACGTTCCCACCCTCAGCTATGGTCACCAGCTTTGGGTCATGACCGAAAGGATGAGATCGCGGATACAAGCGGCTGAGATGAGTTTCCTCCGCAGGGTAGCTTTGCGCACCCTTAGAGATAGGGTGAGGAGTCGAGAGGAACCAGCTGAGGTGGCTCGGGCATCTGATCCAGATGCCCCCTGGACGCCTCCCTGGGGAGGTGTTCTGGTCCTAGAGACCCCGGGGAAGACCCAGGACTCGCTGGAGAGATGATGTCTCCGGTCTGGCCTGGGAACGCCTCGGGATCCTCCGGGAAGAGCTGGAGGAGGTTTGTACGGATCGGGAAGTTTGGGCTTCCTTGCTCCGAATGCTGCCTCTGCGACCCGACCCCGGATAAGCAGCAGCAGAAGGTGAAGAATATATATATATATATATATATATTCCCTACTCAGTGCTCACTTACGGCAGGGAAGAATACTGTGCAGAAAAACGGCATCAAAACACGCCATTTAATGCTCCAGCACTTGACAGAGCACAGAGAGTTTTCTGGGCTCATGAAAGTGAGAGCGCTGCTTCCTCAGCAGCAGCTGACGCATAGCAACACCCGCCGGTCCAAGCGTGACCTTCGGAATGATGAGAAATAGTTATTCATTTCACCGGGCTACATGAGCAGCCTTCCTCAGGTGTGGTTCACGCAGAGACAGAAACGGAAATGACTGGATCCGTCGCCATTTGAGTCCGGTGCAGCGTTTGTTCGCCACCGGAGTCTGAAACGTTTGATTCCATCTGGAGTGGAAACTTCCATAAATGCAGTGCTCTCTGTCTCAGTCTGGCTACAGTACGTCAAGAGATTCACCTGCGACGTCTCACATCGAATAAAATGTTTTTCAGTTGTCCTTTTGACAGAATAATTGCTGCATTCAGCAAGGTTTTTCCTGAACAAATCTGTAGACAATCGCTTGTAGTGGAATCATCTTCAACAGACTTCAACTGCGTCTTCAACTGTGTAATGTGACTGCAATATCAAGATGGAACACAGTGGGTTTACTTGCACATGAAGATTCTAGACCTATATGTTGAGAATATTGCATTATTAATCAGCTAAAAGTTTGAATTCAGCATGTCATTGGAGGAAAAAAAAGTTGGTTATTTCATATTGTCTGTCTGCGCTCAGCCCACACGTCAAGCAATGTGTGCAATAGCAAAGACTGTGGAAGAAGGAAAGCGAAACAAATGTCCGGTGATGGATGTGGGCTCGCAATTCATCTGTGCAAGAGAAAAATGAAAAGCGTCGCGATGTGAGGGGAAACATGGCAGTCGGGTAGAGGCTGATGATCTTTTGGCAGCCGCGGAAAAAGGCGATTTTATTCCACAAAAGAACATTGATGAAACACACAGAGACAGATTCCATCCATCATGGAGCCAGAGTTGTCAAGCTCCATACCCAAAGGTGAAATAGGAGCATTTTTCTGAGCGTCCGCGTCCGGTTGGCACCTGGAGCGGGTTTTTTTTTTTTGCTCTGTTTTTGTTATTGAGAAAGTATCTGACAGGGACATCAGATGAAGGTAAATTGATAGAGGAAAGACACGCTACTTTCTTCCTCTGTGTCTCTGGACTCTGCATGTTTAACCAGTTTCCTGAGAAGAACTGTTTTTCTTACATTGCACAGGTACTGAAAAGGTTTCCAGCGAGAGAAGTAGTACACATCATATGGAGTTCAACTTTATATGTCCCTCCCAGCTTCTTTGGGCGAGTGCCGGGGGGCACATCCACGTCGGTATCGTTTTGCACTGTGGGAGGAAACCTGAGTGCCCAGAATAACACTGGAAGGACAACCAGATACAGTTAAAGCTATAGAACTGTTCCCTTAGGAAAACATTTAACTTTCAACATCGCCATCTCCTGGAGGGAGATCAGCTATCAACACAGTTCCGACCAATCCCTGCGAGGCACTGCAATTGTGTCCAATCGCCGAGACTTTCCCGCCAATTCCCTGACCATTCAAATGTCCGCCAGGCTGCGCCCTTGTGAGGAGCTCCGGAACAAGAAGGCTACGCACGGAACATGATCATGAAAAACGTGTTCTATTTTTTGGCAAAAATCTGACACCAGTTTTTCATAAGCTCATTTGCATAGGTCCTTATTTCCTGTCACAGAAGCATAAATTATCGCAATCTTCATGCCAACTTAAAAAAAAAAAAAAAAAAGGAGGATACTTGCACAAGCGAGTTGGGCGGCGTCTCGTGTGGTTTTTATTTTTTAATTCTTGCAAAACATTTTGGTCACGTTTTTATTTTCTTTCACGCAGTTTATCGGTGTAATCGGCGTCGACGAACATATTTGGTCCCACCTGACGAAATGAAGTGTAAACCCAAGACAGGTTTCCAGTCCGTGGAAGGAGGAAGATGGAAAATAAGAACCAAATCAGTCAATTATGTTTAGCGAAGCACGGCGAAAGCACTTTCTTCCCTCGAGGTAATTACTAATAGGCAAAATGCTTCCTCTGAAATAGTGACTCTGTGATAAAATACAAATAAATAATAGTAGTAATAATAGAAAAAGAAGTTATAACAGCCATTTTATCTTCAAGCTGAACAACAATTTTCCAAACTTTGACCTCCTTGAAAACCGCTTCCGTCGACGGGTTCAGCCGTGAAGAACAGGAAGTGAACATGAGCTTTATTCACTTCTGGAACAATAAACAGCCAGCGAGTACGGCGACGCACCAACAAGCATCCTTGGCATTCGTAACAGGCCAGGTCATGCGCGCAAGCCCGCCGCCTTATTACTGCGCCCATGGTAAAGCCACAGCCACACACACTGCCTGTCACTTCCAATGACACACTCTAATGTGACGGTGATTGTGTGTGCGACACAACATCTGAAACAGGATCACAAGTGTAAGCACTTTTTCATACAGCCCTCGCTCTAATCGCACACGCACACGGTGGTAATTTATTTGTCTCCCATGTTTAGAGGCAATCGGGACAGCGGAGCAGAACTGAACGCCTCCAAAACACATCATTATCTGACTTATAGAGGGCCGGGAGTGTGCCAGCCAGCGTGTGTGTGTGTGTGTGTTGCCGCGCAGTTGATTATCAAGATCAACAGCCGAAACACTGTTTACCCGGAGAGACACAAGCAAGGGGGAGAAGCCGGCTCCGCACGGGGCGGTGGAGGCAGATGATTTAGGAACAGGGAGTTGAAAAATGCGAGTCCTCGGGAGGAGGAGAGCCAGCTGAAGGAGCTGGCCAGTGAACGGAAAGATGGCTGCGGGGAGGCCGCGCAGACAAAGACCAGAGACGACAGGCCGGGCCTGCAGGCGCTGAAATAATGGGATTCAGTGGCGGGTTCCTCCGGGCGACGACACCCGAACATCACAGTCGGTCTGCCGTCGACTTCACGAAACGTGGACTGAAGCTACGCGCCGGTCACATGGAGAGTCCGCATTAGAGAGCGCAGGGCAGGCGGGGCGCATTTGCACCTCGCTGTTAACGGATCAGACGTGTTCGCACCAGCGATGACGCAGCCTTGATGTGGGGTCAGAGCTCAGCTGCTCGGACCGGGACATCAGTTTGGGGAGCAAAACGATCGGACGCTTAGACGTCACTGACAGGGAACTCTTTTAAAACGTCAATAGAACGAACAGACGCCTCTCTATCGTACGCCCCAGTGGCCACTGTGTGTGATGTCACGTAGCTGTTGAGCTTTAGCAAATAAAAGCAGTGCAAAACTGAACGACGGCGGCGCGCGTCACCTTGTTCCCGAGGAACCTCCCAGGGGCGTTCCAGTAGTAGGCCGATCCAAGGTCGTCCACCACGTCGGAGTGTCGGACGCTGAGGTACGGAGGCGTTTCTCTGTACACCGACCAAACCCGTCCTCCCGTGTGACCCGTGAGGTGCCAGCCGGTCAGCGACGTCTCCTGAGGAACATGAGAAAACGCTGGCTAATACAGGGAGTCAAGAACGGGGCCGCTGTTGAAGGAACTCATGACTGCTCGGACGGATGACCCCGCCGACCATCACGCGCTTCCTGTGTCTGAAAGTGTGGCAACAGCACCTCCTCACTGGGAGCATTATCATGACTGAGCAGAATTGACTTGGGGGTGACTGATTTACATCCACATGACCTCATGAACCACCATCCTCAATATGGAGCAGGAAGAAGAGACGCACATGAGACACGAGACCCAACAAAAGAATGGGTTGATTTGATTTTTCCTGTCAGCACTTTATTCCAAAGCACTTTCCTAGTTGGTGGGATCCCCACGGACCATGGCAATAAAGCTGATTCTGATCGGTTTTCGATGGGAATAGATACTTTTTATGCAGAAACACAACCACACTAATGAAGACAGGACCAACAGGAAGTAGAGGCATGGTTGGATGGTCCATGTCTGGAGCAGATCCAGGCGGAGGACACAGATAAACACTGTGCTACTGCTGGAGCATGAGAACCACTGCATCTCAGGTGGTGTAAAGCACCTCCTCGTACATGACACGTACATAAAATATGACGTATATTTCCTGCATTTCATTCTAGAAGTTTTATACTTTCTGTATTTAAAAGATTAATATTTCATCATTAAATTTGAGTGGAACTGATGCCCCCATAAGGAACAAACGACATTATTGTTTTACATTATTTTTTACATTAAGAAAAATGTCATTTTTTTATACTACTGCTGCTGCTTCCATTTATTCTATGATGAAAATAATAAAAATAAATTGTAAAAAAGGGAACCAATTCTTGACAAAGCACCTTTTGTACACGACATGTACATAAAATATGATGTACATTTCCTGCATTTCATTCCAGAAGTTTTATACTTTTTGCATTGAAAAGATTAATATTTTATCATTAAATTTGAGTGGAACTGATTCCCCCACAAGGAACAAACGACATTATTTTACATTAAGAAAAATGTCACATTTTTTATGCTACTGCTGCTTCCATTTATTTTATTATAAAAATAATAAAAATAAACTAATTCTTGACAAAGCACCACCTTGTGGGGACCTTATGAGGACATTTTTGTAGGTAAAGTGTAAGGTGAAAACTTCAAAATAACTGGGTCATTATGACAGTTTGGTTGTGGTTGAGGTGAGCCATGTGTTTTGGATGGTTAGGTTTAGGATCAGAGTCTGGGGAGAGGGTGATGGCCATGAGCGGTCCTCACAAGGTGAGCGATACAAACATGGGTGTGTATGTCATGTGAGAGACAGCCTAACACACATCTGTCCGTCCAATTAACCTGACCTTGGCTTTTATACACACACACACACACACACTATCAGTGTCTAAATCAGGGCTGTCATCCTGTCAACGTCTCCCCTCATCGTCCTCCCCCCTCTCTGACTCCGCCTGTCATTCAAAAACTGTTTTCCTCTCTTGACTTCTCTTCTTCTCTGGCCTCTTCACAGTCCTGACCCCCCTGCTCTCCAAACACACGCCAAATATGGACAACGGTGCATATGATTAGGAGTCGTGCCAGTAGCAAGTGTTTCAAATCTCTGGCTGAACTTTGCCTCACAAGTTTCCTTTCTATTTCACCATTTTCCTCCGCTTCCTTCACCAAATGACCTCATTTCCAAATTGAATTTCAGAAGGAAGAGTTTTCTGTGCAGCGTGTGTCAAGCTAAGAAGCTACAGAAGCGAGCGGGTGAAAGACTGGACAATGCTTGGTTTCTTGGACAGGCA
Source organism: Synchiropus splendidus (assembly GCF_027744825.2). NCBI lineage: Eukaryota > Metazoa > Chordata > Actinopteri > Syngnathiformes > Callionymidae > Synchiropus > Synchiropus splendidus. Next base: position 2,315,923 of record NC_071345.1, read on the forward strand.
GTCCTCACATCACCAGGACTGGATTCCGCTTCTAACCAGAGGAAACTTTGACCCCCCATGTTATAAACAAGAAACGTCTGCCGTGCGCCTCCTTTGTCCTGTTTCTTTCACACACTCCGTGTCGACTGGCAATGCTCCTCGCCAACCTTGACTGACATAAAGGAGGCCTTACATTGTGGTAGGTCCACGTGGAGGCGGTGCAGTGGGTGGAAACCCCCATGCAGGAGCACTTCTCACAGCCCAGCCGGTTTTCACTTTGGAGGTTGTAGAATCCCAGTTTACAGCGGTCGCAGTTCTCCCCTTCCACATTCTCCTGCGGAGGAGAAAGGAACAGGTCAGCTTCGGAGCGTTACGGTCCTCTCAAGGCGCGTTGTTGCTCATGATGGCGCGGCAGAAAGCTTTGCCATCGAGCCAGCTGGTGTCATTATCAGTGTATTACAGTGCTCGGACCTTGCAGAGGCAGGGAGTCACACACGGGTCGGCGTTGGTGCTTCCTTCCACGCTGCAGTTGCAGCGCTGGCAGGACGGGTAGCCCATGTAGCCCACGGCACACCTGGAGACAAATGGCTCTAATATTACGGACAATAAAGGGGATGAGGACGGAGAGCACGTGGCAGGGTCGGGGGGGTCGGCGCGTCGGAGTCAGCGCCGGCGGCAAACTGCTGAGCAGGTGACGCCTCTCGGAGGAAATCATAACTAATAACCGGCGAGCTCCTCGGGAAAAGTGGCCTCATTTGAAGGGGGCTCATTTAGAAAGTGGACGGTGACGTCGGCCTCATTTGAAATGGTTATTGAACATTTCACTGGTGTCAAGTGCTATATTTTATCAGAGTACCTTCCATTTAAAAAATCTAAAACATCTTTCAGAGATCTACGCTCATGAAATATGTTCTGTTTTCTGTTAAGACAAGGACATATTGTACCGTTTGCTAATGCTTATTGAGAGGGGAAAAAAATACCTTAAAAATATTATGTACCTTTTCTGCATTTAATTCTAAAAGTGTTTTAATATTCAATCATTACATTTGAGTGGAACTGATTCCCCCACAAGGAACAAACAAAGTATTATATTTTCTAAATATTTTTTACATTAAGAAAAAGTCACTTTTATACTATCTGTTGCTTAGATTTATTTTATTATGAAAATAAAAAAATGAATGGTAAAAGTCAATGCCAGAGCATTTTTTTAAGAGAAAGAGATGAAGTTTGACAAGTAATGAATAAAAATGAAGCATAATTGTGACAAATCTGTCTGAGTCATTCATTATTTCATTCAGACAAAAATGACATATCCTGCATAACAACCCAAATTCCTCCCTGTGGGAAGAATAAAGGCAGTCTAATGTAATGTAATGAAAAACAAAAAATAAACAACGAATGCTACTAATTCAGAGGGGAAAAACTGCAGATTTACATGGCTTATTTCTTTCATTTCAACATCAAAGCAGCGTGGGGACTATTAAGTATGAAGTGTTCCATGATGACCTCCGTGTAAAGAAGCGATAACAAACATTGTTAACGGTTTTAATGTCAACTTCCTCCTGAAGACTAATGGGAACAGACACCAGCTGAAAGGTTGACTTCACCTGTCACATGGCCTCAGCTTCTGTTGGTGTGTGTGGTGCGCGTGTGTGTGTGTGTCCTCACCTGTCACAGCGCGGACCCCCAAAACCTTCCTTACAGTGGCACGACCCTGCTGGCTGAGCTGCCAGTCACACACGCGCGCACACACACACGCACACACACACACACACGTGTGTTAAATCAACAAAACTATAAAACAGGTGATTTTCATTTTCTGGTGCGACTGGAGGAGACTGAAGTAGCTTACTGGGCGTGGCCTGGCTGGAGTCCGGAACACACGAAGAGCTGATGGATCCATGAGCATCACAGGAGCAGGGGCGGCAGGGCCGCTCGTCCTCCGCACTCACCTAGGCACAGTGGTGGAAACCAAGCAGATGCACGTCAGCATTTCACGTGTGTGGAAAACTAAACAATGATTCTGTTATGTCAATACACATTTTTCATTTTGTTAAAAATGAATGCATTTTTCTGGATTGAAAAACTATTCAAAATCTGTCAGGATCATTCACTTATAAAACCCTTAAATTATGATCATAAAACATATATATTCATGTATTAAAAATGTTGTCATGAATGTATTTTACCATAAATAAAAAAAACTGGAATGACCATCGTTGAAGTAAATATTTCAAAATATGTCAGGATCATTCACTTATAAAACCCTTACATTATGATCAAAAAACATATATATTCATTTATTAAAAATTTATCATGAATGTATTTTACCATAAATAAAAACTGGACTGACCATAGTTGAAGAAAATATTTCAAAATCTGTCAGGATCATTCACTTATAAAACCCTTAAATTATGATCATAAAACATATATATTCATGTATTAAAAATGTTATCATGAATGTATTTTACCATAAATTAAAAAAAAAAAACTGGAATGACCATAGTTGAAGTAAATATTTCAAAATCTGTCAGGATCATTCACTTATAAAACCTTTACATTATGATCATAAAACATATATATTCATGTATTAAAAAATTTGTCATGAATGTATTTTACCATAAAGAAAAACTGGACTGACCATAGTTGAAGAAAATATTTCAAAATCTGTCAGGATCATTCACTTATAAAACCCTTAAATTATGATCATAAAACATATATATATATATTAATTTATTTCAAAATTTTGAAGTGAATATTTTACTATATGAAAAATCTGGAATGACCGTAGTTTAAGTAAATATTTTCAACTTCAAAATCTGTCAGGAACATTCACTTTTTACATACATAACCTTTACGTATAAAACCTTTACATTATTACCATAGAACATTTTTATTTAAAAATGGAAAATTGCATTTTTATATATTAAAACCTTGAACCTTTGACATATAAAACCTTTAAATGATGATCAGAAAACATAACAGAAGCAAAGATGTAATATGGAAACGTATTTGAGGTCATACTTCTTCCGGCCTGAAGTACCCAGCGATGCAGCTCTGACAGTTGACACCATCGGTGTCGTCCCGGCAGCCGACGCAGACCCCGCCCCCTCGGCGTTTGCCCTGGACGTCCAGGCTGAGTGACAGATCGGCCACCGTCTGATTGAAGTAGCATTGGTCCGCCTTGCCGTGGCAGTTACACTCTTACAGAGAGACAAAGACACAGTTCAGGAGCATGTTTCGACCGCAATCTTTCCTTCTTACTTTCACAGATGTGGCGCGTGAGGAAGGTCCCAGCCATCCAGGGCTGCTGGTTGTAACCCGGGCAACAGCGGTCGCAGCTCTCCCCGCACGTGTTGTGCTCACACTCGCAGCTAAACTTCTACAATCACAAGAGTTGATCAGTCAAGAGACAGATGACAAATCCATACACCTGAGAAAAGAAGGGAGAGGTTCAGATCTGAGTCAAGCAGCTTTACGCTTACTTGTCCAGACCTGTGGACATTATACAGCCTGGGTTGGATTAAGGCTTAAATGGATATAAGTTAGTGGAATACACTAATTTTCTTATCTCCCTCACGGTGTTGGAGTCAAACCCACAAACCCTGGGCCAGAGTGGGACCCCCTGAATCGGATACATCATCTAAACCCATATTTTTACACCGTGGGACCAAGAATGCGTCCCCCTCCATCGAGGCAGCTTTGTCTTCAGTATCCAAATAATCCAAGGAGCCAGACTGGAGATAAGATCTATCTGCTGTTTAATGCTTTGCAGATGGGACGAGGAAGCAGCCAAAGGAAGGAGGCGGAGCCTTCTTCATGGAAGCCTTCCACAGCACTCCTGGAGGCGGTAAAACTCGCCGGGAACACCTCACCAGGGGAGGCGTCTAAGGAGGTGAGACCAACTTCAACTGGCTTCTCTCATTCCCTCCCAGAGCGGGAATCTCATTTGGATGCTCTCCATCTTCTTTTTAGGTCACAGACCAAAGACTGGAGGTGACCGGTGAGTGGAGAGCTCTGCCTTTTGGCTCAGCTCTTTCTTCACCACGACAGGCTGAAACCTTCCCAGCATGACATGACTTTTTCTCCTGGACTCGGTTGTCCAGCGTGAACGCCAGCGCTGCCACATTCCCTGTCAGTACCGGGAGTGTCCATCCTTCCAGCCACCAGACCGTCTCTTTTCTTCAGTCTCTTGTCTCCTTCAGATATTTCTGTCTACTCTCATGGGCTGCCATTATTCACTTCTCTTTCGTTCATCTACCAGTGCGTCACGCCAGTGTTTCTTGTCCCCTCCTATGGTCCATCTGCCATGTCTATTTGGACACCATAAATAATCTTGGACAGCTGTTATTACCGTGTAATAAACTGCCAACAGTTTCCGTAGACTGTCAGTCACCACCGCAGTCGAGTCGATGTAGTCGGCGTCAACGTGCGGCAGGTCTAGTTAGGGATGAGCGAGTCTGTGATGTGCGTCAAATCCCCAGAGAATTACATTCCTCTGGATGCTTCAGTCGACAGTGGAAGACAGGAAGTGGATCTCTCGGGACACAGGTGACACCACTTGTGCCTGGTGACATCATCACCACAAGATCACATGTGAAACTTTCACATTCAAGCTGAAGTTGGTGGTTGGCCTCGGGGTGTCTCCGTGTGTGTGTGTGTGCGTACAGAGGGAGATCAGGTGTGTGGAATCAAACACCCGGCCGTTTGAAGTGACATTAGAGACCCCACTTCAACCGTGTCACCTGTGTCCCCCGCAGACAAGCAGACGCACACAAACATGCAAAGCTTGATATCAAGCGGCAGATGAAAAGCAGGCGCCAGAAGGTGCTTTTGCCTCCTGTTTAACTGCGTGGAGTTCATTACCTCGGTGGAGGCGTAAGTGGAGTCGGCTTTTTACCTTTGTGACAGCGTTGAGGGGACAGGCTTTGGCGTGACCGTAACAGATACACATTCCTCCGACTGAGATGTCCTTAATGGAGTAGTAGTACTGCAGGGAGAGAGAGAGTGTTGGGGACAGTCAGCATGAGCATCATGGAGCGGCTCTGTGAGATGGATGCAGGAGGTTGCTACAAATCACGGCTGCAGGAGAAAAGCCAAAACAGGAGCAAGAGAAGAGTCGGCAGCCTCACCCGTCTGGTCACAATGGTATCGATTTCTTTGGGGTCGCTGAGAGTCAGAGTCATGAGGTCTGCGTTGAGAGTCCTGATTCGCTGGAACACCAATCTGATGTAGCGGGCCGAGGTGAAGTTCAACAGGGTCGGGGAGGGGTCGTCGGCGCTGGGTCGGCCATTGATCAGGGAGGTGTGGATCTGCAAACATGGAAGCAGAGAGAAGAAAGACTCAGCCAACAATCGACCAGCTCAAACAATATTCCACACATCTCCAGCAGGTTTAAAGCAGGAAACAAGGAGTTCCATCTCCAAAATGAGGGGAAAAAAAACTCGCCTTTTGACCTGCTGTGTCTTCCTTTACCTCACCATCGCAAACCACTGACTGACACATCGCTCACCTGACCAAACCCTCAAACACTATTACACTTAAAACTATATAAAAACCCAACTACGTACTGCAGGTGAGCCTTGGGAATATTTGTCGAGCGACGATATGATTGTTTCTGCGTATAACATGCCAAAATATCAGTGTCAGAAGCTACAATTGTTCACAAATGAAACGGGATTTTCTGCAGGACTTTTGACGAAGCACAATGGAGCTTTGGCCGAGGTGCTGTTGGCGGTGAGCTTCAGGGCTTTTTCAATGAATGAAAGGTTGAAAAACACTGCATTAGCCACATCGTTGTTTAAACCAGTGATTCTTAATCATAAGGCCAGGGCGCCCCCTAGAGGGCTGCTAACAGATTTGTTCTTTTACACCTTTGGACCATGAGACGCTCAGTTTTGATACATGAGCCACGTATGGTGGCAGTAGTGAAGTCTCTGAACCGACTTGACAGCTGAAAATCTGTGATAGTTACCAACTACGGAGAAGTTCTTGAGAAGAAAACTGTCACGAGTCAGGGGAACGAGGGAGCAAAAGCCACGTGTTGAGGACGTGGAGCTGGACCCAAGTGCTAGTGGTGAAGGTTACAGTTAGGCAGGAGCGAGTTAGAAATAATGTTTAATAATTAAACAAACAAAAACACAACAGAAAGCGTCACCGAACCGGGAGAAACTAAGCAAAAGCTGAATGTACAACGAACCGAGAATAAACTACAAAAGAGAACAGGAAACGCATGGAAACTGGGAGAAACAAAACACTAACTCAAGCACCAGGGTTTAACAAAGAAAAATCCAAAATAAGCTCGCGCACAGAACGAGACCGAAACAAGGAGAGTCAAGAGGACGAGGAGTTAAATAAGCTCGGGCACAGAGCGAGACCGAAACAAGGAGAGTCAAGAGGACGAGGAGTTAAATGAGCTAGCGCACAGAACGAGACCGAAACAAGGAGAGTCAAGAGGACGAGGAGTTAAATGAGCTAGCGCACAGAACGAGACCGAAACAAGGAGAGTCAAGAGGACGAGGAGTTAAATGAGCTAGCGCACAGAACGAGACCGAAACAAGGAGAGTCAAGAGGACGAGGAGTTAAATGAGCTAGCGCACAGAACAAGGCCAAAACAAGGAGAGTCAAGAGGACGAGGAGTTAAATGAGCTAGCGCACAGAACGAGACCGAAACAAGGAGAGTCAAGAGGACGAGGAGTTAAATGAGCTAGCGCACAGAACGAGACCGAAACAAGGAGAGTCAAGAGGACGAGGAGTTAAATGAGCTAGCGCACAGAACGAGACCGAAACAAGGAGAGTCAAGAGGACGAGGAGTTAAATGAGCTAGCACACAGAACGAGACCGAAACAAGGAGAGTCAAGAGGACGAGGAGTTAAATGAGCTAGCGCACAGAACGAGGCCGAAACAAGGAGAGTCAAGAGGACGAGGAGTTAAATGAGCTAGCGCACAGAACGAGACCGAAACAAGGAGAGTCAAGAGGACGAGGAGTTAAATGAGCTAGCGCACAGAACGAGGCCGAAACAAGGAGAGTCAAGAGGACGAGGAGTTAAATGAGCTAGCGCACAGAACGAGACCGAAACAAGGAGAGTCAAGAGGACGAGGAGTTAAATGAGCTAGCGCACAGAACGAGACCGAAACAAGGAGAGTCAAGAGGACGAGGAGTTAAATGAGCTAGCGCACAGAACGAGACCGAAACAAGGTGAACCAGGAGTTACCACGGGGAACAAGAAGAGTCCAAATCTCAGGAACGAGAGGAGCAATGACCGGGAAAGGGAAACACTGGGAGAAACGCAGGAACTGGAAGAGACGATGGGGCACATGTTGCTGGAGCCCAGGTGTTTTTCTCATCAGGGTGATCAGAGGTAGATTGGCTCCAGCCGTGTGCCAAAGAAACAGGAAGAACAGGAGGTAAACAAAACCAGGACTCAAACAACAAAATAAAAGCAGGATCATGACAAAAACAATGACAAAGAAAGTGATGGCGCCCCCAACAGTACAAAAACTGCTGTTGAAAGCACTTGTTCCACAGTTCTGAAAATTATTTAGAACATTTTATGGCAATACTTTCATTTACACTTTACTTATATCTTCTTTGGAGTTTAAATAAAATAAACTATTTTATTGTTTTCTATTTAGACATGGTTGTATTCAGTTATTAAAAAATTCTCAACAGTTAGCAGTGTATTTTTTTCTTTTTTTTCTTCGGTAAATTTGATGAATATGACTTGCAACTGCGTCTGCTGCTGGTTGGACCTTTCTATGACAAATATCTTTGCGATGATCACATGGTTTCATGTCATTTCACAAGGTTTGTTTTTTTACCTGTAAGTAGATTAAATATGGTTGTTGATCACAAATGAAATCTAGAGCAATGAAACAGATCTACTGAATGGGCCCCTTTGTTCTGGGAAAGGTGGGTCCCGAGATAAAAAATAAAATTCTTCCCCTCGGCCGTCAACAGGCCGTCAGACTGTTGAATTCATGATCAGCCTTTGTTGTTTTATTTGATTTCATTTCACTGACAGCACTTTATTCCGGAGCACATTCCTAGTTGGTGGGATCCCCACTGACCATTCTGATTCTCCAACAGCAGTGTTTAGATCGTGTCAGTTTATAGTCTGCAGTCATCTCTTCCTCTATCACAAAGCCTGACTGAGGCAAGTACCTGGACCAACAACACTTCAGTTCCAACTCATGAAGAGCGTCAGCATCGCCAAACCTGACCTGAAGGTGAAGCGTCTTGGTGCTTCACACGCACTACTGATGGACCAAGTGCCGCATGACAAGGAGCCTGAAGTCTGCCACCAGCTGACAGACTGTCTCACGAATGCAGCCAAAGGCGGCGTTTGGCAAGTGCAGACTCACAGAGCGAGTGTCCGTGCGCTGATCCGTGCGCGTGCTGGGTGCAGACTGCACACTTGGAAGCCAGACTAGAGACGGTCAGTGTGTGTGAGCGTGTGATGCTGAGACGCATCACCGGCGACTCATCTCTGTTCCACTGTGATCAGCCTGCGAGGGAGCGATCAATCGCCTCGGTGGCTCGCAGCTCTTGACATGTTCTCTTGACAATGCAAACACACATTTAGAAACACACAGAAGCAGATGAGTTTGTGCGTCTCTTTTCTATTCCTCTTCATTAGCGTCAGTTATCCGCCACGCTGCCGGTGCCGGGCTCGTTCACGTGCTCAGCTGATCAAAGCAGCGGAGTGGTAAACAGAGTGGTGATGTCTTCACCATCCGGGAAAAGTCCTGAATAAAATAGCAGCACTTGAAAGTAGCGCGACTCCACTTTAGGATCTGGCTCTGGCTCAGCAGTGAGGCTGCATCAGCAGGCCACTTCAGGACGTTATGGCAGCGCAAGTTTGCAGTTTACAGGACTCACACACTTGAGTTTGGAGGATTTTGTGCCGCTTTTTCCACATCCCATTTCCACTTTTTCTGTCGCCTTTTCTTTTCTTGGAGCAAATGTATCTGCCGCTTTTGTGAAGTCTGTGTTACCAGTTTGTAATTTCCCTTGAACATTGAACACAAAAGGAGCTGACATCACTGCTGGTGGAGATCGAAGGAAAACATTGGACTGGAGACTCTTTTTAAGCTGACAAGAGAGACAAAGAAGCTCCCAACCAATTCAACAGCTGCTGTGGCACTCTCTGAGCCAAGGTTACCGCCTCCTTTGTCAGTGAGTTTTACCTCTCCGTTCTCCAGGGGGTGGACCTTGGAGTACATGGACGTGCAGATGACTTCGTCATCTCTGGAGTAGGATGGATGGCCGACCTTCGGAACCATGTTGAAGCGGGTCAGGCATTCCGTGTCCGTGATGGCGTAGAACTGCCACGGCTCAAAAGTGGCCCCATCAATCGAACGCTCCAAGATCCAGTTACCTGCCAGAGGACGGCCACAGAGCAGAGAAAGAAAGTGAAACCCTCCGACGGGACAGTTCCGATCACCGCCGTTTGATTTGAACTGCACCTAAATCCCAATGTTTGTCATGTCGCAACAAGGAAATCCAGAACTTTTCGAGTCAGGACAATTACTCGGCACCAAAAAGGCAACATGACCGCGGTACGGTCGACCGCCTCTGGCCTTTAATGGCATGCAAATAACTTCCAATTAGAAGACATTAGCATCATTCCAGCACTTATCTTCAAGCACTCGCGCCGTGTTTGAGTGGGAGCGAGATTAGACTCCGGAGCCAAGTTTAATGGCGCCTTTCACAGGAGGGTCACTGAAGGCTCCATTAACTTTAAAGAAAGATCAGGGATGTTTTTGACTTTGCTTGACCTTGGAAGGAATTTGGAAGCACCACGCTTCGTCGGCACATGAGCCTGAACCACTTTCACAGGAGTTTCAAAGATAGTCCTCTTTACTTCGCTGTTTTTTGTATCCGTTTTTTTTATTGACAGTTTGTCAGCAAAATACAAGTAATGCCTTGCGTTTCCATCAACAACCCCTCCCAACTTTCTGACGGCACCCCCTAGAGTCTCTGTTTCACACTATGTATAAAAAATAAAAAACAGACAGTTTTATACACAGTTGTTTTCCACTCTCTCTCTGATCTTCACATATATTGACTTCCACATTTTTGATGATTGCACCATCCATTTGAGTAACTGATCTGTCCAATTGCACAATATCCAGTCGGGTGTTCGTCTATTGAGATACTTTTTCTTCTTTACTTGTGAATATTTCTGGCAATATTTATGGTGTAAAAGCACTTTGTTTGCAGCTGTACTCCACAACAGTCCCGTGTTCTTCTGGTCACTACCTGGGGCCAAAACCTCAGGCTCATCACAACCAAACACAACTGAACTCTGGATGAAATAAAGCAACCAATTTACTGAGAAACACTTGTTCCCCAACTGTGTGTAGATAGTACAGTCAACTCTCAGAGGTGAAAACCCTGGAGAGCAATATAATACAGATTAGATTCAGATTGGATTGTCACAGCAGCAAACATTAAAGACATTAAAGACAGTAACAGTGAACATATGCAGCCACACATAGCACTGTTAAAGAAGGTATTAAGACAAAATAAAGTCATAATAATAGTGATATGAAAATCTAACCTCATGATATTCAAAGACAAGAAGGAAATGATGGATGCTGATGAACAGGACTAAGCTCACTGAAGATGTGTGTGTGGACGTCAGAGACATTAAATGTCTGGAACTTCACGACTGTTGATAAACTTCAGGTCAAACTTTCCCCATGACTTAAGAACACAAGCTTCAAGTGAACCACACACAACACTCCATCACACCGCTCTGCCATCATCTATCATGCATCAATTGTATGATCGGACAATGTGAACAAATGATCAGGTATACGTTGAGAATAACCTCCCTTTTCTTTCCTGAAAAAATAAAAATAGTGTTAAAAAAGGAGGCCCTGTTCCATTGAGGGAAAATGGAAAAGAATTCTACAGACTCAGAGTGTTTTACACATATCGCAGAATGACTACCTAAACTGCGCTGACTGCTAAAACAACCCTCCATTTGTTGTAAAAGGAAAGCACGAAACACAGGGCTCAGTTTGCGGCGCTCACCAGGTCGAGGAGAGTTGGCTGCTTTAATGATCACGTAAGCGATCTGGAAAACCTGAGTGAAAAACAGAGAGAGGTAAAAAGGCAGATCAACATCTAACATCAGTTGCAACAAACAGTGTTTTCAGTGTTCCCAGAAGAATACCTGATCATACTTGATATCCCCACCTGCAGCAGTACAGTTGACATCAATACATATTGACAACTAACTCTTCACAAAGAACGATGAGCAAGGTTTTATTTTGTGTCTCGGGAAGGTTCTTCTAGTTTCTCTTCAAAACATTTCTGTAGACACCCATGTAGCTCTCCTTGAGTGAATGAATTTGGGGTAACTCAGTCAGAGCTTTAACTCCGCTGCATATTCCTAACTATATTTATATTGTATTTCCACGGCGCTTTGTAAAGACCGAGGCACGGAGACGCAGCAGAGACAGTGCACGTCAAAACGGTGGAAAGAAACAAACAAAAAAATAACATCCATGTTCCGACACAGAGTTTATTTTCAGAGGGAAATGGTTTCATTGCATCCTCCGGTGGTGGTGACCCGTGCAGACCTCAGCTGCGTCAGCTGACCAGGCTCGAACGGTTTGACAAACATGGAAAAAACCCGCCACCACCTGCACTGGTTTGCATCTCATCCAGGCGCGTTCCTCTCCTCCTGCTCTACCTGATGTGGGAATCCGTGTCACATTGCAGCCATCAGAACAGCGAGCAAGTGTGTGAGTTTGTGTGCATGTGAGAAAGTGTAACCCAAGAGGAGTCATTCATATCCCACACAAAGAGTCTCTGTCGCACGTATTCACACCGGGGAGAGCACTGCGCTGTCTGTGTGTCTGGCTGGTTGAGCTGGACTTGTGGGGACCAGTTCTTGGAAACACAGTCCTGCGGGTCAGGACATTTCACCCCACAAGTTTAGGCCTCAATTTGAGGATTGAAACTTCATAATAACTGGGTCATTATAAGTGGCTTGCAGTTTGGTTCTGGTGAAGGTTAGAATGAGAATCAACTTGATGCCATGGTCAGTGGGGAGCCCACCAACTGGGAAAGTGTTTTGGAATAAAGTGCTGACAAAAAATAAAATAAAATAACAACAAGGCTATTCACGAATTCAACAGTCAAAATCACAATAGAAACATCATAACAACAGACCTTTATTCCTTGCGGAACTAAAGTCGCGCATCCAGTGCGACAAATGAAGAGACGGATCGCGTACAGACAGCAGGAGGCGGCAGTGAGATTGAGTTCTCATGAATAAAAACTAGCTTTCTGTGTCATTTGTAAAAGCACATTGAGCCAACAACCAAGTCAACAATCCAAACACGAACAGCCAAGTTGCATTGAGGACTCATTCGTTCAGTTTACTCAAGAAGCTTATTATTCCAGATTGTTAGTCAAAAATGACTAAATGTTTTGACTAAAATACAGTGGTACCTCGGTTGAACGTCCCGGAATTCGAACAAATCGGAGTTCAAACAAAAATTTCGAGATTTTTTGCTTCAGATTTCGAACGAATATCCAGAGCCAGAAAGACTCTGAAAAAAGGTGGAAAAAACATGACGTGCGCAGACCGATCAGCTGACCCACGAGGCGCTCTGTTATTGTCTATAACGCAGCCTCTGTATGCAGACGTGTCCCGTTAGCTCCATTTACTGACTGTTTTTTCTTCCTATTCTATCCTGTCTCCACACTGGACCGTGGTAGAGTGTCACAGAGGAGGTGCTGGAGCGCTCACTCCAGGGTTTGATGTCCTGTTGTGGGCTGGAGCTGGGACAGGGATGAGGCCAGTCTGGGACAGAGCGTGACTTGGTTTATGACTTTGTCACAGCCAAACTGCACAGAAGCGCACATTCAGAGCTGGACACGCACCGGGCACCTCTTCACTTCTGGAGAGACCTCACTCACTCGGCAACCCCTCCCACATGCAGCGGCCACACACATAGAGGAACAGCCACCTGCAGCAGACACTCTACATTCACTCCTACAAAAGACTATTTTAAGGCTTGGAACGCATTATTGCTTTTTCCATTCATTGTCATGGGAAAAATCGATTCAGATTTCCAACAATTCGCTTCTCAAACGGCCATCTGGAACGGATTGTGGTCGAGAACTGAGATACCACTGTACATTGAGTTTCATTTGACTAAAACTAGACTAAACTGTTGTGACGTTTAGTTGGCTAAAGCATAACTAACAACAATGAAATGTGAATCACTAAATGTGACTAAGACTAAGAATTAACTTGGCACAAGACGAAGACTAAATTGAAAATATGCTGACTAAATGAACACCATCACCAGGCTACTACTCCCTTGTGCCGTATGATTTTTCAGTGCAACCAGTACCAGTTACTACGCTGCATGAGCTCAGCCTCGTCTTCAATTTGGACTCTAAGTTCCTAAACGGATGCTCGTCTGTGACACGTGGATGCCAATAAACAGACACATAAGACTGGAAGGTTTCCTCAACATCCAGCAGAGCCACGAGACTGATATTGAAGTTAAGGGCCATCTCTCTTCCGAACTGCCTGGAACTTCGCAGTGGGGAAAGTGAAACTCTGTCAAGAGATTCCGAGTTGAACAAGCGGAGGAATTTCAAATGCTCGCTTTACTCCCACCAAGTTGGAAGGGAATACCTGTCAAGAGCAGGTTTTGGCAGGAGCCCAATGAGCCCTCAGAATGTTAATTTTTAAAGCCCTTTCAGACGATTTAAGCTCAGTATCCGGGCAGCCAGGCATTAAATGGACTGTAAAGAATTCACTTAGTCTCAGTGTGACTTGTGCAAACAGTGACAGCAGTTTGAGTGAACAGCTGGTGTTGGCATGTGATCCGCGTGGAAACATGTCACAGAAACCCTGCCTGGCCCGACGAATTGGACTCCAACTGCAGCTACTGCTCCAATGACATCACACGAATACACAAACCCGAATCAGACACAGGACGCGGCGCACAACACAGGGACACACTCTTGGCTTCAGAGGGACACAGACAGGCGCAGGGAGGTTCTCTGTTATCACAACAGAGCTGGTGTTCAGACTTGTTAAAATTTGCTGACACGTCCAATGAGAACGTGCTAACGCTCCCGGGGCTAATAAAGTAGCTCTGGGCCATGTTCTGCCAGGTGTGAAGCACCAGATTTCTGGCTGCCACACTCACTCGCTTTGGTTCGCACCCACAGTCTGGACCCACAACCTCAACTCTCTTTCTCTCTCTTCTGGATTTAAAACCTGCGTTACCGTACCGCCATCGCTCCTACTATCCAAAACATTTTTTTTTATTTTGCAAGACTCAATTCATAGCCATCACCAATAAGTCCTCATCATCACTCATTTGCACCAAACAGCATTATTCTATTTTCCTAGCTCTTACTTTGTGTGGACACTTCCTGTCTGGTCACCTCACCGGTCCTAAAGCAGCCAGGCACAGCTGGAGCTACTTCCTCCGATCGCCCTCAGAACAACCCAAACGCTGTAGCAGCAGACGCCAGAACACAAACGTTCCATGTATTTGAATTTTCTGATGGACTTCATTTTGGTTCTCCTGCTTTCTGCCTGCACCTTTGAGCCTTGTATGGAAGCAATGTGTTCTTCAACAAATCTGATCTCATTTCAGTCTCCGCCTCTGGATTTTGTTTTTACAAACAGACACTTCACCCACTACGTTTTCAAATGTAATTCTGTGTACATCAGCAAATCAGAATCCTGAAAATAGCAACAACAGCGATGCGTCACTTCCTCTTTCTTGTTTACAGAAAAATATCTCTATCCATTATTGGATATTATTATTATAGAACAGCTGTACTTGTGAAGGTGAACATGCAAGTGTGAGTCGTACCGCCTCCACTGTTCCCATAGGTAACTTCTCTGTTTGCGTATAAACGAAAGGAAAGGCAAAGAAAGAATCATTTCTTTGATTCTAAAAGCAGCCAGTGACGTGTAAAGAGGGCTTCAGTCTTGGACTCCTGGTGGGTACTGTTGGGCTGATGAGGCTTCATGAAACAGTATCCTCCTTTTAAGAGCCCACCAGTAGGTGGTGCTCTACATTTCAAAATGATGTGAAATTTCTTCACTATGGTTGTGTAAATCAAACAGATTTCACAGCAGATAGTGCCCTCTAGTGGGCTATGAAAGTGAAGACACAGTTTCATGAAGCCTCATCAGCCCATCACCACATGTGGTCTACTCTACTGTCTCTACTGTCTTTGTTAAATATATTTCTCTCTATGCTCCAGTGTAGGGCAGAAGGACTTCTCGTATCCTGATTGAAATTTCAAGCATAGTTTTCCGCTGAGGAGTTTATGACTATATGCTTCTGTCATGTTTCTGCCTTTCACCGTGTCTGTCTCAGGTGTAAACAAAAAATGCATGGCAAGAACACCGGCCCTTTCCAGACCTGTGGGTTGGTGACGCGAGGTGGAAACAGAGGTTTCTTTTCTTCAGTTGTATAGAATGTGCAGTCATGTTTCTGGTCAATAAAACGGATTATTCAGTACAGTTTTCACTCTTGCCTCTGTCATTTCAACATATGATGCTGCACTGTACTAAAACAGGGTCTGCTCCCCTCACACAAACTCTTGAGTCTTGGCATCCAACACGTCACTCTGGTTGAAAGTGTCCTTCCACACCAACCTCAGCCGTGGCATTAAACACGTCTGGGCTGCTGGAAGCCTTTTTTAAGAGCTTCACACCCGGCTCACATTTTTTGCGCTGACGATCTGTGGCTAGCCAAAACAAAGACGCGAGTTCCCAGTTCCGGCGAGCGAGCCGTCTAATTAAATCCTTTCTGTTAAAATCTCTTTGGGGCCAGAAGACAAACACAAGAAAGGAAGTCGATACACTTGCAGCATCATTCCAGTTCTAATTTGGCCCCGAGCTTTTAAATGGGCTTAAGTCTGCAAAACACCAGATGCTGCCATCTCTCCCACGCTCTCGCTTCGGCCAGGACCACTGTCAAAGATTGGAGCAACGCTGCTTCAGCTGTTCCCTCCTCTCCCTCTTACGAATGCTGACACTTTCCGAGCATGAAAGCCTCAGCAACGTATCACTCGCAGACTTCGCTCTGAGACAACGGCGTGGGCAGGTTGCGTTGTCACGTACGGACAAAAGGAAACCTCATTAGAGCAGAGGATTTCTTTGTCAGGCGTCGGTTGTATGACACGAAGCCATTACGGGTTCCTTCTTTGTCGCTACACAAGTGGATGATCAGCGTCCTCGAGCTGAAGCAGCGTGTACTTTAGCTCGGGTGGATCACACCAAGGAGCAATTTAACAGACGGCTGAGCCACGTCTGCCACCGAGGTGTCGCTGACACGTCAGGCGCCTGACTCCTCAGGAGTGACAGACGGATGAGCACTATTGAAACTAAACTCCACAAGTGTCCTTCGGCTGTGAAACAGGAGCGAACTGAGGCGACTCACTGAGCCGCCACACTGTAGAGCGTTGCTTTAGGTGAGGACCGTATGTGCCGCCTGGCTGTCGGTTCATGACTCGTCCCTGGCCTGGTCCATCGCTGCAGGCCTGTGGGAGAGTGACCCGCAGCCACACGGCAAACAGAAGAATACACCATGTCTATACAGTAACGGATTTGCGACTCACGGTCCCCACAAATCCAGCTCCTGACTTTGTATGGGAGTCGATGGGATTGTGGGTTTGGCTGCACTTCAGTGAGGCTCAGACAAATTCTGAATGTGTGTTTTTCTGAGCACATCATGCGAGAGAGGACGAGTGCATCTATAAAACTGGAGAAAATTGTTTTCCTGTGATGCACCGTTTTCTCACCACGAGCGTCGAAAAACAAAGGTTGGAATGAAATTTTCTCCTCCTCTGCACTCTCAGGGGATTAAGAACAGACTGTAAACCTGAGCTTTTTGGCTCTTCTCAAACCATCTGAAGCAGATTTGACTGAAAACTATAAAGGTTTGTTGATGACATCCGTACAGATGAGGAGTCCGGCTTCATTTTAAGCTTTGAAAGTGTCTCTAGGTGAAAGTATGGAGGAGCTGAAGCTGTTAAAATGGCCTAAGAGCGATGTCCACTCACCTCCCTGAGACTGACGTCATGATGCTGGATGTCTGAGATCCTCAGCAAAAGTTACCAAAAACACCAAGTACTGTCGTAACAGTCTGTAATTAGTGGACTCAAATTTGGTCCCAGAGCTTCCATGAGAGCTCACTCCTGCGACAACTGGCCTGGATTTTCCAGTCTTCGCCACCATCAGTCGGACTCAGAAGACGGCGTCCTCCGGTGGCCAGGGAGGAGAGGTGAAGCCAAGTCGACAGCAAATCCGTGTTCAACTGAAATAAGGTGGCGACCAGAAGGCTTCTCACCGGTTCTAGTTGAGATGGATCCAGTGATCTACAGTGCCAGCTCTGTGACAATGTTATCATTTCATTTCAGGAGTGAATGAATCACAATCGCAAACACTGCCACTGGTCTCTGTTCAACTCCAGAGAACATCAACAGAGTGTCGGAGGAGGAAGAAGCACAACCTCGTGGTCTAATAACAAGTGGTCATATAGTCATGAACGTGGCAAAACAATTGGATCTTCCTGCAGCAGATGCTTTTTCCTTTGAACAAATGTTATTGCCTTCATGAAACCCCCACACTTTTCTTCTTTTATTTCTGTCTAACAAGCGTCCTAATGTTCCATCTTAGTGGCTTGGGATTTACAGTGAGAAGGGCAGCGAGGGATGTAATTACACTTCCAACATTAGAGTGCACCAGCGTGTTGAAAGCATGTTGACTGACAGCTCCTTTCAGGATGTCAAGTTCTCCTCCCGCCCTCCGGGGAGCGAGCCGGTGCACGGTCCGACCACGTCCATCAAGCGCTCTGGACAGTCGGAGAGCGGTTGCAACATTTCCATAATGATGCAAGTTAACCGGAACCAGCCAGGGATTTGAAAACCATCAGAGGTTTCGCTGCAGAGGAAGTCCATCAACACAACCTTATGAATGGCTACTTTATTGCTGGCCTAAACTTTGGTTCGGTATTTTGACTAGGATCTGGTGGTTTGATGGATGTCAGTGATGACTGCGACATGCAGGGGGAGTGGACCTCCCTGTCTGGAACAGCTGGAGTGTAGTAAAGTGAGGGGCTCCGGCTGGACCTTCTTTGAAAAGAATAGATGCTGCTCATGACAGCGAGCCACTGTGGTGGCTGTGCTGCGCTAACAACATTTCACCTCTCGATACTGCATCATACTGAGATCAGGCAAGACCAGTTGGCATGTGGGGACGATGTCGACAAACTAAAGCGCTGACTCCGGGTTTGATTCATTGAAGCTTTTGCCACAGCACTGGCCAGTTTGGGAAGTCATCGTCCTGACCATCATTTTACGTTCCATTTTATTAATCGGGCCACACAACACATGTTTCTTGTCCACTGTTTCCTTGCAAAACAACGGAGAGTAGCCGAAAAATGTGTTTGTTATGTTCTGTCTCGATCACGGAGTCAGGAAATATTCAGCAAAATAAAATGCCTGATGCTTTAAATGTTGCATTCTCTCAAGAACAGATGAGCGATGAGCGCACACACACACACACACACACACTGAAGCATCCTGTCATTTGTGACGGAGGCGGCTTCGCTCACAAGGGAAATTCAAATGCACTTGAGGGTAAATAGTTTTCCACTGAACCGATCACACACACACGCACACAGTCAATGGCCACGCATCAGGATGTGAGGTCGGTCTGCCTTTACTTTGATCAATGCCAGATCGACTGATGTTATGAAGTGAAAGTCACTCGATGATTGCGTCTGATGAGGAACATCGGAAAAGCTTTCATGTCTAAACATGCTGAAATGAGAAGTGTTTCTGTTCCAAGGGTGGATTTTGAAGCACACTCTAATTTTCATTTCCTGTTGGCATCCACTCAGGTCCAAATATCCTTTATACCAGAGGAACAGTGGCCTTTTCAGGGACGAGTGACAGCACAGTGAGGTCCAGTCCTCATGGCTCACCTGCTCCGTCACCGACTCGTCTGGCTCCCACATCCAACCACACATGTATCGTGGCAGACCGACAGTCTTGTTGTGTGTCCTCTGACTGGAATAGCAGGTTTGTTTGAATGGCTGCTGAACATTCTGAGTCTTCAAAGGCTGAGCAGTGGCCTCATAGTAGCATCAAAAATGAAGCTAACATATATTCTAATCTGTCACTGTTTTCACCAGAAATATTGCAATCTGGGGACGGTTTGATCTGATTTCAAGTGAAATTCAAAGCATAAAGGACGTGTCTGTGTAGGCGGCGTTTCCTGGCTTTGATGTTCCACAGAATGTATTCGATAGTTTGGGAATGTTCGGGTCATTTTGAGGCAAATCACTGCATTAGAGCACTTTTTCTACAAAGAAGAAAGATAGACTGGCGCGCGGTGACCATTTCTTGGTGCGGCACGCCACTGTGTTGGCAGACTTTTAGGAGATTTATTTCCTCGGCCACATAACCGTAGAGCGGGAGCTGAAACAAACCACGAGTACATTTCCAGGTGTCTGGGACGGGTGGAGGTTTGCATCCGTACTGGACCAACATCACACCTCAAACTTTAGCGTTTGACGCAGCAGGCTTTCAATTGAAGCGCATGCCCTGCCTCCCGCCGCGACGCCATGGGCAGTCATTTATTCTTCTCCCTAGACAATATTTCATTGACTTTTAAACCACTCTGCTTCAACGAACTAGTGCTGTACAGTCACATCGGTGATAGGTGAAAAACTGTTTTTAACAAGCTGGTAGTTCTCTGAAAATATACTGTCGATAAAGCTCAGTAGCGCTTTTCCATGCATCAGACTTTGCTCTAGTGTTGTGCTGATGAGGCTTCATGAAACAGGGTCCTCATTTTCAGAGCCACTAGGTGGCACTATCTGCCCCAAAATCTTGGGAATGGAACATTTCAATGAAACCTCACCTCATTTTAAACCAAGGCTGCCCTCTAGTGGACGCTGTTTCATGAAGCCTCATCGGCACGTTACTACTTTGCTCTTACTGTTCTGCCAATATTAATTTGGAGGGGAATTTCAGGAGTGACAAAGCATGAGAGTGGCGAGTGACGGCGAGGACAGCAGCAGCATCATGGCCAGCCTGGTCGCTATGGTAACGGCGATGGAGAAAACCCAAACCCGCCGTACGAGGAGGTCAAAAGAAAGCAAAGCCGCTACAGAAAGCTGCTGATGACCAAACGCGTTTGGGATTCACCAATAACGGTGGCTGTAATGTGAAGAAGAGACGCCTGCTAAATCAACATTTCCTCCATGAAAGAGGCTGAATTGCCTCGGTTTAGCGGCGCAGATCAGTCATTCCACTCCCATCTGTCTTGAAATGGACATTATATAACGGACGTGTTCATTAGAAGCAGATGAGCAACAGCCGTCGGAAGCAGCGCGGTGGGTTTCCGCTGCCAATAGTATTAATTAAAAAGCTTTTAAAGAAGCAGCTTGACACAAATGGAGCAAAATGAGGAGGGTTTTTTTTTTTTGATTCTGCTGTCAGCAGTGCGTTTCCACATCGCTCTGTGTCCATTTAAAGGTTCCGACGCAGAATAATTGGCGAGGAGGGCAGCACTCAGGCCTGCGCTCTCAACACTCCACATGAGCACTGGGCGCAGGGAGACAGGACACAGCCAGCCACTGCTGCGGCAGACGGAGCAATGGATCTGAGCCGGGAAGCAGCAGCATCAGACGCTCCACTTCCAGGCTGGGAGCCAGGGCGCATGAATAGATGGACTGGTCTGCGCAACCACATCAAGCTAAATAGCCTCCAGGAAAAAATATGGAGTACAAACACGCTGTTGCACAAACACAGAGGCCGTGATTCAGAAAATTGCTGAACAATAATAGTCCCATCATTGTCTTTATGAGAAGAGAACGGCTCTAGTTTGAGTAACAAGAGTTTTATTACTTTCATTTACTTGATGTACAACTCTTTTAAACTACTACACTAAACTAGACGATGTGGATATTGAAATGACGACACCACCGATCATTCGACTCTTAGACCTTATTCATGAAGAGCATCAGAGAACCATGGTTTTTCATCAAAGTTTTAAGTGTATATATATATATATATATATATATATATATATATATATATATATATATATATATATATATTAGTGGTGGTCACACTGATGCACTGATGAAGACACGTCGCAACAAGGATGAGAACAACAACAACAAACATGGAGGAATCATCCCTGGACAAAAGCAAACAAAAGCATCTGTTCAGGGATAGTTTTCAATACACAATGTTCCAGGGTTTCCACCGCTCTGAATGGACTTGAAATTCTTATCCAAATATTTTCAAGACATTAAAAGAGCTTCAGTTTGAATAAGGTGATATAAAAACTGGAATATAGACACCATCGAGATTCACTGTCAAAATGATACAAAATAAACAATTTTTTGTTGTTTAAATGTGTGTATGGCTAAATATATGTATCACTTCATTCAGTAATGTAATGTCACTTCTTGTGGTAAATATTCTTATATAACTGCGATTAACTGAGATTAACAAATCACAAATTCTGTAATTAATGAGATTTTTTTATATCAAATCCCACCCCTAATATATATAGAAGAAATCTTATTAGCATCTAGATTCCTTCAGCTAAATATGTGACACGTTGAGCCTCAGTCCAGTGAGTCGGGAGTTAGTGAGATGTTGCATGGAGCTCTGACGTCTTGATGACGCGCCACGTTGCACCGTTTTGTGTCATCAACAAGGTTCAATTCAGCTGCTTTAAGTGCTTCCTGATTTATATTCCTGAAACTAGAACAGACGCTGCGTTCCAGCTATCTGTGCAGTTGGAAGTCCGAGCTGGGAAAAACGTCAGAGCCCAATTCAGGGTGTTGGAGTTGTTGAGGCCGGAAACAAAGATGGCAAGTATCAAGCGTGTGTTGTCTGGATCCAAGCGACTTCTTGAAGAATATGACAGATCAACAAAGCAAATACAAATTTGCAGAATGTGTTTGTTTAGTTGGTTGTATTTCATTCACTCTAAATTTTGAGTCCTGTTTATGTCCGGGGAGGCCATCTTGGATCGCAGACTCGGGGTCGCGATAATTCCCCCACCTTCCGCCTGGGAAATCCCCGGTTGGGTGACGTCATCCGGAGCTGGGAATTTCCCAGTTCTGAGGACAAGTGGAACGCACCAAGAGTGGCGGGTTTTCGTCGTCATAACAGAATGCAAACGTTAAACCATGATGCGAAGATACTCTACCAGCATGTGAGATTAGATGACTGAGAAATAAAAAAGAGAGCAGAGAGAGGCCCTCTGAGAAGCAAATTCTGCAGGTAGCTGTCTGAGTCAGTGCACGGCACTGGTCTCCCCATGACCTTGTACGTGTTGATGGCTTTATGGGATTTACATTTTCACCTGACTTGAATGAATGGTCACCATCGCCGCCATATCTCCGTCCTTCACAGCGGGTTCACGGAGCTATGAGGCAGCTTCCTCCTCTTACACTGGGAGTCAAAACAAGATCTTTCATGAATAATTGACAAAGTTCGCATGTCTGACATTCTGCGTCTCCCTCTCCTAATGAGCTGAGACGAGCCTCGCTCTGACTCCTCTGTGCTTATGACACTTTGATAATAACACCGCGACAGTTTCATCTGTTTAACCACCCTTCAGGAAAAAGAAGCCGGGGGGGTTCAGTCACCCGCTGAGGTTCAGTGACAAAGATGGGCAGCCATCTTTCACAATCCAAGTGATGGAGAGGTGAAGGGCCAAGTTTGTCGACCGACGGCGTTGCTTTAAAAGGGACCGACATGATTTTCGCTCACAGAATTATTCAAAGAACGACTTTGGGTTCCATAGCGTCGAGAGAATCACCCACCTGTTTCAAGTCCAGTGTTATCGTCACGTAGTGATACTGCATTCCATTCTTGATGGACGGACTTTGCCACCAGCGGTTGGTCCCGTCGATGGCGTATTGGATGGGATGGCGTTCTGGGCAGAAGAAAAAGAAAAAGCAGAGAAATGAGTGCGAGCGTCAGTCACAGGTTTGTGAAGCTTAACTGTGCAGGATGCGTCTCACCAGATGGTTTTGCGCTTCTCAAGTCGCACAGGCGACACTGGGGGTTTTTCACTGGCTCACCAGGCACATGTTCCACCAGTTTACAGTACATCTCGGGACGCGTGGAGCCGCACGTGGCGTTGGAGGTGATGTCGGCCATGGACGCCAAGTTCAACACCGCTGGGAACAACCCTGAGCAGAACACAGAGACTGGTTAAGAACGCTGTGTAGCGTTTTAAACAAGAGGATCAAGCTGACCTCAAGCATATCACTCAACCACGGCAGGTCACGAGAGTATAGCGCAAGTCGACTGTCATGTCTGCAGCTTAGCTACATTTTCATTTCAAGATATTTTAGGTTCGAAACACCATCATCTCTAATGCATGAAGTGTCCATATCCTAGTCTGGTTTTAACCAGCATCAGATGGAAGACACTTCCTGGACAGACTGCAAACAGTTTCAGTATTTCAAAATGAGCTCGGACGCTTTTCACTGAACTCTAGGGTCAAAAAGAACCGACCGCGACTTTACTTGAACTGATGTCTCATTGTCGTAGCTTCCAGATCAGAATCAAGTTAAAGCATCAGTCCATGAACAGAACTCAGTAAAAGCAGTCTGAGCTGCAGAGAAAGAACTTTTTTGGCCAGGTTTCAGGTTTCGCTACAGCCACTACATCAAAAGCACATTAATTCCAAACATGTTGAACAAGCACTTTCTCCCCCCACATCTAGTGTTGGCGGGTATTTTTCACTGCCCAGGCCGATGAATGCAAACTCAGAGCGGGCTTATTGTACGGGAAGTATGTTTTTCTAAGATACAGGAGAAGCCATTAGTCAAGTTTTAGAATGCAAATGGACTTTTGTTTACCACCCAGTGTACACCTCCTGGGTGGCTGCAATAACTGCGAAAGGAAACAGGAAGCAGCTCGCCATGTTTTTAAAGCTCCGCTGCAAAACCAAAAATCTACTCCGGTGTGTAAACCTTCTGAAAGAAATGAATCATGTTTTCATTGCGTGCCTCTTAAAAACATAAACAAATCATGTGTTACTTTTACCGACAACCTTCATGCATCAGAATATAGCCAAGCTTGACAGTACATCATTTCAGTCACACACAGTCCCGTCACTGACCGTGTCTTCAGGTCTCACAGAAGTGCAGGGACCACAGACAGGATACCTTTTGTAAGCTATAACCCTTGTGAGAACCAGACCAGCAGCAAGAGATGTGTATCAATAAAGCAGATCGTGTTTGATGAAAAACAAACTGGTTAGCTGGTTCTTAAATCTAAGTGTTTCGGAGTGGAAGGGGAAACCAGACTGCTGCCCCGAGAATCCTTAAATGAGCAGGGAAGGAAGCAAACACTGCACTTCGAGGTGCCACTGGGGACCTTGTGAAGCAAGAATCACTCAGTGAAGTGGTTTGTCAAAAATGCAGAGGGTGATTTTCAACTGCAATAGATCCGTGCTTGGGTCAATGCTTGCCCCGGGAAACTGCAAGGCTGACATGTGAACTCTGCACCGAGAGTCCCCAAGTGCAGAGGGCGAGTCAAGCACAACCTGGCTGTCACTCCTCAACGCGTCGGTCAGTAGCACTACTTACACCCATCTCACCTTCTTCAGATGTTCCACCAGAGGGGCCTACACTAAGAAACAAACCCCTGTCCTCGCATATACAAGGTTACAGGTTGAGGTGAAAGGTTGACGCCATGAGGTGAAAACTCACATGACCTGTTGGTTTCTGTGATTTGTTCCATCGACCTGCAGCACCCGGGACGTTGGACTCCAGGGCTCTCTCTACGGACGGGTCCTAACACCATCCCTACTTGTTTTTCTGAGCAGTGTCATGTTTAAAACACTTCAAGTGCCTTTTAAATGAATAAGAAATTCTTCATAGTTTGCAGTCTTCTATCTCAGTTTATGATCTCCGATGTCCCTATTTAATCTAAGACGTTACACCCTTGGAAGTCCTTTATAAGCCAGATATGTAAAAGCATTCGCACTCCCTGAAGCCACATTGCCATCCTCTTCGTGTGTGTCACTTTCAAAGCAACAAACCTAAACAGGACGGTTAAGGGGACGGTGTAATTTATGAGAATAAGTAGTTGTTGAATTATAATTTTCTTGGGGGGATTTTCAAATACAGTGTCAAGTGCTGATGTTAAATGATGAAATTAAAACAAACAACTATGACACACATTTCTATTGTGAGGTCTTAATTCACATCTGTTGAATGCGCCATAAATGTAACCCACGTTGAAATCTCAATAAACTTGAACACACAAACAAGTATGCGGAGTGTCAGGTCACATGCTCGAGCTGTCATGAAGCATGTTGGACAATGTAAACACAGATGTAAAAGCTGCTTTAAGCGTAAGCAGATGAGACTTGAGAGGGAAGAGGCTGTAAAGTGACACGGTGGAGGAACTTGTGAAAGCATGGACGCTGCGAATGTGAGTCCAGATGAGTGCAGCTGTTTGTCCAGATGTCACCGGGGATGAACCATGTCAAGAACATCTGCGGCAAGCCCAAGTCTCGCTCACAACAGGAACATACTTTCACACTTATTCCCACGATGCAGTCTTGACACTGAGGCAACACGTCTCTCAGCCAGGGGAGCACGGGTGCATTGATCGGAGAAAATGTTCAGACACCACCCGAGAGTGATCCGGTCAGAAGCAGATTCATACTACAATGAAGAATAACACTAGAGAGAATTGACAGCCAGTTCAGACCAAGTTGAATCACAGAGACAGTTTAGAGCAGAAGCTGTCCGAGGAAAGGTGCGAAAGAAAACACTGGAAAACTAGTCTGGCTGGGCTACAAGAGTGTGTGTCTGGGCTGCCCACATTCTGATGTTGACTATACGATGCATTTTTTCAACACTTAAATGACACTTAAAAAACATTATTTTTGATGACCATCTACCGTACCTGCTGGTCCACTAGTCAGCATGTGACAGGGACTGGGTGACAAACATGGCAACATGTCTGATGGTCGTGTTGCAAATAGAATAAAAACAAATATATATTAAGGAATGTGTGTAGTTTGTTGTTATGTTATGAAAGGTTTGTGTCCTATGTGTAGCTGTGAAATGGTCCCATACTTTCAATGTTTTGTCCACTTCTCTTCTTACCATGTGCTGAGCGAAGAGAGTGAGGATGCCACAACTTGTTGACAAATGAACCTGTTTGTGACTAACTTTACATTCAACAAAAAAAAATCTTTCACAAAAAAAAATTGTGTTTTGTGAAAGACGAAACACTTCTATCCACAAGATGAACATTGTGACTTAATCCAGTCTGGAGAAGTATGTCGCTTTCTGATGACATTACTCGACCGTTCAATACAAGAGAGTGGACAAAGCTGCACAGAGCGTTACATAATGATACCAAACCGCCATTTTCTGGGAGAAAGACGAACCACAACAAGTGACTTTCAGATTTTGGGTTCCACATGTAGACGTCTGTTTCACCCCACAAGTCTGTACCGACTGCGTGTAAAAGTACGCGCAGAGCACGGTGACACACGTTAGTAGTCTTGACTGTGGCATATTTCAGTTTACGTCATGCGATACATCGACCCCACGATGAGATGAAGAGGGGTGATAGAAACGCTGACGCGGCAGCTGCAGAACAGCATCTCCAGACTCTCCCTCATGAGCAGCCACAACTCTGAGCTCCTGTTATCCTGCAAGTGTAACAAGCTGGACATCTGGGTTGTTTTTTATGTTTCTCTGTAAACTTAATTGAGTTTGATTTCTGCATTTGGCATCCAACTTGTGACGGCGGCTCTTTCTAAATGTCAATTTCCTTTCATGGCAAATCTGATTTCATGTGGCACTCTGACTTTGGCAAGAGATAGCACCTTTTCACGCTCCCTTTTCACGCCGAACAATAAGAAAAGATAGCGGCCCAGAAAGGAGAGAGGAGCCTGGCTACAGCAAGGGTTTAGATTTCCCGTCCACTGAATGACAAGGACACAATGACTGTCTGCCTGCAGCGCTTTGGCTGCTCCCGACACACACAGCACTACCCAGGTTCATCCCCTTCCCTTCTCTCTGCTCTGATAACCATGCTCACCTGTCTGTCTGTCTGCACCCCGTCCTCCATCTGTGCTCTGCTAAACTGACATCCCAGAGGATCTGCTGCAGCGTGGTCTCTGAATGATCATACTGTCAAAATGTATAAGCACCTCTGCTGATCAGCGGGAATGTCATCGCAGAAGAATCTCACTTGTTTTACTGGCCTCGAAGTCACAGTCCTATAAAAGCCAGACCGCTCCTTTACGGTGAAATACAGAGTTTCGGATGTTTATCGTCCGTTACGAGGGGAGGAAATTCAAATCTGGATGTCTCGCCACCAGTCACGCCACTGTCGAAAGCATAAAAACCATTTCACTGGCTGTTACGACAGTCATAAATACAACGGTTACATCATCACCCTTCAAACTGGAAACACCGATATTTGAGTCAAAACTTTTCAAAGTTACATTTTACACAGAGAAAGAACAAAACTAAACACTCAGGCTTCTAGTGATGGGTTGGCGATAGGGATGCACCTGTTCAGGTCCTGTTACCGACACCTGGGCTTTGGGTATCGGCCGATATCGATACCGATACTGACCTAATACCAGTGTCAAAGTATTGACCTCCTCTCCATGTTGTGGGATATCTCTGGTCACGCTTTCAGTAAAAGGCAAAAATGACTCCATAAGGAACTACAAACTTGGTATTTATTTAAACAAGTGTTTTCCAAATGTGCTACTGCACTGCTGCTGCAACACTTCAAAT
Source organism: Synchiropus splendidus (assembly GCF_027744825.2). NCBI lineage: Eukaryota > Metazoa > Chordata > Actinopteri > Syngnathiformes > Callionymidae > Synchiropus > Synchiropus splendidus. Next base: position 2,343,739 of record NC_071345.1, read on the forward strand.
TGCAGGCGATCAAGTCAAGGAGCAGACAGGAAATGAAGCTGTGAAAAGTCCGGGAAAATTTCATAATAAAAAAACGGTGTGCTGACGTTATTCGCAATTTACTGCGAGAGCCAAAGGGAAACCACATCATGGGCTGCAGCTCCGCGTTGCTGCTGAAACAGGCTGCCACACCTCGCAGCGCCTTTCAGAACTCACTCTGAAATCCACGGCTTCTCTTGTGTTGCGGCTGTTCACAGATTTGTTTTACACTGAAGATTTCCTTTGCATCATGGAACTCTGCAACCAATACGTGTTTGAGCTCCTTGAGCAAGTCCGTCCAGACGATTTAGCTCACTGCAAACCAGGGATTCCCGCAGTGCTACATAAAAACTGCTCCACACTTTGATCGAACTCTTCTGAAAACCTGTGGCGAAACATTTCTTCTGTTCGCCGACAGTGAGTCCCATGTAGCTGCGCCTAGTTTTGCTCTGCAACGTTTAATTCACAGGAAGATGATGAGGTCTCCTCAACACCTTGAAGGAAGGGAGAGCGCACAACACGTTCACAAGAATGTTCAGATAACTGAATCAGAACCAGCTTTATTGCCATGGTCAGTGAGGATCCCTCCAACTGGGAAAGTGCTTCAGTACATCGCGCAATAATGACCGAAACAAAATAATAATAATAATAATAATAAATAAATAAACAAAAAATAAAATAAAAAATAAATGTACGGTATCAAGCTCTACAGTCCATAAAATATGGTAAAAAACAGCTCTACAGAATTTGCTCCTGACTGAAATGATGGGGTGTAGAGGAGCTGGGACTCCCTGAAGTGATCAGCACAAGAATGTTTCCTCTCATGCAGCTGACTTTGATGAGTGTCTGGTGTGTCAGTGGAGAACAGGAGAAGGGACGCCCTCTCTTAACACTGACTGTCAGTACCTCAGCGCCAACATTTGAAGAATGCTCGCTTTCTTGCGTGCGGCATAATGGCAGCGCTGCGAGGCGGGCGAGTCATTAGAGTAACAACGAAACGTGGTATTTAAGGCCTGCTCCAGCCAGTGGTCGACGGAGGCCGTCTGAGAAGGAAATTGACCTTCACCACATGTGAGGAGCTTGTCAGCGCTTTCACACGAAAAAGAAAAAGAGTCAAATGTGCTTGGTTTCAGTTGGCAGAAGAAAAGACAGGATAATGGCAGATTTATTTTCCTGTTAATGTGCCGCCCCTTCTTTGTGCTTTAACTCCACCACAATCTACCGAGCAGTGAGTAGAGTTGAAGTGTCACACCATCGAGAGCGTGGTCCCATCTGAGAGCACTGAACTGTCAGCAACTACTTATTGATTATATCGAGTCTTTTATATCATGAATAATACGTCACGCTAGAAAACAGCTCCCCATACCCAGTCGCTGTGTGTGAACATGCGCGCGTGATGGATGTGTTATTGTAGAGTTTTGAGGCTAGATGTACGCTTGATGGAATAAAAAGAAGGTTGAAGAAGACAGGACCATCTCTCTCTGTATCTTTCCCTCTTCCCAATGTAGTGGGGGGGGAGGGAAGGAGAGATGAGTCGAGAAAAGAGAGAAAGATTGATGGAAGAGGCGAGATGGATGGAGGGATTCCCAGAGAAAGATGGAGCGTTGTTTAAAAGGGTCAGGGCCGGCGAAAGGAATGAGGGATGAGAGGGTGATAATCCTGTACGCACAGGCAGAAACACACATCGCACACCAGCAATCTGCAGAGCAAGTGCTGTAATCTGCGCACGGCACTCGGGTCTAATGAATTCCCTTCCACTTACGCGGCCCGACGTGCGGCGGTGCACACAGCAGAAGTTGAACTCACTATAGTCTATCGTCCAAAAATGAGGGTCACTTATTCAAGAGCTTGTTTGGGGAATTCAGAGCAGAGGAGTTCGCTGAAATACTTTGTGTACGGCTCAAACATAACGCTACATAACGTCGGACGGCGCGGTTTTAGCCAACTGACTATTCACTCACGCTCATGTGTGCATGAGCAGGATGCTTCCGCACACTGTCGACTGCACATGCCTCACTTCATTTAATCCCTGCGACCATCAAAACGCATCATTCCCTCCTCAGTTTTGTCTTTGATAGGCTCCACAGTTTCAACACAGGGACGGATGTCTCTTCGCCGGGCAACATATGAACTGCCCGCCAACACTTGCTCCGCTGCATAAATGAGGTCACCTTTTTAAAAATATATCTTTCTTCAAAAAAACATCGCTTGGAAATATTGGGAAGTTGGGGTTTCACATATCGGAATGAAGCTTTGGTCCCATATAACGCTTTTGTATACTTTGTGTATGCACTGAACATTCGGTGGTCAAATACATTCGGCCGACTAGTGGCAACTTAGCAGCGTGTGACGCAGTCAAACACCACCGCAGGATGCAAACTTTACATGACAGATTGAAAGAAGCTCCATATGTATATATATATATATATATATATATATATACACACATATATATATATATATATGTGTGTGTGTGTATATATATATATATATATATATATATATATATATATATATATATATATATATATATATGTGTGTGTGTGTATATATACATGTATGTCTAGGTTATTCTGTATCACAGGTGTAGGAGTTCACCCTGGGGATTTGTCAGTTCAGATGAAGCAGGTTTGATGCCGTCAGCAGATACCGCTGTTCCAGTTACTCATTTCGTCTACACACAGCTTGACCTTCATGGTCCACAACAGAGTGTCGACAGCAGCCTTCCAAGGATGCACCGCTCTGAAACCCTCCTCTGGCTACCACCGTTGCCCTTGTCATCGCTACATTGCCCCTGTAGGCCACCGCAGAAAGCAAATATATGCTCTCACTTTCCTGTGAATTCTGCAGTGACAAGGTCTACAGTAATCCATATTTTCTTTTACTTGCCCCCAACATACAATTTCAAATTTCCATTACACTCCTGCTCCGGGGAGGGGGGGGTTCAGAGAAACGCTGAAATGAAACCTAAGTCAACATCCTGTTCTCTGTAGGACATCCTGCAGTGCAAGTTCCAGTCGAGCCGTCATAACCCTGAGGGAAGAAGGTTGATGGTCAGCCTTGTTGGCTTCACATCTACAGTGTTAAACAATGAAAGAAGACATTCATGACACGGGTTTGGACCAATGTTGGAGATGTGAATACAACAACCAAGATGAGAAAGACAACAAATGAGGTCCTCCCCTTTATTCAGTGATTTCATACCCCCCAAAAAAGAATCTAAAAACTCATTCATTTTAGCTTCCAACTCATTTTAGCAGAGAAATAGGCAACTTGGTTAGACACAGACAAGAGCGAATCAACTGCAACTGGTGGATAGAAAACTCAAGCATATATTTTCACCTTCTGGCAACATTGATGAAGAAGTTAATAAACCTGGAATCGCGAAGGCCAGGAGTGACTCTGGAAGGCTCCAACTAAATGTCAGGAAGGGGCATCTGTCTTGCCACCACGCTCCAAACTGGAAACGCTCGCCCCCCGCTGATCCTCCTGGTGCAGACTGCGTGTATAACGGCAGCGTACTTTCCCAGGACTCTAACATTTTTCCATGTCCGCCACAGCAAGGCAGCAAGCCATCAATGAATTGTCAACAAACGGTTGCAAATGGTGTTCAAAGTCAGGTCTAAGGGCCGTTGGTGGCCAACACTTCAGTCATAATACGTTTTTGTTTTAGTCTGTCTCAAGTGAAATCAAAATAATATCGGGAAACATTGGTCCTTTTTCATATGAGGTACGTCAATAAAGTCGTCTTACGCAGTACATGAGCTATTGAGTGCAATGCTGTTTTAAACCTCACGCAGGAGAAAGAGCTGCAGGACAGACCAATCGAAGCACTTGGGTCGAGTGTGTTTAGCATGAGAACGCATCTGTGTTTGTCTTGTTTGTGGAGATGTGCATCTGCGTCATAAAGTGAGACTAAACAGGAAAGCCACAGAGCTATAGACAGTTAATCCTGGCTCGCACACAGACAAACACACCAGCGGTGAACTCAACATGTTTACCAGAGGCTACAAGGATCAGAGTGCGTCGGGCCACAGGGTGCCGAAAACCACCGACACCCAGGAGGCTCTCTCCGAGGGGGTATTCATTCTGGAACTCGGCCAAAACAAGCAAAGTATTTGAGAGCGTTCGCCAAGCAAGACTGTGAGTCTTGAGGATGAAATTGAGTCTAAGTGTGCAGACGATAAAAGTGGCAACATCACTGAGGATCACATTCAAGTTCACTCAGCAGAACATCAGACGCAAGAAAAAAGGTTTGAAAAAGTGAATAGTTTGACTTTCTGCTGTTATGCTTTTGGGTTAAATGTAAAAAAAAACACAATGAGGTACATGTGCTGTACATGTATTTTCAACGGCAACACAGAAGTCTTGAGAGTATTACACCTTAAAGTGGATTTTCAAACCTCAGTAATACCTGAAGCTTAAGGTCTAAGTCCAGAACACTACTGTGGGGGTCAACATGTGTCTGCTTTTAGACGCAGGATTTACTCCGCACACAGCAGCCGCACAGGAACGTCACGACACTGAAACTGTAGCGCTGCTAGCTAAAGGTGGGACATGATCGTCTCCACCTTGATATGAACGTTAACGCTGTCATCAGTGGAGATGAATTGATGAACCTGTGAGGGCCCTTTATGGGCCCTAAATAACATCAAGTGTCAGCCTGCCTCGCAGTAAATCTACCCGGCGATGATTCGACTCTCTCCCACACACGCAAACACCTGATGAAGCGTCGATGGGGACGCTGGTAAATCACAAGCCTTCCAGGGAGCGGAGCGTGCACGTGTGCGTGTGTACGTGCGCGAGGTAGTGTGGGGGTGTGATTTAAGCGGGAACTCATCTGCGCTAGCCTTGCCTAGTGCTTACAACCCACCCTGCAGCCAAGGCTAAAACTCACACACACACACACACACACACTCTATCTTGGGGAATATGTTGCTGTTCGCAATGAAAACATGCCAGTGAGCAGATTTACAGGAGAAAGCAACTTGATCTTTGGCCCTGCAGAGATTTATCGCTGGTGGAAAATCTAATCTTCTGTTAGCTACAACCTCTATCACTTTTGACATTTGTCTTTAGCGAAACAATTTGCCGCTAACTGCGCTTGCTCCAAGTCAGAGGTTCCGGCAGGAGCGATGAACGATGCTCCCGTGGCTGTGAACCCACATGTATGTGGCGGCAACACATCCACCCTGCTGCAGAAAGTAACTTCTGACCATGGAGAACATTTCCCACTCACCATCTAGAGTCATTTAACCCTTTATCTTAAGTCAAGGGACCAATACAGGCAGTTGACGGACAGGAAGCCGGAGAAGGCTTTAACCAGCCTTGTGGGAGAAGAGCTCATGACTGTTAGTAACTTTGGGTGCAGTACAGTCACAGTTATTGATTCAATTCCACAGCCTCTTCATGACTTTGCCACGACTTGTGCGGCACCACTTACAATGTCATTACAGCTAAAGGAGTCTTAGCAGCTTTGCTCAGAGGCCATCTGAGCCAAATTCTTCCAGTTCAGTGGGACGTCCAGCTGCACTCACGTCTGCGCTGACTAACTTACCGACTTCAGCTTTATAACGCATTACGTGCCAAAAAGCCTCCAGAAGCCAGACGTATGTGCGACACTGCTCAGACGGTTGAGTGGTCAGTTTGATCACTGCTTTCTCTTCATTAGATCCCTGAGGAAGACGCTGAATCCCAGTATGCTCCTAGTGGTTGAGATGGCACACTGCACCGCACCCTACGACACTGTGTGTGTGTGTGTGAAGGTGTGACTTAGTCACCATGGAAACTAGCAAGAGCCATTTACCATGTTTGATAGCTATGGTATCCCTCGCCAAAGAGAGTAGTCTGCGCTGTGAAATGAAGTTACCTCCAGATGCGCAGCGCTGCAAACGGTGAATGACATCAGATTCCTGCTGAGACACAACCGGTGCACTCAACCAATCGGATGTCAAATCCACAGACCCACGGTGCACTTCCTCTTCAACCGTTGTACTCACTCCATCCAGTTGGGGGCAGCATGTGCAGATCTGCTGCACGTAAACAACAAACCATTCTCACCAGTTCTGTCAAGTTGTATTTGTGTTTCAGCATCCAGCCAAATATCGAAGCTTGGGTGAAATCCAGGACCGTAGCGTCGTCTAGCCTTCACTCAAATCTCAGATTTCTGAGCAAAGCAGACCATAATCCAACCAATAAAGGAAACTGAAAACACATCCCAACAAACCTGGCCACCAAAGCTTTGGGGAGTTTGTCTATATGCAAAGCTACTGTTGAAATTGGACCAACATCAGAGGTTCGGCTGCGACTTGAGCGTTTCCCGTCTGCACATGGATATGGGCCCAATGAAAGTTGTTTCAACAACAATTTCTTTGCTGTGATTTAAAGCAGACAACGGAACAACATCTGTCTGGGCACGGGCTCCTGAGTCTATGCAGATCTGGGGTGCGCACAGGTCTTGAGTGAGTGCATCTTGTGTTTGTCAGGTCAGGAAATAACAGCATTTTCTCACAGCGGACAGGGGACTCACAAGGGATTGTGGGTAATTGGAAATCCAGATGGACGTGCACATGCTTCCAGGAAGGCACATTTAGAGAGGAGATGGAAACAAACACGCGGCCAACCGCATTATTATTGTTCATCCTCGTCTGCGCTCCACTTCTATTTCTCTGATTCTCATTTCCTTTTTCATCTTTTCCCTGAACGTCTTCTTCACTCGTCGGTCTCTATTCTCCATCCACTCGCTTTCCGCACAGAGGAAGACGTGCTGTTGGCTGCAGTAGGAGTAGGACGCTCCATCGGGACAGATCAGGGAGACATGCAGAGTGGGCAGCGCCAGTAACCTCCAGTAGGACTTGCACTAACACAATGAATCTGACTGGTCTTCTCCGCCAGCATTTGGTCCCAACGTCAAGCTTGTTCCGTCTTGAACGTTTTTACAGCCTGTACAGAGAAGCAACCTCAAAGTGGGGCAGCATCATTACAACCAAAGGTAAACGCAAAGCAGATGTTTAGACCTGAGTGACTTCAAGAACAAGCTCAAGAGACAGATGTGGACGTCACATTTCTCAGGCATCCGTGTGTGGAGAACGGCTTCATCTCTGGTGTGATTTTCAAACCTCAAATACATGAACTTGTCGAGATGATTCCTAAAAGCCAAGTGGATGAGTCAGTCTGCAGAACGCAGATGATTAATGAGGAATATTTCTGGAGCTGTGACTCTCTTCTACGAACCAGAATGATGGAACCAAACGCCCCGTCGGCGGAGAAACGCGGCATAAATAGTCAGAAAACATGGCTACAACCTTGTTCCCGTCATGACCGCCCTCTCAGTGGGAGTTCAAAGTGCACCAGCAGCTAGGGAAACAATATTTTCTGAGGATGAACAACACAACTTTTGCAGCCATTCAGAGGTTTGCAGAAATAATCACAAGTAAAACAGGAAGTCTGGAGTTCATGGACCTCTAAATGACTTCCTCTGGAGCACCTCAAAGGCAATTTCACGTCTACGATGTTAGAACGCTGCTTCTCCACCAGAATGGAAAACAAACAGCTTGTCTTGCGCGTGCACCAAGTCCTAGTTATGGTGTCCGTATGCTGAATTCGAGCGGACGGTCCGTCGTCCAACAAGACCCACAAGTTCCCCAGCAGTGAACATTTGTTCCTGAACGACAAAAATCCATTTGGCGAAGCAATTCAACGCCTCCTCATGAGCGAACAGAAGTCACTCCCCAGCACAAGCCCACCTCGAGGGAGGAGGGTCTCACATAACATTAAAAGATGGAAATTGATTTGGACAGCGCTGAACTCCAGGTTGCTGACTCATTGTTTCTGTGCAGCCCTCATGACTACACATCTGCTATTATCTGGCCCCGAGCTGCCACTAACTGCTCCGGTAAGGGAAATGTTCATGTTACATTGACCATAGCTGAAATGTGTGTCGGCCTATAATTCACTAAAGAGGCTGGATGACTGGCTGCTCTGCGCGACTACATGGCCTAAAACTGTGGGCTTTCTGTCAACGATCAATACACAAATTTAATAAAGGAGCTGCTACTGCTGCCTTGCAGGCATGTGCGATTCCATGTGTGTAGTTACAGCAGCGCCAGAACAAAGAGGGTGATACTACAGCAAACAAATCAACAGCGGCATTTACAACTGTTACATGAATAAACGAAGCTAAATAAAGAAGAAAAATGCAGGATTTTTAAAGGGACACAGCGTAGTAGAGGCGTCACACTGACACCTTCCGCACTAAAAAGCCCCACTTTGCTGTGAATGTATGCCTGATCTGAACGTAAGTGCGACATGTACACGCTTCTTTCCGCATGAAATGACCTGATTCGACTGGTTCCAAGTGAACTAGAGGGCTGGTCTATGAGCTGGCTCCATCAACAGAGAAAACTTGGCTAACCAAACCACTCACCGCCCCAGATGAGGGTTCATTTCAAAACAATGCACGTATGAAACAGAACATAGATATGAATAAACGGAATAATGCATGTTCTTTGCCAGAACATGTTGCCAGGGAAGGGCTGGCGATTTGTTCACAAATGAATCCAGAAGGTGATGTGCTGGAAGAGTCTCTTGGCTTTATGCTGCTGCGCTTGTCACAGTTGTTCGGATCAAACGCTTGCTGCATGATCTGAATTGGATTGTATTAGAGTTGCAGTCAAGACCGCACCAATCAAGACCAAGGCGTTATCAAGACTGGAGAGTATCGAGACACAGACAAGACCAAGATATTGGGAGGTCGAGACACAGACAAGACCAAGATGTTCGCAGGTCGAGACACAGACAAGACCAAGATGTTCGCAGGTCGAGACACAGACAAGACCAAGATGTTCGGAGGTCGAGACACAGACAAGACCAAGATGTTTGGAGGTCGAGACACAGACAAGACCAAGATGTTCGGAGGTCGAGACACAGACAAGACCAAGATGTTCGGAGGTCGAGACACAGACAAGACCAAGATGTTCGCAGGTCGAGACACAGACAAGACCAAGATGTTTGGAGGTCGAGACACAGACAAGACCAAGATGTTCGGAGGTCGAGACACAGACAAGACCAAGATGTTCGGAGGTCGAGACACAGACAAGACCAAGATGTTCGGAGGTCGGGACACAGACAAGACCAAGATGTTGGGAGGTCGAGACACAGACAAGACCAAGATGTTCGCAGGTCGAGACACAGACAAGACCAAGATGTTCGCAGGTCGAGACACAGACAAGACCAAGATGTTCGCAGGTCGAGACACAGACAAGACCAAGATGTTCGCAGGTCGAGACACAGACAAGACCAAGATGTTGGGAGGTCGAGACACAGACAAGACCAAGATGTTCGCAGGTCGAGACACAGACAAGACCAAGATGTTCGGAGGTCGAGACACAGACAAGACCAAGATGTTCGGAGGTCGAGACACAAACAAGACCAAGATGTTCGGAGGTTGAGACACAAACAAGACCAAGGTGGCACATAGAAGGCGTCTCAAAATGATCCACAAAACAGCAGTAGTGGGTGGGTTTTTGTGCTGAGACAAGGCCGAGTAACAAAGCGTTTGAGAGTCAGACCCTAAAAAAGTGGTCTTTAGAGTCGTCTTGAGTCCAAGACCGAGCACTACAACACTAGGTATCGTATCGTTTTGCATCATGGACACAGGGATGAGTTGAATCTCCAGTCAGAATACATAAACTCAGATTAGGCTAAATCGTCCGCCAGCAAAAACTCAAATTCATCGAGAAAATCAATTTATCTGCGAGGACCAATTCAGACTGAGGAAAAAGTGTCCATGTGCCCTCATATACTGGGGGTCTTCAAACCCAAGAAGACAGTCTATAAGTAGAAGAAGTCAGTGTTCAGATGAGCACTCACGTTTGTGACGGATGCTACTGCTGCTCCGCATGTAAGTAGGTCATTGCATATGGATGCATAGACCCGTATCACCAATATAGAGTGCTAGCTCGCTTAACAAGTGGTGATGTTGTTTTTTGTTTGTCCAGACCTGTTTCATTGATACGCTTGGATTTTGGTTTCTCATACACATACTGCTTAACAAAGGGATACATACTTTCTGGGATGCCTTTTCTCTGGTGAAAAGATTGATGAGCGTGAGTGCTACCAGTCCTCTGCTACTGTTTTCAGTGAGCTATTGGAACGCATGGAAGCGCCTGGTCTTATGGTTGACTGCGACTGACTGTGACCACACTGGGCTAGAACTGAAGTGAATGTCAAGTCGTGTTCCATGCATAGTCAAATGCCTAGCCACCACCTTTGGGAGTGGTGGACCATTCAGCATTCATTACCAAGGAGCTACCGACAAACGGCTCCCAGGGTGGACATTGATTTTCACCCCATGGATCTCACTGTTAGCAAACCTAATAGCTCGGTGTGTAATGGGCACATGTTATGAATGAGGCCCGATGGGCCGGCGAGGAGAGGAGAGGAGAGGAGGGGAGAGGAGGGGAGAAGAGGAGAGGAGCGCAGGGAGGAGAGGAGAGGAGGGGAGAGGAGGGGAGAAGAGGAGAGGAGAGGAGAGGAGAGGAGGGGAGAGGAGGGTAGGGGAGAGGAGAGGAGAGGAGAGGAGAGGGGAGAAGAGGAGAGGAGAGGAGAGGAGAGGAGGAGAGAGAAGAAGAGAGGAGAGAAGAGGAGGAGAGAGGAGGAGAGGAGAGGAGAGGAGAGGAGAGGAGAGGAGAGGAGAGGAGGGTAGGGGAGAAGAGGAGAGGAGAGGAGAGAAGAGGAGAGGAGAGGAGGAGAGGAGAGGAGAGGAGAGGGGAGAAGAGGAGAGGAGAGGAGAGGAGAGGAGAGGAGAGGAGGAGAGGAGAGGAGAGGAGAGGAGAGGAGAGGAGAGGGGAGAAGAGGAGAGGAGAGGAGAAGAGGAGAGGAGAGGAGAGGAGAGGAGAGGAGAGGAGGGAGGGAGAGAGGAGAGGAGAGGAGAGGAGAGGAGAGGAGAGGAGAGGAGAGGAGAGGAGAGGAGGGAGGGAGAGAGGAGAGGAGAGGAGAGGAGAGGAGAGGAGAGAGAGGAGAGGAGAGGAGGAGAGAGGAGGAGAGGAGAGGAGAGGAGAGAGAAGAAGAGAGGAGAGGAGAGGGGAGAAGAGGAGAGGAGAGGAGGAGAGGAGAGAAGAAGAGAGGAGAGGAGAGGAGAGGAGGAGAGGAGAGGAGAGGAGAGGTGGAGGAGGAGAGGAGAGGAGAGGAGAGGAGAGGAGAGGAGAGGAGAGAAGAAGAGAGGAGAGGAGAGGAGAGGAGAGAAGAAGAGAGGAGAGGAGAGGAGAGGAGAGGAGAGGAGAGGAGGAGAGGAGAGGAGAGGAGGAGGAGGAGAGGAGCGCAGGGAGGAATGGATCACAGGATCCAGAGGAAACACACATGAGGCCCAGAGAAAAGATCTGGCTGAGAACGTGAAGGAGCCAGCGGGTGAGAGGAGACCAGAAGAGACAGAGGGGAGTCGTAAGGGAATAGGCCTCAGTCGAAGGGGGCGCTGCTATTTACCATTACTACTAATAGGTTTGAAAAGGAAGCAAGTCATTAGCTAAATGGATAGCTCCTAAATGACACATTACCATGTTGAAGGCTGATTCCTCTCATTATTGGAGCTCTGATTCCTCCATGCATCACCAGCTGAGGCAGTGAGGTGGCCGGCGCTGGAGACCTGCTGCCTCAGCAGAGTACGCTCACACACTCACACACACACACACAGCGACATCAGCAGAAACACACCGGGGAGACGGGCCTCAGGGGAGGAGCACGGTGTCGTGAGTCACTTCCTGTGTGAGCCATCCACGGTTGGGCGTAATGCACCATGCTCACGCGCCACACCGGACACAGTGCTTTTATTTAAGGCGCATGATTCAATTCATTGAAAACTAAGAGTCAAGAACGGCCCAGGCTTCATTCAAAAGACTCATTAACGCGAGTAACGTTGCGTTCATAGATGACAAATTCTCGTGTCGCTTGTTCCTGGTGCTCATCTGACGCCATCAAACAGAAATTTGTTCAGCTGCTATTCGGTGAGAAGGACACAAGCCTGGTGACGGATATGAAAACTTCACATTTGTCTGAGACCGTGAGCGCAGGTTTTACAGAGCGTGCAGAACACCTGACTCAAAAGGTGCGAGCGCGTCATTGTCCTCAACAAATGAGGACTTGAAGGACGGTCGTAAGCCAGGTCTCACGCTGCACCGTTCTGAAACTTTTCACACGGTTTTACACAGCTTTTTCATCACTTATACACTAACTTTCCACGGCCAAAATGGAGGACCAACTTTCTGAAATGATTATTCAATATATAAACTGTTCTCAAATGAATGTTCATGCAACAAAACAAAAATATATAAGGCAGACCAAACAGACACAAGAGTCTTCGTCCTTTGTCTTTTACAGTCTGATGTCATTTCCCCACAGAAAGCATCTCCCTGCCTTTAATTTCCATTTACAACAGATAGAAAATGTGTGATTCATTTACCATTAATGGCGAGTTAACTCGGCATTAGTGCATTTCCATGAGATTAAAGGGTTTAATCTGTGACTATACGAGGGTCAGATTGATCGTCTGGATGAGCAGCCAAGCACCAACACTGTCGTAGCACGAAACACCCAACAGAGCATCTTTCAAACTGAAATCATCCATCACGAAACAACGGTCAGACTCGTCACTCTTGCGCAGTACACGCAAATAAACACCATGAAAGAGGAAGACAAGGAAAGAAAGTCCCATTCCAAATGAAGCAGTAACATCAATTGAGGTGCTGAAATATGGCTGGCCTTGTTTGTGGATTTGGCAGCGAGGAGAATCTTCTGGCTTCTGGTGACGCAGCCGCCTGCCAATGAGGTCGCGTGGGCCACCTGCGCAGAACAAGCTGCTGCGAGATGAACTTGTGGCGGGCTGAACAAGCGTGACTGGGGTCCGGTGTGTGGACACTTTCCTGCACACCTGAGTGGTGCTGCAGGGCTCCAGCACATGGAGCTGGCTGCTCGCAGACGTGGTGCCACCGCTCCCAACGCCTTCACCGGTGTTTCACTGTTCTGATCGGCCGACTGACAATCTCACTTGGCTGCAGGAGTAAAAGAGGTTTGTCTCAGAGGAGAGCAGAGCAGGACCCTTGCACCAGTACAAGCGAAACATACAGAGGTCTTTGTTAACAGGGTCCAGATCGGCAGCGCACAATGAGCACGTTGAGTTGCCCGTGCACAAGAGTGGGCTCCGTGAGGAATAAATGTGCTGACGGACCACCCACCTCCCACCCACTGTCAGAACAAGCCTGCGGCTGGGCTGAATGCTTAGCTCTGCTTTCCTCTTCAGGGTCAACAGAAGAAACAAAAAGTAGGAGTCTTGCAGATATGAAAAATTGAATTAAAAGACCTTTGACTTCATAATTCCACAGACACCGCCAAATGGTTTCCAGGATATATAATGTGTGCCAAGTTTAAAATAGACTAATAGATGGTGCTTTGTTTGACCCGACCATCGTGCAGGGAAAAAAACACGCACACAATTTGAAGGAAAAGTGGAATTGTTAGACGGAGAGACAACAGGAAGGGCGCGCTAAATCAAAAGACAAACCGACGCTGCGCATGGGTGGTCGGCATTTACGCAGACTCGAAGTTTATTCCGGCTATTTGCTTTCACAGTGGACCAAACTAACTGGAAGACAAAAAAAACAAAACCAAAAAAGAACCGTTGCTCGCTCGCAGAAGGTCAGGGAGCGAAGTAGCTGATCCTATCTGGGATTTGAACCCTCGCACACCATCTTCGCTGTTCCGTCCCTTCTGGAAAACTAGTCAAACAAGTTATGAGCTAAAGGTTTCAGAGTTTTTCAAGGGGCAGCATCTGTCCGTCCAACCCATCCTCACTCCCACAGTGTGATACACAGTCGATGGGAATGTGGACTTTTGTGTCCTCCACTGACGCCGAGGGCAGCCTTCAGCTTTGCATGAGCTTTTCAATGAAAGCAAATGTTCCACCTTCCGCTCACACTACCTACCACCAAGAGGTCGGGGTCACATTCTCAGGGAAGCAAATATGATCACATTTAAATGACTGACCGTTGACTGAGCCGCACGTGCATCTGTAAATCAGGATGATCACTCCAGCACCAAACATCAGCTCTGTGCAACCGTGGTCAGTGGAAGCCTGAAAAACCTGTTGACTTCAGGGACGCTGCATCCATGTAGTGCAAAGACAATTAAAAGTACATGGATATTGACGGCCTCTTCCTGCCTGAACGTGAAGGGTGGGGTGGCTGAGAGGGGCTCAATATTTGAAGCAGAACTTCATCAGCTCAGCCATGTTATCGACCGCGCTTCTGCCTTTGGGATAGAAACCTACCTTGCTTTATCAACATCGATCCAGGCAATTGTGATGTTAAGAGAGTGTTAAAAAAACACAGCACTTATTGGGCAGATACTCAGTGTTGTGGTATGGGAATCCAACACCAGCGTGAGCGGGTTAAAGACGGACAGTTGCTCAGACAACTTCTAAACTTTCACCAACAAAAACTCAATATTTCTGACGTTTATTTTCACATTTCAATTCACGTTTCCACTTCAAGTGTTTTTTTCTGTTCCACCTGAGTAACTACTTGGATGTTTTCGCTACATTTATGTTATTATTCCAGATTTTCCAGAATCCAAAATACCTTTGCTAAACACAACTCTTGTGTTTGTAGCTTCTCATAGCAAGCATCATTTTTTATACCTCATGAAGTACATTTTTCCACTTTTATCGTCACAATTTCAGCTCCAGTCTTCAGTTAGAAAATGTGTGGTGTGAACCAAAAGTTTGTCGTCAAATTAAAAAACTTTTAATTCACCTCATGTAACAGCACTTGAAGGTCAAGCGTGGTCAACAGAACACAGCCTGTTCTTAGTGGACTGAAGTAGAAATGTCATTACTCAGAGGCAGGCTTGTAGTCCTCGGTGTTACCAGCCGATTCTCCCCCACAAATTCTCAGTGGCCGCTGTCGGCACACACCAATCATTTTCCACATATTCCATCTCATGTCAGACGTGAACATTTGCTCTGCATTAGTCCCACTGTGGCTTGGCCTTGGACTTCAGTATTGGCAGTGCAAAAATATAATGGGAACGTGGAATTACATGGCGAGTATGTGCTTTTCTTCGCACACACACCAATATTGAAAAGAAGGTCCAGTGCAATAATGGAAACACACACACACACACACACACGCGGCACAGTAGAGATGTTAAATCCATAGCTAACCAGGCCATTCTAATAGACTTCCATCCCTCTGATGCTTTATCAGCTCAATCGCACAAACATTCAGGCCAAAATAATGGCCTTTTTGTTTGCTGCCTGTGTGTGTGTGTGTGTGTGTGTGTGTGCGCGTCTCTGTCAAGGAGCCGTGCGGCGGCGGCGGCGGCGGCCTCGTGTGAGCCGAATACTAATCCGTCAGTAACGCCTGAAATGTCAGTGAAGGGTTTGTAAATTTCACTTTTCAATCCCATCGATAGTTCTCAGATTAGCTCAAGTGCAGGCCATTCATTTAAGTGTTATGTAATGTTATTCCCGATATTTCTGAGAATAATTATTCATTCAAATGCTCTGAAAAGAAAGAACAATGATAAGAAGACATGAATGATGTCATTTTCCTTCCTCACTTTGAAACAGCAGCCACACCTCTCCACCAAACCCCACCACTTCACCTCCACTTTCTGCCACACCTTCAGAAAAATGATCTCTTCACAAAGATGAAACATCACCTGACCAAACCAGAAATGAAGAGGAAACATCAAAACAAGGAGGCGGAGATGTGTTTCATGAAAAAAGGCGGATAAAAACACATGAAGACTGAAGTCTGTTGCAAACAAACATACTGCGTGCGGATGGCTTGGATTGGATTTACTTCTCATCCTTAAAAATGTTTTCATTGTCACCAATTCAGTAAATCAAACCTTTGCCCTCTGCTTCATTTTTTCTCTTTTGCTTTTCTCTTTTGCTTCTTGAGTGGCTGCGTTCCCATCCTCCACAGTTAAACACAGTTTTATAACTACAACAATGTTCCTGTTGCACTGCAGTGACAAAGCCATAGTACTGGCCCAAACTCACTGGAGTTCTCCAACCGGTCAGCGTGAGCCTCTGACAAATCCTTGGTCTTCTGACTTGGACCACACAGCAGGGAAGGGTCATGATAACATGACGCAGAGGACGGTGACCCAGTGAGGTCAAAGGTCAGGTCAGAGGTTCTCCTGATATTGCAAATCAGGATGGAAACGCTACACACATGGAGTGCAAGAAAAGACTTCCCGAAAACCTTTCTGGAGGACGTGAAGTCTGATGAACAGAGACAAGACATGAGGGGGCCATGTGTTCAAACGGATATGCGGGGGAAGCAACTTGCTATTCCAAAGCCGCTAAAAGGTTTTACTCGAGGCCAAACTACACAGTCAGGAAAATCCTCCTCGGAGCCTCAAACTGTACTGAGAAGTCATGGATGTTATGTTCTGTGCATCAAGTACATTTAGGACAGAGAGACATTCCAAATGATGACAACTCAGCGACTTTGGTTTGGTCCTATTTGCTTCCTAATCTACTAAATGAAATGAGAAATTAAAATGATTGTTTTCGTTTTGTTGTTGTTTCTTTCTGTTGTATCACACAGTTTTGGAACTCGAAACGTTTGAACCACGAGGTGGTCGTTCGGGCTTTGTATTGGCAGGTTTCTTGTGATACGATACATATCCTGATTCAAGAGTGGCGATGCCATACATTGCAATATGTGACGATATTGTAAGTTCAGCAAAGTATTGCACAAAAAAATACATCATTTTAAGGGGGAACTGCAATGCAGTATAATATCATAGCATGAAAAGACGTTTATTGTTATAATGTGAGTCCAGTTAGACGTTCAGCTCAATTTCACACCCCACGTCACAAGTGCAGCAGCATATATAAGTATCTATGTATTAAATGTCAATACTGACAACATAAAATATCAAGACAATGTCACACACTCGAGTAAAAATATGGATGCGATATCGAGGAAGTCGCTATTTTCCTCCACCACAAGTGGTTGGTGGAGCATAATATGCAGATTAAACCTGAAGATGGCTCATGCACCTCACTCTTCGGGCTAGATGAGCGGTTTCAACTCAGTCTCTCTATGAAGCGAATAATCCTCAAGCAAGTTGGACTCAGAAGATTCAAGAGTTTAGAACCATTCCAACAGGATTTGGAAGCATCGTCTGATTCCTGTAGAAACACCAAAAGAAACGCTTTCTTAGTGTGAGGCTTGCGCTCATGAATGTGCAGCATCTACCACAAGCACCTACTTCAAGTCTCTCAGTTTTGACCTTTGGGTCATTGAACAAAATGGTATAAGAAGTGACATGATGTCCCTGAAACATTGATCTAGTTGGCGACCAAAGTTCAAGTGCAAACATGGAAGACGGAGATGGGAGTGAATCACGGTCGTCTTTCAACTGTTTCCTCTGGAAAGGTTTGCACGCTGTGTGCTCACTGTGGATCAACAGAGGTTCTGAATGATGTGATGTGAGGCAGAACGAGCACAATAAGAGGGGAGAGGGAGGAGCCAGACAAACAAACGGCAAACAGACCTGGCAGTTCAGCAGTGACTGCTGAGGCGGCCAGTGACGCCACGGATGAAAGAGAATCAGTCCGCGAGGCAGATGTAGACGTGAAGACCAGGATGATGCCTCAGAAAAATGAAGAGGCGCAGCAAAGCTTCTCCCCACAGGTTTGGCTTTTTAAAGAAAACCAGGGAGGGTGGGAGACGCAGGACAAGGAGGCACACAAGATGACATCACATCACACAGCGAGTGATAACGACAGGTTATTGAGGGATGAAAAACTGGAGCACCAGGAGAAGCCTTCCACCTTCCTCTTCACCACACTGCCATCGATACATTGCACTCTGGACAACAGCACTTGTATGTAACATCTGCTTCCATTTATTGACGTGCCATCGGCGGAAGTGACCGAGTGAAGGGAGAAAGAAAAGCAGAGCAGGAGGACAAGGATCGAGAGGAGCAGAGGCCAGAGCCCACAGAAGAAGGGAAAGTGTCTTGAACTGCATGTTTGTGTGTCGGGGGTCCGTGGGGGGGGGGGTCATTATTGACACCATGTGTTACCACAGGAAGCTCCGTGGGAGAATACAGGCAACCAGAAAGATCAGAGAGCAGGAGGGAGGCGGGGCCACAACACAGGGGTCACTCCAAACTCTTTGCAGCTGTGTGTCAGACCAGTGACTATCAGCATCACCACTGGCCTCAATAACGCAGAGCGTACGGCTCTTTCATGGATCATCACTGTCTGCCAAATCAAAGTGCCATGTAAAAACTCATCTGTCTAGACCTGTATTTCGATCTTCAGTTGTGGAAACACTGGAGCAAGGTCCTCTTTTCTGCTGCTATCTTTCCCATGTCATCCATGAACATTGATATTATCAAGGCTCTTCCTACATTTAAAATGTCAACTTTCCAAACAGACGTTTTTCCAGACGTTGCAGTAGTTTTATAAATTGCGCAGGTTTTTACAGGAGCGTTAAATGATGGGGGGTCGTGGTCTTTCATGCAGTATAGCAACTGGCAGCAAATGGAATTCAGTAAAGAGAGTCTCCAAACGTCTCCATCGCAACTTACGCTTCCCACACAGACGCAGCACACAATCCCCCCCCACCACCACCTTGAATACTACTCCATTGAAATACCTGCATGTCAACATGTGACGCGGGAGCCTGCCTTTGGCGTCAGTATGGGACGCAAAAGTCAACATGACTATATTATGCCATCGGTGTGAGGATGGGTTGTTCTCACAGTGGGGAAAACCTGACAATATAGGAGAGAACAGCTTTTAAAAAGCTTCAAGAAGAAGAAGAAAACAGCCAATCAGATTCATTGATCCACGAACAAAACAAGACAAACAACAAATCATTGGAGTATATTCTAAAATACGTCTAAATTGTACGTCTATGAAGAATGTAAGGACATAAATTGTTCCACTTCCAACAGTAAAGAGTGGTATTAGTAACCATTTAAACAGACAGGTAGAGCAGAGCCAGCAGAGACAGGAAGCTTCTCAGCCTGGGGACCATCCATGGAGACTCTGACAACCCCTTCACGGCGTCAGAATCTTTAAGGCTGATTCATATGGCGCAGTAACAGCCAAGTTAAGGCTCCATCTTTTTACCATTCAGCATCTGTAGCTGGTATGATAAAGTGAAACGGTGCGTGAGAGCAATTACTGACACAGCAGCAGATGTGTGAGCAGAGCAAAGGTCAATCGAGTCAAAGCAATGAAACATTCCGCCGCGTCTCGTCGTTTGGACGTTTAGGGTGCAGATGAGATTCCCGCTCGGGTCTCAGACCATGAATATCGCAGCCACAGAGGACAGCGCCGCCTCGTACAAGGAATGACTTTTTCGGTTTTTTTTCATTTGTAACGTGCGCTTGTGAGCAAAACTAATCATGGCTGTGCTTATTTTGGGGGAACAGTGAACCATTTATTTGTGGTGGGTTCAGGAAACGCACCCGATTCATCAACTCGCGCCTCATTTCTTTGCCTTTTCTGACTTGGTTAGCACGGCAGCCGTTGTGTCGCTGGTAGAATTGGCTATTGATTTTGGCCTTAGCATTATCAATGGTGCTCAGACACCAAAGCAGACGACACACACACACACACACACAATCCACCACCAGCATCTAACAAGACTGTGTATCATAGCAGTGTGCAAGGGAAGTCAAACTCCGCCAGGGAAAAGCCACTGTTACACGAGGCAAACGCACAGGAATCTATCAACGACAAGAAACAAAGAGACAGACCAAATATTTTGGGACCTGTTCTGATGTCCCGGAAACATCGCACGTGTTTGTATGTACATCAGGTTTACTGGCAGAAATGATGGGCTGCATGTGTTTCCACCTAAAGCCTGATTACATTTGCATTTGTCGGAGGGGAAAGGCTTTGTTTACTTTTGCTGAAAGAGGGTTGGATTTGCATTTTAAATTGTCAGACATAGCAGAGTGACATCATAAACATTGATTATAATTGGCTTTTATTGCGCATATTCTATCCACCATCCCATTGTCTCGCCACTTCATGTTTGTGTTTATGAATGAGCAGTGCACTTACAACAGGTGGCTCAGTCCAAAACACTCACTTCCTCACCTCACCAGAGTGCAGAGTCAACTCAGGAGAATGAAGGCAGAACGCTAGCTGCCCCATGCAACACAGCAGGGGGGTGTCAAAAATGTATTCGCTCACAATCACAATTCTCATTTGCTACGATTCTGAATCCATGTACAATGCCTCAGAATTGATGAAAAACCTCCACCATCTTGCAGCCTGTTCTGGACACAAGCTTGGACGGTGTCAGTGAATTACTTTCTCGGCTGCTGAAATTTTCTCGAGGCAGGGATATCGGCCATTTGCACTGACGACTGTTGACGTCAGATGAGTTTTGTTTTTTTATTTATGGACAAAGAAAAAACAGAGTCGTTGATGTCTGGGATAAAATACATACAAGTCACGTGTGCAAAACATTCCGAAGTTTGTTCACCGCGCACTGCTTTCCCGGTGTCAGTGACGTCATTTTGCAAAAATAATAACAGCAAGCTTTACGTTGAACGCACAATTAACAAAGCATATCCATTAATGTGCAAACGAAAAAAACACTTGAGAAAAAGAGAAGAATGTAGCTAATGTGTTCGCCGGCACTGCATTTTTTGACTGTAAATGAAAAAGGTAGTGAGACGGCATCAATCGTCTGCCCCGCCTCAAGGAGGGTTCAGGAGTTGAGAAACTCATTTACCGACACTGGAGAGCATCAACGCAAAGATGGTGGCGAAGGAGAATGGGTTCCACTATTGGACAGTTAGTGATGAGCACTTTTCAAAAGTTTCACGTGCATGAGTGGACTGACCTCAGGTGCGGTTTGCTCACATCAGTAGTTATCAGGAACACCCGAGGTCATCGGAGAGGTTCCAGAAAGAAACATTGCATTCAAGTTCCCCAGGTTTGAATGGCCTCTCACCTCCGGTGTAACCTGGTCCAATAGAGCACCCGCTGACCCGCTTCTCTTCTTCACGCGGTGCGACAGGTTGCATGAAGGACAGCGGCAAGTTATCGCCGGGCCAATTTTAACTGCAGAGGGATTCCTCCGAAACATATACACAACTGCCAATGAGCAGCTGAGCACTGTCTTTGGCACAAAGTCATCCGTGTTTGCTGCTGCAACAGTGAGTCAACAACTGGTGTCTGCTCTAAACTGCTGCCTCTTGAACTGTTCGGAGTTTGGTCTTCCAACCATTAGTGATAACATTGTCGACCGCTACACATTTCACAAAATATGCCATTAACTAGAGGAGTTTCATTCATGCTCAGGTGGATTTAGTCTCTTTTTAAAGACTATTTGTGCCAACTGGGATCAAAAACTACCAAACTCTTCATGTGCACCAGGGTGGAATTCTGCTGATGAAGTTGAAGGAGAAATCCAAACAAAACAAAGATGTCTGGCACATGTTTGCATCAGCTCTAACTAACCAAATTCAGCTCACACTCAAAGGACGGCAGACAGGCGGAGCCTTCTTCTCACCGGCGTTTCACTCATCGGCTTCTCTCCTGGCAGCGTTCGGATCGGCTTTGCAACGTTTCTGTATTCGGTTCAGATGACTGGGAATAACGGTGCCAAACGTGGTTTCCAGGATAATGAGACAGACAGCGCTCACTTTGTAAAACACATCTCAAGTTCCTAACAGCTTTTTCCCGTCTTAAAATGAGCGATGGCGAATGCTGTGTGGGATCAGATGTTGATGTCAACCGAAGCCTGCACAGAGCGCTGACATCGGTAGCTTTACAACAGGTGGATCCAAACCCTGGCCTCTGGCTTGTTTGTGTCCCCTGATCTGCCATAATAATGAATGAATGAGTCCCATTCAAAATGAGCCGGAGACACACAAGATCACGTGCGCAAAGCAGCAAAGCCATCTGCCTGAAAAGCTAAGACAGTTTTGGTTTTTTGGTTTGGTTATGCTCCAGCAAAAGGAAAAGTAGGAGCCGTTTCATCCTAAAAGGCCCTCCATCTCACCATCTCTGACTCCGAAGATATAGAACGTTTCGCTGGAGCTGTGCAACAGAACAACAATGATAAAATGTTTCTAAACTATCAAAAACATGCTCTTTGTGACTGAGACCTGTCTATATTTGACGTGTCATAAAATACATTGAGATCAGGCGTGTAGCTAGGAGGGCGTCTGGGCGTCGAGAAAAAATTCTCGAGCGTAGCTTGGCCGCCAGATTACCCTGGTATCTGGCAGCATTTGGCGGCCAAGCTACGCTCGAGAATTTTTTCATGTTTTGTAGACGCCCTCCTAGCTACAAGCCTGATTGAGATCCACGAGAGAACGCAAATTATCGGGAAAAGATTTTTCACAAATCGCCAAGCCCAACTTTCATCTGTCATTGGAGGGCCGGAAATGCACAAACCAAAACAAGGCGTCAATCAGGCTTTTAGCCAGAGAGGCATCTGAAAACATGAGAAAGTGGACGCGGCGTTTTCTCACAAGGTCACCCTAACTTTCCCAACCTTTAGTGCCCGTATAGTGACCTAATAGTAGTGCCATCACACTGGAAAACTAGATCAAACGCCGCAGATTCTCCCGGCTTCCTGGAACATCAGCTTTGCGATTGCGGGAGCCATATTGTTTTCGAGAGAAATGTCATGTATAGCCACATGATGCGAGTCGCCTCACTCGCATTTCACTGGTCGAAGCCGAAGGGAACAGTGCTAGAGATGCAGGGAATAGTGTTTCAAAGGTGTTCAAATTTCAAGATTTCCCCGTAGATCGCTCCTGCCATCGCCGCCATATATAGCCACCAAATACAACGTTGGGACACCCTCTCACCCTACGAGCTAAAAGCCTGGTGGCGTTGACGTGCAGTGAGTGAAGCGTGGCACTGCTCATTGATGCTACTTCGATAGCAAGTCAGTCAGTGCCGAGGCCAGTCGTGTGAAGCGCATATCATCCAACAATCGAAATATCTTTCTGCCAAATGGTCCAAATGAAAAGTCTGCAGTATAGTTCACATCCAAATCTGTGACGTACCAAGTCCACCAACAGCGCACCGTGTTCGGGTGAGGGATTACTCAACCCCCTACTCACCAAGCGTAAAGGACATCCCATGAATCCAAATCACCACCTCCGCGCGCCTTCTTCTTTCCCTCCATCCCAACATGCTGGTGAGCAGTAATTTAGTGAATGTGATTTGAAAGTCTGACATCCTCGACCCCGGTGTATTCCGTCTAATCCGCCGGCTGCTCTCATATTAACGTCGCGGGATTGCGTGACGGAGCTTGACAACCATGGTGGTGCTGGAAAGACTGCACCTCACCAAGCTGCCGGGGTTCACGCCGCACCTGCTGTAGTTCCGCTCACATCAGGTGCAGCCGCCGGCCTCCACCAAAGGCTCTCTAACACACGGCTAACTGCTCCGAGGAGACCTTTTATTGATTCATTCAGCTTGCTGTCTTTAATTATGCCAAAGCCTAATATGCACCAACAGGGAAATCAGCAGTTCTGATGTTTTCAGTTATTTGGCCTGAAAATCAATTCAGTTTTCTGCAGCAGCTTTAACTCAAGCAGACGTATGTGTGGGCCTCTCACTAGCTCACACTTTCCCCAACCTTTCTTTTGCCGTCGCAGTTGCACTGAGGTGGCAACTCATTCAGTCACTCATCAGCTGTGTCCAACTAGTTCTTCACTTCAGAGGTCCAGACGCGGCGAGAGAGGGTTCAACGCCGTCACCGCCATGCAGCCGTCGTCATCCTCCACACGCTTCCTCCGGAGGTGTCTGAATACAAGTAAACATTCCCTTTCTTTGTGTCACAAGAATGAGCAACTAAAGTGCAGAGTCTTGCTTTTGATAATGGACGTGACCCTCGGCTAGCTTAGCAACCACGCTAATGGTCGCTAACATGGAGCTAAGGCCGTCTCCTTGGACCAACAAGTCACCTCTTCTGGTGGGAACCAAGGGTCCAAACCACCTGAGTGAAGGAAGGTGAAGACACATCTGCAGATTGTGGTGATGTCATCACCGCAGATATGGGCTCAGATCGAGGAACACGATGCATCAGGTTCACCACACGACTTCTCCATTGAAGGCTATTGGACATCATCAGACCGTGACAAGTCTCGGAGTTTGTTTACTTCCGCTGTGCAGGAGCACATCAGTCCACTCATAGTTCATGTACTGGCTACATGCTAGCTTAGCCTAGCAACTGGCTACATGCTAGTTTAGCCCAGCTACTGACTACATGCTAGCTTTGCCACGCTACCGGCTACATGCTAGCTTAGCCTAGCTACAGGCTACATGCTAGTTTAGTCCAGCTACTGACAACATGCTAGCTTTGTCACACTACTGGTTAGATGCCAGCTTAGCCCAGCAGCTGGCTACATACTAGCTTAGCCCAGTAACTGACTACATGCTGGCTTTGTCACACTACTGGTTAGGTGCCACCTTAGACCAGCAACTGGCTACATGCTAGCTTAGCCCAGCAACTGACAACATGCTGGCTTTGTCACACTGCTGGTTAGGTGCCACCTTAGACCAGCAACTGGCTACATGCTAGCTTAGCCCAGCAACTGGCTACATGCTAGCTTTGTCACACTACTGGTTAGATGCTAGCTTAGCCCAGCAACTGGCTACATGCTAGCTTAGCCACTGTAATGGAACATGACAAAAGATGTAGACACAATTGTTTCGTTCAACACATGACTATTTTAAGAAGCAAATAAGTGGCTCCAAGTCTGCAGTACAAAGTAGCGTGCTTTTGATTGTGTTCATTATAATTTTGAAAATATTATTAGCAGGGATCAGGGAGTCGGAAACTTCGATGAAAGTTGTGTTTTTGCAGCAAATGGCTGAAATATACTTGACGATTCATAACTCCTATGAGATCATTTACAATGAAAAAAATCTGGGGAATTTAAAGGTTGAGTTTAAGGATTGTCACTTGAGATATGTGTGCTTCTTAAATTTTGACAATTGCAAAGTGACGATGTCTTGAAACATGGCTGAAGCTCCATTGATGCCTTTAAATGCAGCTTAAAGTCAGCAATACAGAGAGGGAGCAGGCCATCTGAAACGCAGGGGGAAGACTCCGATTGCTGCCTTCCTTCCAGCTCCACCACCTGAGCCATGCGGCGTCAACATGTTCCAACCTCCCACTTCATCTTTGTTCATGCCTAACAACTCCTGAACCCCCTTTGTCTCGCCCGTCTTTGAACCCCCTGCTCCCAACTCTGATAGTCTCCTGTTGTCTCTGAGAGGCGGTGGAGCTGATCCGGCTGATGATGCCGCTCCTCACACCAGTGGCCTCTCACACCCAAGTCTGCTGGCGCACTCTCCACCACGCCGTCGCCTGGCCGCCGCAGGAGGTCCGCAGCGCTCTCCTGGCTTCAACAATCACTGACAAATCAGCAGAGAGCATGACAACCGCCAGATTTGTTTCATTTTCTCTTCTGAGGAAACTTAACTCTCAGAAGAAAAAGCAGCTACTCTTCCAGGCGTCTCTAGTTTCCTCCCAAATCCTTCACCAAGCGCTCATGAAAAAGAAGACACGGCCATTACTGCTGCAAAGTGTTTGGCAAACAACGACAATAATAATATCAAGTTGTGGACATTTGACTCACGATGATGCTCATGAGCAGCGAGGAACGGAACCCTCACCACCTGCCAGCCCAAAAAACAGCTTCTGCAGAGCTGCAGATACAACAGCAACTGCTGTGAAATGCTATGGAAATGACTATACATCCACTCTCACAATCCAGAAGCTCGGACTGTTCCCCAAACTGAATTCTGAGTGTCGGGAGCTTTTTTCGATCACAACAGTTTCAGTTGTAGCTTGAAAAAGGGCACCTATATTCAGTTATTTATTGTGAAGAAGGGAGTACTGTTGGTGTTGATGTTTATTTTGTCCAGGTAGACAAGGCTCACTCTGGACTCCTGGACATGATTCTCTGTCCCTGTATTCACTTTCGTGACACACCAGAGAAACCTGGCTCTTCAAATTAGCTTTGTTTTCATGATGGATGAGCAGTTACAAACAGGAAGTGGTCAGTCGTAGCCCAGCGTTTGGTGACTGAAGAGACTCGCCGCCTTTCTTCTGCTATGCTAAAATGTTACATGTGAGATTAGACTGGATGTGAGAAACCTGACTGTCGGGACAAACACGAAACATAATAGACACGGTAGAAACAGAGACGCCAGGAAAACAAAGTGTGCAGAAATATCACTTGCAAAACATTGATGTTTTAAAAAGATAAAGCCAAATATTTCCACGTTCAGCCGAGACATATGTGAATGTAAGAATACAAAATGATTTTTTATTTTATTTTTATTTGAGATTGAATATGGTCTTCAACAAATATTAACAAAAATAATACATTATTACTGAATTTATTATCATCTTATTTTAAGCTCTTTTCTGCCTTTTGACCTCTTTCCCACCTTCGTGGAGATCACATTTTTGTACATGATTTGTAAACACAGTAATGTCTGTGATCCTCTGTCTTTTAACCTGGGTCCTCTGTCCGACCATGTTCAACCCGACAGTGATTTTAAATTTGATTCTCCGGTCAGCGCGGTTGTCAAGTCGTGTTTCTTTTATCTCCGTTTTATCCAGGCAGCATCTAGAAGCAGTGATTCATGCTTTCATCACGTGGCGACTGGACTACTGCAACTGGTCGGTGTTAGCCAGGCGTCGCTGTCCCGTCTGCAGCTGGTCCAGAATGCTGCCGCCAGGTTCTTCACGGGGTCACGCAGAAGTGAGCACATCACCCCAATTTTAGCTTCTCTCCACTGGCTGCTGTGACTTTTAGAACGGGTTTTAAAGTTCTTCTGTTCGTGTTTAAAGCTCTCAATGGTCTTGCCCCTCAGTACCTAGTGGAGCGTTTAACCCCCTACGTTCCTCCGCGGCCCTTGAGGTCAGCCGCCCAGCTCCTCCTGGAGGCACCTAAAACCAAGCGGAAGAGGAGAGGAGACCGGCCCGTCTCGGTCTGTGGCCCCCGGCTATGGCAGGCCCTCCCTCCCCATGTTGGACACCGTCACTGTCCACTTTTAGATCCCTTTTTTTAAAAGACACTTTTACTCTTTATGTCTGTTTTATCCAGATTTTACTGCGGTACAGCACTTGCGTTGCTTTTGAAGTGCTTGGTACGGAGTGGTATTTCCGATACTATTTTAGGATTTTAGGATCCAACACTGAGGATGTTGCACCCGGAGTGTTTGCAGGAACTGTGGCGTTTTCGCCCTGTATTTATGTATTGATATTCACTGACATTTCAACATGTGTTGCTGCTTTGTCTTCACTGTCAGTTCAACAGCAGATGCGACAACCTGTCTGTTTACATAGCATGCTCACTCCCCAGTGGCTCCTTCGCATGAATCTGCCACGGAAACAAACGCGTAAGCCGCGTCCCACATGTGGCACACGCCACGCTTCCAACCCCTCGGCCGGGCATTTGTTGGTCACCTGTGCCACTGTGACCAAAGTTCGCTGCGGCGCTGGCAGCACACCTTTCAAGCTAGCGTGCGCCCGTGCGCGTGCGCGGGGCTGGTGAAGCTGAGGTCGGAGGTGAGCTATTGATACGGCATCGAACCCCGATCACGCACCCGCGGCGGAGCACTCACCTCTTTGCTGCGCGGCGCAACATTGCCATAGCAACGGGAGCAGGAGGGCGAGCCGCAGCCGCTCCATTTGGTCCGCTGAGAAGTTCCAACATGTGGGGTGAGTGGAAGAAGTTCCCCAAACTCTCCTCCTCCTCTTCCTCCTCCCTCGACAGGCTCGGGCGCGAGGAGGAGCAGGAGGAGGGCGACAGTCGTCCGCTTTTAAAGCTACTGTCCTCCTTATTTTTTATTACAAATTCATTACAAATCAAATTAAATAGCAACAATCATTTATATTGTTAGAATTTAATTTAAAAAAAAAACCCTCTGCCTACTTTGTTTTCTGTCACGTGTTCATTTGTAGCGAGGGAGGAAGTATGCGCACGTTTTTTTTTTTTTTTTTTTTTTGTTTTTGTTTTTACTTTACAGCGAAGTGAGTTATTTAGTCCCAGGAAAGAGGAACATTCAGGTCCCTAGCGAATGACAGTTCACCTTATTTTGACTTATGTTGTCTCTATTTAAGCCCAGGAAAAGCGCAGCTGACCAGTGTTGCGCGCGGCAGCAAAGTTGGTTAGTCGCACTTCGAGCTCCTCCTGCTGCCCTGACCAACTTAGCACAGTCTGGGCCCAACACTGAGCCCAGCTGTGTGGTCAGAGGTGCGTCAGACATGTTTGTGAGAGGAGCTGTCACGGTCCGCAGCCGCTCATCATCACTTCTATTATAAAGTTCCGGCCCACTGAGCCCTCAGTCAGCTCACCCACCTGAGAGCCGGGACTGGCACCTGCAGCTCCCAAACATCTCAGATAATGAGCCTTAAACAAGCCCAGTGAGCGTCAGAGCGCCAGACTCCTCCAGGCTGGGACCGACTGAAGATGGGCTCCCCACTGAGGGCTGGCGGGGCCAGGCCTCCCTGGAGGGCCGGCGGGTCGCTGTGGAAGTGGGCCGCGTCCAGGCTGCCGCACGACTGGACTGCAAGGTCAGTGTGGCCGTCGTCTGTTTAGCTCTTCACTCAAACCAGAAACATTCTTACTGACATCATGTCAGCGGAGTCAGGTCACTTCAGAAATGACGTCGCATTATACATTTTTTATATTGCATGTTTATAAACAGGTTTGGTCACACGTATTCACCATTATTCAGCCATTCACTTGGCTATTGACTAATAACTCTGCTGTTGTTTATCAGCGACTTTAGTGGCCATTACAGGGTGAAACGTGGTCCGATCTAACAATGCATTCATCAGAAGTTTATAGTGATACATTCCTGGCTCACATGCTGCTAAAACACATTACGCTGATGAGTGGATTTATTGTATTGTATGTCTTCAATCTGAATCGCAACCACTTGTTCTCACTAAGAAGCATGAATGTTTTTATAGCTATTTAAGGTCTACAAGATGTTCAATAAGAAGAAGTCTAAAATGTGAAAAAAACTGTTGACAATATTACAAGTTACATGTACAGTTCTAAACACGGCACGAGAAATAGAAAGAGATGGAGAATTATGTTAATAAAGCGAAGTTCTGAGCCTCTAGATGATCACATGTTTTAGTTTTGGTGTTTTTTTGATGAATTTCAGTTTGATATTTCAGTTGTAGAAAAATACACATTAAGATTCTCTAATTCATCGGCTTTCATTTCCAATATAAAAACGTAGCGAGCCACAAACTTGCATCCTCTTCTCAAAACTGCTGATCCTAAAGATACTAAAGAAGCAAACTTATTTATTCATTTTTGATAGAAAGCAATATACTTGTACTGAATATTGTCAGATTCAATGGAAATCCTTTTATGTAATATACATTAATGAAGATTAAATAAAGATAACATCAAACAATCATCTCAAACTCTTTGTTTTTACATGTTTTATATTATATTCTTTCAAAATTTCTGAATAATCTACCTACATATTTAACAAACAACTGAAATATTGTGATTTGTTAATTAAAAAAAACAATAAAAATGTATATAACTAATGAACTAGGTGATATTTAATATGAGTGTAGATTGTAATGTCAGTTATATTTGATGTTTTCTTCCATGTCAAATGAATTACTTTTATTGCTTCTGTAATGTAGGATCTTCACTTTTATTTTGATCCCGTTTTACTGTATAATTTATACTAGATCAATAATTCATCTTGTCCAATGCAAAACTTTGAGCTAAAATAATTGCTGCGTGAGCTAAAACACTGGTTTCATTCACAGCAGCGTGATCTGTGTGATCGTATCCGACGAGCCACTCGGTCTCAGATCGGACCTCTGACCGCGGATTCTGTGCCTCAGGTTCTCAGCGGAGGATCAGGAGACGATGGTTCTGACTCAGTGTGATGAGCTGAACACGACCTACAGCCAGGACAGAGGAGCTCCCTTCCACAGTCTCACAGGTGAGGACAGCGCATGGGTCACACCGTCCTCAGAAGGTCCGCAGACTCCAGCACCGGACCTCGTGGCATCGACAAGTGCGCAGAGACTGAAGAACCTGAAAGGCAGCAGAGTAATTCTGACGTCCACTGGAGCCCAGACCTCCTCAGTGACTCCCACAGATGGTTCCATTCACTGCCACGCCACCCAGAGAAGACCAGACGTACGTCCTGGAGCGTCCAGAGGACCAGAGGAGCGGCGGAGTTCTGGAGGCACCTGCACCTGCTCCAAACCAGCTCCCACCATCACGGCCTGGGAGGCAGCTTGGAACGTGACCAACGCCATACAGGTGATTTAGAAGTCCCCTCAGACAGGAAGTGACTCTCTGCAGTCAAGGCAAGTGCCTCTCCCTCGTTGATGGAATAGTTCATTGAATTATCATTTCATTTTCTTCCATACACAAGCAAAGACTGCTTTTACCAGTGTAAAGCAGCCAGGTTTAGTTAAAAGGTGAAACAACTGGTGTCAAAATAAAGCGTGAATTTATTCACATACTAAAGTTTATGAATTATTTTGGCAGTGTGGCGACAAACAACAATAATACGAGGAAGCCACATTTGTGGTGAAAATTGATTCCATAATAACAGTTTTAAATTCTCAGTTTAAAACTAAAATCAAGTTGTTTTTGATCAATATTCAAGATTACACAATAATTTGACAATAAGATGCATATTTTTCTCATGATTTGATGAAGAACTGTAAAAATCTCAAATACTACATATTAAGTATTAACACATACTACTCATTGAAAAAATTTTAAAGACTTACACTTAAAATTATGAGGAAAAACAAAATGTCTGATCAGAATATTACATTCTACAAAGTTTGTTTTTCTTTTTTCGAATTACTGAATTTTGCAGTTTGACATTGTTCAAAATTGATAGTTAAAACGCACAGAGATATATATTTTACTTTCAATAAAAAAAGAAAATATTTGTGAATTCACAGATTTTAATTTCAATATTAATGCACTGGCTGTTATAGTTCCATCATTCTGTCACGCTGTTGATCATGTGACGCACTCAGTGTTTATCAAGAAATTCCATGTTGGAGAAATCAGACAGTGGATCCAGCGGCGACTCAATTGAAAGTCACAAGAATGGCACAACTAAAGCAGCGAACAGTGTTTGTGAGTGTAGAATATGGAACGGCACAGTTCATTCAGTCCCAGAACGTTCCGCCACTTTCTTTCTCTCCGTGCGCCGCCGTCTCTTCTCTTGTTCCGCCGTCAAACTGCTGCAACATTCTAAAAGCATGACACCTGAAAACTGTTTCATGGGCACCAACTGTGCGTAACAGCGCTGAACAATTCCTCCGCGCTCCTCACCATCGAAGAACGCCTCACTCAAAGGGCCGTGGTGGTCACGGCGTTTGTCCTGCCGGCGCTAATGCTAATAGCTTATTATGCTGTAAACGCTGGGCCCATTCAGCGGCTGCGCTCATGTAAATGCGCTCTTTCACTGAAGTGAGCGCTGGGCTGTGTGGAGAACTCACCAGGACAATGAAGCAACAACACATGACGCCGCTGCTCAGGCACCAAAGGAAGGGTTTTACGCTGTCGCAGCGTCTGAAGGATGTTGTTTCAGGGATGATCAAATGTTGTTTATTGATGCCAGTCCATCTATCTGGGAGCCAAGACTGACGTCGTGTCATTTCCCCCGAGTCTCGCTGGCAGCAGACCTCCTCCCCAGTGACAAGGATCACAGCACTGACTTGAATTATGGATTCAGCATGTGAACTAGAAACACCACTGGCTTTGAAATGTGTTTTTCACTCCGGTACGACTCGGAGGACTGACTCGGGGGTTTATTTACTTGACTGACTTCAGGTCTCATAGCATTAGGGGCCCAGAAAAGGACTTGAATGGAAACGACAAGACTGGAGCCAAGTCACAAGTCTCAATAAAGTTTCCAGGCAGAGTCAAGGCTCGAGTCTTGACACTATACTTGAGGCAAGTCTCAAGGAAGTCTACGGTTTATGAAGCTGAGTCTTAGACTTTTATATCGAGTCATGGCAAATCGATTGGATCAGGTCGTCTTGAGTCAAGTCAAGTGTTGAGCAAATTAGTTTTCAGTGAAGTGTTACATGAGGGAGTTTTCGAGTCCTCAAGTCAAATAAGTGAGTCATGTCTGGACGGAGTTGAAGTCACAGGTAAAATCCATTTCTGAGCCGGGTTGAGTCATGCCACAAGTCAAGGGAAGCCCTTCTTGTCACTACTACTGAAGTCAAAATTCCCAAGTCATGTCAGGTGCAGAGAAAGGCTCGAGTCAAGTTTTAACTTGCACTCTTGAGTCTAGATTAGTCTCGAGTTCTTGACTCAAATCAAGAACTCAAAAGAGCAAGCAGGTCTCGAGTCAGGACAAATCAGTTTCAGACTCTTGAGTCGACGTGAAAAGGTGTTGACTCCTCAAGTCACAGTGTAAGTCTTCAGTTTCTCCACCCGTGTATTAGTCCTGCATCGACACCAAGGAGTCTCGAGTCGATCCTCGAGTCGAATAAGTCTGGTGCTGGAACAAAGGAGCCAAGTTGAAAGTCAAGACAAGAAAAGCTCAAGTGAAGTCAAGACGAGAGTCTCGTGAGAGTCGACTCAGAATTCTTGACTGCACAGTCTTGCGTCAGATTTCTGCCTCATTTCAAGTCACTTGGCTCTTGTTTACCTCCCTCTGACAAGTGTCTGTCAGAGACTGGAGCAAATCCACGCGACCAGACGCCGTCGACTCCTCGCCAGGTCTGGTGAAGGAGTGGCCTGTTCCCCCTCCTGCAGCTCGTGCTCCCAGTCAGGAGTCAGAGCGGAGCAGATGAAATCTTCTGCGTTACGTTTCTTCCCGAGCCGCTTTCATCCCCGGCAGCTGTGTTTCCACATCAAAGCTGCATCAGCATATGCCCGGCAGATAGCGGCCCAACTCGTTTTCAGTCTTCCACCTCCTGCTCTCCAGTGGCACCTCTCCCCAGCACTCTCCTGGCTGACCCCTGGCCCTCTCCACGCTCTGGCCCCTTGGTGGTGGGCCAAAACGCTCCTCCACTCTCCGGTCCCGCAGGACTCCCACACCTTTCAGACTTTCCAGGAATCTTGCCAAAGCTCTCTTCACCTCTTCATCCATCTGAGGGTCCTCATTCTCTGACTCGCCTCGGTAATCGCTTCTCGCTCGACAAGTTTCGTGTCTTGTAGACTCGCATCCTGCTTAGAAAGCTGCTCGGAACAAGAAAGAAGTGTGGGCCACACGCACAGTGAAACTATTTGGATGAGTCAGCTCCTTCACCTTCGGCTGTCTTCATCATCCTCTCACCTCATCGTTCACTGAGTCTCCTCTCCACCGGTCCAGACATCTGTCCTCCCCAACTTTTGACGACCCCAGGAGCTTCATCTCCGACTCCTCTCACTCTGACATCATCTCCACCCTGCTACACTCTTTTTCTTCTGTCCTGGATGCTCTTCCGTTCTCATTTCCATGTCCTCCTCTCTTCTTCAGGGGATCTTTGTCCTGGGTTTGCCCTTCGCTCTGGCCCAGTCCGGCTACCCGGGTCTCGTCCTGCTGGTCCTGTCCGCCTGGGTGTGCAACCACACCGGAGCCATCCTGGTCTCCTGCCTGTACGAGGAGCAGCCCTGGTAATGGAGACCCGACCACCTTCTAGATCAAGCAACATGAAGCCAGATGCAGCGTTCCAGTCTCACGTCAGAGGGAGCCACACACACACACACACACACGCCCAGCAAGCACGGCACCACATGAGACGCACGTGTTCTGCGCTCACATCTGGGAGACGTTAGGAGCCAAACTGACCCGATTCGCTCTCAAACAACACACACCTGGAGCGCCGAAACAAGAGGTCAGGCGAGGTCAACAAGATGGTCACATGTGTGGCGATGAGTCTACATCCCACAGTTAAGACTGTCGCAACAGACTCGACTGCATCAAAGTCTCTGACTCATAAGAAAACATCTGGTGAAGATTCAAAACAGCTGAGTCATCACAGTCCTGTTTTCGCTTTCCCACTTCAATGACTCCTTCCTGGTGACTATCACTCGATTCTCCAGAACCCAGGTCTATATTTTAGCCGCACGTCTGCCATAACATTATGACCACTAGCTGGTCCAGCATTTGTGGTCAGAGCATGACTTTATAGGCATTTGCTTTATATTTTTAATAGAATTCTGGCCACCATTGTTCAGTGCAGTCATGGTGGAGAGGGTCTCTGGAGAGGGTTTGGAGACATCAGTGAGGAAAGGGTCTAGGCCCCCCAGGTGGAGGAGCTCAAGTGTGCCAGGTTTGGAAGCAATAAAAAGATTAAGAGAGCAGAGCACTGTCTTCAGTCATGGAGAAGAAAGAGCTGAGCTAGACGACAAAGCTCTGCACTGGTCAGTGGATTTGGTCCATGGTCATCCAGGATGCCTGGGGCAAACCTGAGCGTTGACGTCCCTCAGAACATCTCAATATTCCCCTGCAAGAGCCTGAGGGCTTTTTTGCTAGTGGGAACTCTGAGCCGTTGCGGTTCCAGGGCAACCCCCACTCTCTTCCTTCCTGTTTCATCCAGCGCTGAGCCGTCGAGGGTCCGCGTCCGGACTAGCTACCGTGACATCGTGGAGGCCTGCTGCGAAGGTCTGCTGCCACCCGGACTGGGCGGGCTGATGGTCAACATCGCTCAGGTAGCGACTGCCATCTCTCCCTTCCTCAGACGAACCTTCAAGCTCGTCCTCGTGTGCAGGTGGTGGAGCTGCTGATGACCTGCACGCTGTACCTGCTGGTCTCCACCAGTCTGCTGAGCGACTCTCTGTCAGCGCTGGCCGTGCCCAGATCAGCGTGTTCGCTGGTGGCTCTGCTCTTCCTGCTGCCCTGCCTGCTGCTGACTGACCTCAGGCCAGTGTCCACTCTCAGCCTGCTCTGCTCCATGGCTCACATTCTCATCAGGTGTCACCACCTCGCTCATGACATCAATGACAACTGTGGATCTCAGAGACTCGGCGTAGAGCATGAGTGGCCAGCTCCTGAACTGACGTCACACTTATCTTCTCAGCCTGCTGGTCATCGTCTTCTGTCTGAGCCGCGCCAGCGTCTGGTCCTGGTCCTTCCTGTCCGTCTCGGTGGACCCGGAGAACTTCCTGGTCTCAGCAGGCGTCATCATCTTCTCCTACACCTCCCAGATATTCCTCCCGACTCTAGAGGGCAGCATGGAGGACCGAGGCCACTTCAGCGCCATGCTGAGCTGTACTCACGCCGCCGCCTGCGTCCTGAAGACCTCCTTCTCCCTGCTGGTGGGTCCAGAAATGAGGCGAGTGGCGCTCCTCTGAACCAGTCAGGGTCTTCTCTCTCACCAGGCCGTGCTGACCTGGGGGTCCCAGACCAGCGAGGTCATCACAGACAACCTGCCCTCCGAGCTGCGGGCGCTGGTCACTCTGTGTCTGCTGGCCAAAGCTCTGCTGTCCTACCCGCTGCCCTTCTACTCGGCGGCGGAGCTCCTGCAGAGCAGCCTGCTGGGAGGTGAGCGTCTGAATCATCTGCCTCAGTTCATCATCCCTAAAGGTTGGACATTGATCTGAGCGAAGGGAGGTAGATTTACGTCTCCGTCCCGACCTGGGCAAGATGAACCGTCCATCCATCACCGCTGAGGTCTGAAACTCTCTCCACCTTCAGATGAGTCCAGGCACGGCGGCAGCTCCCGCTGGATGCCGCTCCTGCGCGCCGCCCTGCTGGCGACCACGTACCTCCTGGCCTGTGTGGTGCCCCGCTTCTCCCTGCTGATGGGTCTGACGGGCAGCGTGACCGGGTCGGCCATGACCCTCATCCTGCCCTGCCTGTGTCACCTCAGGCTGCAGTGGAGGCTCCTCAGCGGGAGGCAGCGGCTGGTGGACGCTTGCATTCTGAGTCTGGGGGTCGTCTGCAGCGTCTCGGGGGTCATGTGTTCGGTGCGGAGGCTGGCGGGCGAGCTGTAGGGAGGAAACAGGAGTTCTTTAGCCCATCAAATTCACTAGAGTTTTCTCAAACTCACATTGCCTTTAAATGATTATTGTACTTTTTTAGTAAACAGTGTTTGGTAAGTTGTACATTATCGCATCAATTTATTTGAATAAATATAAAATATTTTTTTCTAAATTACACATTTTTACAATTATTATTTTTTTATTATTTATTTATCATATTCATTTTTCAGTAGGACTTATTGTAGTATTTTTCCTTTTTATTTTGAAAAATACTCAAAATCTTTTAGCAGTAAAAGATTGTGCTAACATCCAGAAATGATTGTTCAAAGTGTATTTTTTAATTAATTTTATTGTATTTTTTTAATGTAAGAAATGTTGTCTCTTGATGATGAGTATTTTGTTGTCATTTTTATTTTATTAACTAGAAATATAACCTGTAGTGTTCTCTTTGAATTATATCAAATATATGTTAAAATAAGAATGTTTAGTATGAATAAACATTAAATTCTAGCCACAGAAGTTAATTGAAACATCAAAACTTTAATAAAGAAGAAGAAAAAATGGATTTTTATGATGGAAAAACTAAAGTTCATTTTCATTACTGAAGGTCTTGGTGCTACAGAGAGATGTTTTTCGTTCTTGTGAATGTTGAAAATAAAGTCGAAGACCAAACATATTTTCAGCAGCTTATTTGACACCAAGAACAACAGGACCGTTGCCTGCACCCATTCAGTCTGACTGTAGGAGTGGATCTGGCTGCACATCGGTTGGAGCGCCTGCAGTCGGGTGTGGGAGTCCAAATGAATCCCAAACACTGAAAGAAGTACATTTTAAAAAAAGCAGCTGGATTCTTCATGCTGGTTAAATGAATGAGACGCAAAAGCAAGAGTCCTTCAAATGGCAGAATCCAATTTAAAGGCGTTTTCACACAAGAGGAGCTGCAAAAAGAGGCGCTTGTTAGCTTTAAATATATATTTTCCCACCAATTTCTCATCTTGACACCGTCAGTGGAGCCTCTGGATGAGACTGAAACCTTGAAGATCTCATTTATTTGTGGAGCATTTTTTGACTTGTGTTGACTCGTGTGTGCGCGACATTTGAGAATTCAGCAATGTCAAACCCTGTTGACTGTGTTGCTTACGGTGGTTCAGTCTCCGGCCCCAGGCCCCTGTAGCCAGCTGGCTTCCCAGTCCTCACCAGCAGACGGAGTAAACCTTTGTCCCGTCCACACCCGGAAGCCTCCAGGACTGGGAGCGGAAGGACGCGTTTCTGCAGCGCAGTGGACTCTGACCTTGATGGAGCCTCAAGCGACGTGGCGCTGAAGTATTTCCCATCTTTAATTATTGCGTTGCGTGTGATGACAACTTCTCTGTCTCCCCCTTCAACTCCCCCGTCACTCTCTTAAATTTTGTCCAACAGGGTTTTGACAAGGTTACCGCGTGTGTCATGTTACACAAAGACAAATACACACAGATGACAGGTTGACAGCGTTGTCAAGCAACACACCTGTCCCTGTGTGTGTGTGTGCGTGTGTGTGTGTGTGTGTGTGTGTGTGTGTGTGTGTGTGTGTGTGTGTGTGTGTGTGAGCCCAGTCAAAACTGACAGAGTGTATCGCACTTCGCACCATGAAACTCACCACCGACCATCTCTCTTAGCTTGATACAAAGCTCCGCCATCTCTCTGACAAAGACGCCAGGTTCAACTGCCAAACTGCAAGAAGCACGACGAGAAATGTCCCTCTGCCCCAACATCTCTGAGGCCTTCTCACCTATTGATCCTTCATGAAGCAGACAAGTATCTCATTATCTCCACCAAGATTCTTTCCTTCAGACCTGCAGCTTTGATGATCATCAGTGACTGGCGCCATCTGACACTTGGCTTCTTCGTACGCTTGAGAGTATTCGCTGATGTTTCAGGCTTCACTTCTGCGTCATGGTGGAGCAGGTCAAGCCTCCTGGGAGACCATCAGGGGCACCAGCCACTGCACCTCACTCTGAGAGAACCTTCCATCACAATCCTTCCAAACGTGACTCAATGTTTTGAGTTCCACTGACCTTTTCACCTCCAGTCCATCACCCTGCTCCTTCGGCCCCTCACCACTGCGCAATAGATGGTCCCATCTGTCCTCAGAAATGAAGAACCCTTTCAACGGAACCTGACCAGACTGCCCTTTAGAGGGCTCTGCCACAGACACTGTTTCATGAAGCCCCATCACTGCTCGCGGCAGGAACTGAGTTTCGTCAGACACTATAGTCTTGCTTTTCTCTGGAGACCTCGCTCTGTTTGGACCCGTTCATGAACAGTTTTCATGCTAGTTCCTGCTGTGGTAATCCAGGCCAGAGTAGGAGTAGGAGGCAGACGCTGGAGACACTTTTCTTGCTCAGCAGTTTATCAATAAGGTGCTCCAGGATACAAAAAGGCAAGAAAAAAAGTTTAAAAAAAACAACGACTAAAGATCACAAAGAGGCGGAACAGTTAACTCATCTCAACTGAGATGACTCTTGAGAAATGGTGCACACTGCAGCCCCCTCCTGGCCAGCCTGCTTCTCTCTTGAAGTGTTGGGGTCTGGACCGTACCTCTCCACAGGGAAATCCCAAACACCACCAACAACCACAACTCCATCCTGCAGGAAGAAAACACTGCGAACACAACCAGCCGCACAACGCTCACCCCAGCTCCATCACACCGTCATATACGACAAAACTAAACTAAACAAAACCCTCCCCTACCTCGGCCACCCCCTCAGTTGGAACTTGACATCGCCAAGGTGATAGAACCAGGACGTGACCCGCTACGTCCTCCTTTTTCCCTGATGGCCTTGTGGTGAGTAACACAAGCAACGTGCGAAGCAAAGTGTGAAATAATAGCTAAATAACTGACATTTAACTGAACCAATAAACATGCTTGGTTGACTTTTGATACACCTGAAAATGGAAACTCCAACTAAACCTGGATGGTTTGAACGCATGACACAGGATGAAGGTGGAAGTGAACCAACAAAACAAGCGCACAACCGTAACTTTAAATGAGACACATGGGCGACTCTCAGACACTCGGATTGCCGTAACGTATTCAGAGTTTTATCAGGACGTTTGGGTCGTACTGAGTTACTAAAAACATTCAAGAGGCGGATCCTCACACCTGCCCAGATACAGACGTCAGAGTCAGCCTGAAGAAGTGTTTGAAAGCTGTAAATCTGGGGAACAATTGGCTGCTGTGAAGACGCCTGGACGGCTCTGACCCCGAAGGAACAGCGCCGCAGAATGCATTGTCCCTTATTAAGTGTGTGTCACCGTCCAATCTCAGCCCGTCCCTCTGTGTCAGACAATAATCCACTACGGAGTCAGTAGATCAATTAGAGTCACGGCTCCCTGACCTTCCCACACAGGCCTGAATCTGCGCCTGAATTGCTTTAATAAGTGGCAAAGTTCTGAGTCACCCGTCAATTTCAGCGAGGAGCAGCACAGGACCCAGCGAATCCATCGGCCAGATGAAAATGGAAGGTGACGATCAGAGGGGGAAGATGGAGGCCGAGATTGCGGGTGAGAAAGCCGTGGGGGAGGCGTAGTAAAGGGAATTAGCTCCAGTGGATGAAGAGCTGTGAGTCCACTGCCAACTTTGCTGTTTTCCCTCCCACATCTGGCTGTGGACTCGCATGTGTGTGTGAATGTGCGTGGGAGTGTCATTGACAGAGAGACTTCGGTCGGGTTTTGTGTGCGAGACTCTGCAAATCAGCTCATATTTACCACCAAATGTTACACTATACTGTGTGTGTGTGTGTGTGTGTGTGTTAGCCTCCCCCATCAGCAGCCTGCACGCGGTGATAAAACAGTCACACTGAAACAAAATCAACTCTGCTGCTCTGCAACTGGAAAGAATGAGCTCCCTCTCTCTGCGGTCTTTTATTTCTTACATGACTCCTCTCATGGTGGAGCATGAACGCATGTGCCGTAGGTCACTGAACATTCAGCCTCTCCACTCATTACTGAGCAACTTGTTTTTAGTTATTTCCTGTTTGGTTCCGTGTTTCCATTTCCTTGTTGGTCCCCAGTTTTCCGAGCGTCACGGCTGGCACTCTTTTGCTTACATGGATTTCAACACCTCTGTGCCAGTTTGTGTTGCCAGATGGTTGCTACGTGTCCTCACGGTAAACTCTCTAGCGACTCTCTGTCCGTTCTGTGCGTGGATGACGTTTCTTCTCTGCTGCCTCCTTAGTCACTCTCGTTCCTCTGTTTTCTGTTTAGCGCTTCTTGCTGCTAGTTCGCGTGTGACTGTTTTTGTTAAGACTCACCTTTTCTGTTCCTCCGCATTATAGGTATTCCTCATGTGTGTGTGAGTAGATCCACCACTGAGCGCTTTTCATTATTTGGGCCCGGTGAGCAACCTTCGAGTGTGTTTCCATTGTCCCCCTTTGTCAGGCTTCATCTTGTTTTCTGT
This sequence comes from Synchiropus splendidus, assembly GCF_027744825.2. Taxonomy (NCBI): domain Eukaryota; kingdom Metazoa; phylum Chordata; class Actinopteri; order Syngnathiformes; family Callionymidae; genus Synchiropus; species Synchiropus splendidus. The sequence continues at coordinate 2,384,165 of NC_071345.1, forward strand.
TTCAGGTTTTTCCCTGCTCGTGCTCCTCACTCCGCGTTTTGGTGTTGACGCCCTTGGTTCATCGTTCCTGTTCGTCTTTTGTGTTTATCTTATTTATTGTAATAAATTGTTAAGACTACCCTCGCCCTCCCGAGTCATCTGTAAACCTGCACCACAGCTGGTGGCTTCTCTCTCCTTGACCAACCTAGCACCAAGTGGTGATGAGGACCAAAGTATGGCGGCGCTGAAGAGCTCCTTATTGGCCGAGCCGATTAGAGCTGGCTTCAGGAGAGACATGAAAGGTGAGGCGAGATGTGAGGGTGTGGGCCTCCCAGGACTCCTCCTGGCCCGCGCCGTGTAATAACCACTTTGGTCATCTGGCACTGTCATGAATCTTAACAACTTATGGGCAGATTTACAAGTCCATCCGCTCTGTACTCGCTCATTCATCAGATGAACTCATCTGCAAATCCCTCCCTGGCATGACTCCGCTTTATCAGTGCAGCCCAGTCCACGTCTCCAACCGGCTCCAGCAATTTCCTCCTCCTCCTCCTCCTCCTTCGCTCGCACCTCGGTTGGCTGCAGCCTCTCCGCTGCACGGCTGCCAGACGCAGCAGCTCCTTCCAAACCTCCCCTCTTCCCCCCAAATTGATCTTTTCGTTCCGGCTGTATCTTTTAAAATGAGGCCAGTGAAAACACTTGCTGCCTTCTTCACCTGACGCCCGACGTCACTGCCAGCACTATGATAATTCATCGTCCTAATAAACCCGAGTCGCCTTTAATCTCTCGGAGCTGGAGGTCAACAGCTGCTGAGGACGTCGCGCCGTGAAAATGACACTAATGGATTTAACAATTGTTCCCAGGGTCTGGAGGGGTTTAGTCATTTAAACATTCACACACACACACAACTGCTCTTGAAAACAAACACGACACTGAGTTTGGGCCGATCTGGGGTCCATTAAAGCATCATTGGTTTGAAGAAAAGTGAAATCAAGTCTTTGATGTTTCGCCAAACTCTGAGCAGCTTGTACAGGAAGATAAGCAGGGTCTCTCAGCAGGACCCCACACGTGTGGCTGGACTGGGCCAGAACCACGACCGAAGGGCCCCTGAGGAAGAGAGGAGGAAATGGAACTGTCAAGTCACTCATCCAGAGGAGGTGGCGAAGGAGGCGGAGAAGAGAGGGCAGCCGCGTGGAGACCACCAGGAGTCATCGTGATGGTGCAGAGACGCAGAGGCCAGAGTCAGAGATGATGGAATAAAGCCCTGTCATGAATTCATGAATGATTCTGAGGTTGACACTGGGAGAAGGAGCGCAGATGGTTCAGACACATGGAGAGGAGAGGCAGTCTTGGTCCAAGGATGTTGAAAATGAAGAAAAGAGAGGACAACCAGATGAAGCTTTTGAAGAATGTTGAAGGTGGAGGACGTTCTGAAGCAATGCTGAATGACCAAAGAGGGAGAACGAGAAGGCACTGTTGGGCCCATTACTGTGTAGCCACCAGTCTGTGAAGCTGATCAAGTTTGCGGATGACTTCTTCTCCTTGAATCTGGTTGTAGGTTGGAAGGACCTAACGGCCTGCAGATGCATGTGAAGAGGAAGGCGAGACTGGGAGCAGCGTCACATCTCATCCCTCCCCACGATGAGCTGTGGCTGAGGAGTCTTCACTGCTCACACGCGCTGTGATGTTTTATATTTGCTGTGGTGTTCATGTCCACCAGGGGGCTCCAAACAGCTGTCCAACATATTCCATCTGTGGGCCACATGTTTGTGTTTCCAGTGGCTCGGTGTCCCTCGAGCAAGGTGTTTGTCTGTGGCAGAGATAAGGACTGAAATCGGTGATGTTGTCCTTGAGCAAGACTCTAATTGCGGCGGGTTTTGTAACCAGGCAGCCCAGATTGAACGTTCCCATTAGAGGATTAGCACCGTGCTACCTTACTTTACATTAATCCCTATTATGGGAAACACTCTGGCACAGGCTTCCCTGGGAAACAGCTGAAATAATGGGGTTAATACTGGACGCCGGCCAGAGCGGAGCGACTTGAGGCTTCGACCTGGAGCGGGATGTTGACTTGGTTTGCTCTGTAAAACTCCCGCGGGATGGAAAGTGTCTGAGAATCCATGGTGGCTGATGCTGCCGCGGCGAGGCAGCTGTGTTGCTGATGGACAGATGATGGTTAGAACATACACAATGGCAGACGTCACCACACATGTGTCACACAGACGCGATGGTATTTTGTTTTATTAAGGGTGAAGTCATTAGTGATATTGGTTTTCAACAGCTGGCGGAGCGACCTCCCCTGTTCCCAGCCTGTGTGTGTGTGTGTGTGAGCGGGTGGGCATGTTTTGCCAGGCTTGTGAGTACCAAGTGTTGGCAAGCCACCTTCTTGTGAGGACATTTTGGCCTGACCTCACAAGGTTTACAGGGTTAAAACATCAGTAAAAGTAGTTTCCAGTTTGGTTCAGGTGAGCCATGTGTTTTGGATGGTTGTGTTTAGGTGGAGAGGCTGGGGAAAGGGTGATGGCCATGACAGGTCCTCTCAAAAATATCAAAACAATAAAGTGTGTGGCTCAATAAAGTCAAGCAATCTGCCTCGGAACAGCATGTTTTTATTCAAATATTTTTGTTTTAATGTCTGTTACATAGAAGTCTTCCGTGCTTCAGGTTTGTGACAATGTTTTCCGAATTAGAATCAGAATCAAATGTTATTCCCATGGTCAACCAACTAGGAGAGTGCCTTGGAATAAAGTGCTGTCATGAACAAAAATAAAATAAAATAAAATAAGGAAGGCTGTTCACAAATTCATCAGACTGAGGTCGAAGGGAAGGAGCCGTTCCTGTGTCGGGAGGTTCTGGTCAGGATCGACCGCAGCCTCCTGCCAAAGGGAAGAGGGACAAACATTCCTTCCTACTTCCCTCAGTTCAACATGACGTAAACTCAAACCCATTTTGATTTGGACCCACGTCTCTGAATACACTGCAGAAATGCTGAGCCCCTGCAGGGCACCTCGGACCCCACATCCACGGGTGGGTCCGTGCTAACTGCCCTAAATCCAGGACCTTTACGGTCAGGACACCTCCACCCCGGAACAACCTGCCGGAGGGCGTCAATAAAGAAACTCACTGGTAAAAACAGCATCATATCAGGGGCCACAGATGACGCGATGGAATCCTTGATCTGACTTGTGAACAGCCACGTGTGAATCCTCGATGAGGTGGACATGAGTTTTTATTCTCTCCTTTAACTTGAGTAGAAATATGCGGCGCTGCCTCCTGACTGGAGATGATGAGCGGTTATGGGTGCGGCGACCCTGAAGCGCCGTCTCAGGGGAGCAGGTTATCTTATTTCACCACCTGGCACTGCCAGTTTAAAGGACTGATCGCTCCATATTGGGATGTAAAGAGAAAAGGGAAGTGGACTTTTCTGGCCGGTGGAACTCACCAGGGAAAGAGGGGGCGTCTGACTCCTCCATTAAAGTTTATTTCCCTAAATGAACAGGACGAGTCAGGGCGAAAACGCCGGCAGATATTGGGGTTTGCGCGGGAGATAAAGCTAATGTGGTCATTCTTGAGGGGGGGGAGGGAAGTCGGCATGGTAATTTCCTGTGAAGTGGCAGCGCCCACCAGCCTCCGGCCGTTAGTAAGATAGATGAGCGCGCAGAGCGGCGGGAAAAGTCCAACTCAGCGTTTTTTACTTTATCTATTAGAGAGGTAATATTGCATGATCAAGTGGGGGACACATTCACTCACCCTCCCGCTAACACCCACCCCGTGTCACCCCTGCACCGCCTCCTTTTTCCCCTCCATTACGATGACTAATGAGAGCCGGGTTTCCAGTTGGTGTCCGGGTAATTGTCCGGCGCGTCTTCCGGGGAGCTCCAACTTCAGTGGACTTCAGCAGGCCGTCTCCCTCAGAGCCGATGTTTCCGTGGACACCAGGGATGTTTATGATGGCGTGGGGTTGATCAAAGACTATGACTGTTGCCCAGACACGGCAGAAGACTGGGCTCACCACGACCCTGTTGGTCATGGTCTTCGGTTACAAACCTGCAATGTTTATAGTTCACAACATTTATCTGGACAACAGAATCAGAATCAAGTTTATTGTCATGGTCAGTGAGGATCCGTCCAACTAGGAAAGTGCTTTGGAATAAAATAAAATAAAATAAAATAATAGGAGGCGAGTTGTTGACCCAGCACCAACCAGAGAGGGGCGGATCGTTGCTAAAAACTAGTGATGGTTTGATGAAGCTTCATGAAACAGTGTCCATGTTTTCAGAGCCCACTAAAGGGCAGTGATGGTTTAAAATGATGTGAAACACTTTCCAATTCCCAAGATTTTTGGTCAAATAGTGCCCTCTTGTGCAGTGATTCTTAACCATAAGGCCGAGGCCCATGGTTGGGCCGCGAGCGCCCCCTAGAGGGAAGCTCTTGAAAAGAAAAAATGATCAAGAAAATGATGGCGCCCCAACAGTAAACACTGTTCGCCAAGTTTTTTAAATTGAAAGAGAAAGCCATAGCAGAAAATATGATATTTAGACATTGTTTTGTTATATTTATTTTAGTCCGAATTTTATTCATGTCTTACAGTTTTTCCAATTTTCTCAACAGTTTGCATCAAGGGTATTTTTTTCTTCAGTACATAGGATGAATACGACTTGCACCTGCTTCTGCCGCAGGTTGGACTTTTCAATGACAGATGTCTTGGCGCTGGTCACATGGTTCCATGTCATATCACAAGGTTTTGGTTTGTTTGTCTGGTTATTGAAGACAAATGAAATCAGTCATTCTGAAATCACACATCCTTGAATGGGCCCCGCACCCATTTGTTCTGGAGAAAGTGGGCCCGAGATCCAAAAGGTTGAGAGGCTCTGAACATGAGGTTTCATGAAGCCTCGTCGGCCCAACACTACTGCAGCAGAGAAGCTCAGGCTGATGCAGAGCAGGTGCGTGAAGGACGCCCGATCTTCACAGTGGAGCTGACGTCCGCTTCGGTTTCGGTCATTTCGCTCGCTCAGCGTTTTCCAAAAGCAGCGCTCTCCCGTCGGCCTCAAGGCGGAAAACAAAAACAACATTCATCTTCTCAAACAGTTTATTAAAAGTGGCGTCATTTCATTGCGATCACTTCATCTGCCTTTATCGCCGAGCGCTGCTCCTCCATCTCTCCAGTAAACTGAAGGCTCATTAAGAGGCTGTAATTGAAACGCGCGCAGATCTGACGGCAGAAAAGAGAGATTAAGCAACAAACAAAAGAGAGATTAAGACGCATTAGCATTTATATTGAAATGAATGTTATTTTTCCCTTCAAACCCGGCCCGGCCCGGCTCGGCTCGCTGGGCACTCGCTGGCGTGTCTTCCTCCACCGTTCACCAGACACCACTCAGAAATGTCCCTCAACAACAGCTGCATTTGACCTGGACGTGGTGCGGCGAGCTCAGCGAGCTGGCGAGTCCTCCTGATGCCGTGCAAACATGCACCAGTGTGTCGCTGACTCCAGAGTGCGTAAGTGGATTAGACACAATGAGCGCTCAGAGCTGGAAAGACAATAGACACGTATTCCCTGCGCATCCTTACATTGCTTGTTTTGTTCCCCCCCCTCCCCTTCTCCCAGCCTCAGACATCCCCCCCCCATATTAATCTGCTGCGGTCCTCACACTCCGTGCTGACAAACTCTTTTGGTTTGCAGTTTCATTGACCCACTTTCTTCTTTTATTGTCAGTCAAATATAAGGCGTATTGTGAATGATTCAGGTGTGACTCGGCTTGAAGAGGCTTCATGAAACAGCGCCCTCGTGTTCAGTGCCCACTAGATGGCTCTATATGCTCTAAAATTTTAGGAATTGAACAGCTGTCTCAATGAAACCTCAACCAGGACTGCCCTCTAGTGGGCACCGAAGACATGGACACTGTTTCATGAAGCCCCACCAGCCCGTCACTACCGGTCAGCACTGTGAGCGTTGTACTTTGGACCTGTTGGATTTGTTCACACCGGCTATGTTCACATGACTTAGTCTGACTCGGGCGTAACAACGCCCCTCACTGCCGCCCCCAAGACTTGGCTGAGGCGACGCCATGAGCTGTGTCCTGCTGCAGGCAGGGACCAAGCAGCATCACAAAGCAAAGGTCTCGACTAGATAGGTAGCAAACAGTTAAGTTGTGTAGCAAATTTCACGAAACATTGAATTATGTTCTTCCTTATTTTGGTGTTCCAGCCTCAGCTGTAGCCCATCACCATTCACCACCCTTAACAAAAAGTAGTATTCTTGAAGTTCATTTTATCAAGTATAGTAAGTACAGCAAGTGTACTACCAACCATATTCTTCTAGTTTAATAAAAGTATAGTATATATTTTAGACTTCTTCGTACTGAATTGGAACCTTTTAAGCTCACAAACGCAACCCTTTCAAATGTACTCCAAACCATGTACTAGTAGTTCACTAGAACGTATACTAGTCTGATACTTCTGCGGACTAAATTGCAACAACAAGTATACTACTAATGTACGATGCATGTACCCCACATTTGAAATAGTCGATGTATATTTTATGGTACCAGTTATAGTCGAAACCTCTGTAAATCATGGACACCATCCCAAGGAGTACACATTCACCTCCCAGCTGTGTACTGATGTGCCAATCGCCCTAGTACATGAACGGCTAAAGAGTACAATACATGTCACCTGTGGTTGACGGCAGAGGGTCACAGTGACCAAAGACGATGCAGTCATTCAATGGAAAATAATAATAATGATGAAAACACCTGTCAAATGAGAACAAAACAATAACAGTATCTCACAATAACAGCTAATGCTTCTGGATCGCCTCAATAATATACTTACAAAAAGCAGTATACTTGAAGTGAAGTATACTTTGGTATAAGTATAGTAAGTATAAGTATAAGTATAGTTTTAAATGTTTCAAATGTAGTGTATCAAAAGCAGTCTCCTAGTGTACCTCCTCAGTTTTAGTATAAAATGAGCGTACTCACAGTACACTTGAATAAACGTGTTTTTGCAGCTACATCACGCAGTTCTGTTGAGGAACGTCTGACGTTTGGAAGTGAGGAGACATGTCCAATGAGTAACTGGTGATATGTGGTGTGTGCGCTTCATTTAGGGAGTCTTTTATTGAACCATCTGCTCCCCACACACACACTCGCACGCGCTCTTCAACTATCAGTGCGAGAATGTCCAGACGAGGCAGTTTAAATCGAGCACATGTCTGGATATTGGATTCACTCTGGGAAACGGTGGAACACTTTCTACCCACAACAGCTGATATTCTTGCTATTGATTCCCCCCAGCGCTGCGGAGGAAGTCCAAAGTTAGGCCTGAGTTAAAAACCTGGCTGAGAGGATCTGTATTTATGTCCTGTCCAGGGGAAAGAGCATTTTATCAAGAAATAAAGAAACACACTGAGACACTGACTTGACATTTTCCTGACCTGAACACAGGCGTGTCTGAAAAGAAGGAGAGGACGTTCATTACTCCGCCAGAATAAAGTAGACGGGTGAAAAGCAAACGCTATTAAATTCTAAAATGATGTGGTAACGTGAATAATTTGGTCAAGTTTAATCCTAAATGTTCATGAAATGCCAACATATATGAAGGAGAATGTCCCAATATGAGGACAGTTGAAGGGATCATAAATAAATCATCATGTTGCTGAACAGCTTCAACTCCACACTGGGTTCCTACCTGGGATTTGAACCCACGGCTTCCTGCTTCGTGGACATTGTTGCAGTGATGGAACAGAGCGTTTTGCTTCTTCACACTGACACCACTCGCATCGACAGACAATTTTGTGTCATCAATCGAATGAATGTCTTGTGGGAGGAAACCAGAGTGCACTCCAAACCCAAGCTTCTTTCAAGGAGCTTTTAATGCAGCACAAATAACAAAAAAGGAAGGTTAATAGAAAGAAACGTGATGAACACAAACTATAGAATTTGCGACTCATTTTTAATTCCAAATAAAAACAGATAGATATGGATTGATGTGGTGATGTGCTCTTAGTTGGTCCCTTTTTTCCTCCACTGAAGCAGCAGTCTATGTTCTCGAACTCTCTTTAGACTTAGGCTGATGCTTCCAGGTCAGGTCAGGAATAAGGAGCTCCAGTTTCCTCCCTGAACCACATCGGTCAAGTCCGATTGACCTGCGGCTTCACTGAGGCCTCAATACACCCGCGGATCTTAAATGCACCATAAAAATCCAAATCAGTATAGTGTGGATGTTCTGCCCATGCTGGGCACTCTGGTTTCCTCCCACGGCCCAATAACTGATTTGACTGGCGCAGGTGTCTCGCATGTGATGGAGTCCTGTCCAGGGTGTCCCCCGCCTCTCACAAGACTTTTCTTAACAGATCTTTAAAGAAGGAGCACTCGAGGAACGATGCTATTGACGACGCTACTATCGCCATAACTGACCTTTCTGCCAGTTCAAAAGAGGGACAGGAAGCAGTGTTGGCCTGACCCCAACCCTGGAGACCAGAGGAATTAACATCTCACTCTGCAGGAGGAGCAACAGTGGGGGCGGAAATGTGTCATACGAAGAGAAGATAATAGAGGAGAGAAATGTGCGGAGAGGAGGAGGACGCGAGCGGGAGGGAGATGTTTGGACAAAAGGTCTCATGTTGAGAAACACTCACTTCTTGGGGTCCCCCCTCATTACACCCCGGCAGCACGGAGGAGGAAGGTGAGGCGGCGAGGAATGACATTTGCATTTGTTCTTTTAACCGCCTCCTTATTATCACCTTTCAAGAGAAGCCCGCGCGCGCGCTCGCTCGCGCTGCGTCTGACTTCGTCTCTTTCACTCCCACAGTGGAGCCCAGTGAAGTTTCTATTCACCCTGCTGCTCTCTCTCTGTCTCGGGTGCCGGCGTCCCTCCACCTCGCTCGCTGCCTTTGTGGTATAATTGCACGGCCGATTAATTATATGGGAATCAGAAGTCGAGAGAAGAGGAGTTGGCGTTTCAGCCCAGAAACCCAGGGGAAGCTTTCACCTAGACTCGCCAGCAGGCTGTAATTTCTTCATCAGCGCCAGTCACCAGGCTAACGCTCGCACTACGAGATGTTTTCCAGCCGGAATCTGGAGCCCCTCAGTAATGGCTCACAAAGGTCACATGACCCTCGCCTGCCTCTGCGATGTCTGTGTTCAAAATAACGTGAAAAGTCGAGGGCGGATTTGCTTGAAATTTTCAGGAGAGTAAGCGGAATGGGACAAGGACCGAATGATGCGATTCACGGGATCTGGATCCAGGAATTGTTGTAAGGATTCTTTTGTTGGGGGCGGGACACTGAAGCTGCTTGGTGGAGGGTCGCACTCTCTGAGTCCTTTTCTAGTTAACATTGTAAGTAGCGGCATGCTAACCTGAGTAGGGGATCTATGCTTGGGGTGCCGGCATTATTGAGTCATCCAGGAGAGACTCAGATTAGAGGGGAGTCGAGGTGCTGCCTGGTTGCCTGCCAGCTGTGGAACTCTGAGCAGTGCCACCTGAAACCCAGGAGGGGTCTGTTTATCCAGGCTGAATTAGGAATGTGTCCCCCAGAAAAACTGGAGGTGGCCAGCGGCAGGAAGTCTTCGCTCCAGCTGCTGCCCCCGCGACCCTGTGGTGGAACGGTGGGTGGCACCATGAAAACACAATTCCAGTCATAATGATACGACTGTATCTGCTCACTAAAATCATCCGTTTTCCAGATAGGACAAATGAAATGGTGGCTCATGGTTCTCGCAGTGGCATGTTGAAGCGCTGAGTCAAATATCGGAGAAATGCGTGGGTGCTGAAGGCGAAGCTGAGATGTCGTCAGTTCAGTCTGAAGTGAGCAGCCGACGGCTCCTCCCTGTGAATATTCATCAGCAGGTCGAGGCCAGTTGGCGCGCTGACAAGAGACGGGCATCGAACCCAAAACCTAATCGTCCCAGCGTCAGACAGCTGATGGCTTTGTCTGGTTAGAATCATGGATCATTTTTAAGGAGAAGCTCCCAAGGAGCAGGTATGAAGTCATTTTCCGTGGAGAGATCCTCCCTGGAAGACCGAGTTACGGGGTGAAAATTCCGAGCAGATGTTGGAGCTGCTGATGAATAAACACCGGGACGTGTCCTGGATGAGTTCGAGCTCCTCCGGGATGTTTCTCTGCTGAGTGTCGCCTCTCCATGTGGATCACTTCCAGAGGATTGATGGAGTTCTTTGTTGCTGCTGACTCGTGTCTCAGTTATTACACGTTTTGGGAAAGTTGCAAGATATATGGAGTCGTGCTGAAGTCTCACAGTGTTTTGAGTAAAGGTGCTGGGGGCGTGTCTGCAGAGCCGAGCTAAAGCCATGTGTTTCAGCTCAGCTGGAGCTTTCACTTGATCTCAGCTAAGACAGGACTGAAGTCGAGTCAAACAAAGCACGCCTGCTTGCCCAGACTGAAGCCAAGTCTGGGGCCCACTTGGGATCGTTTGACTCGGACAACTGGCCCTTGTCCTTTGTCACAGGAATGTGTTTTAATGTACCAAGTCAAGAAGGCAAGTCCTCAGAAACAACTCAAAGGTTTAAAGACTAGTCGGATCACCAAGAGTCAAGTCCCAGGACACGCAACCGAGTCAAGTTCCTTGTCAAGTCCACACCAAGAAATCCAAATCAAAAGGGACACAATATTGAATATACATATGAATATATATGAAATATATGACAATTCAAGAATTTATATTCAGTTCGATAAAAAAAAATCATATGAAAAAAAAAAAATATATATACAGTATATAGTACTGTAAGACTCAGGAAATAAACTTGCTAGACTTGGGAAATGAACTTGGGAATTAAAGTTATTAAAACAGCTAAAAGAAGAAATCAAAAAGTTGGACTGAAGACGTCAAACATAACATTTACAAGAGGCTTTTCAGAGTTTGATGCTATGTCGGCCGTTCAATGACAACCCAGGAGCACACGTGGCCCGGGGGCTGCAGTTTGTCTCGACCTGGCCTCGAGTCAGTCCTGTTGTTTCTGCAGCCACCAGCCAGCATTACAAGTCAGTGACCAGTGGCGTCATCGGTGACACGCTGGCGTCAGACTCCCAGGTTGGGCCGTCTGCTCCGCCACACGCCGCTGTTGCCTCTGGAAGCATTTCTCAGGTGTTTGTATGAGAGTGCACTTGTAATGTCATTTGATCAGACACCAATAAGAGCAAATCTCATGAACATCAAAATGCTTTAGCGCTAATCGGATTAGGGAGAAAGTGGGCAGCCAATGGCGGCTACTAATGCCATTACGCCTCTCCGTGATTGGATTGGGATCTCATTCCTGCTTCCTGAACGCCGCCAGCGTTTTCATCAATAAACACAAGCGGCGTGATGTCACAGCCCGCGAGAGCGCCGATCCTCAGGTCACGGCTTCTTCTGGCCGCGTCAGACAGAGAGAGACTCCAGAATGAATCCACATTAGACGTCTGTGAGTCCAGTGCAAATACATGACAGAAATCTTTCAATACATCAGAAACTTCAACATGAGAGACGTCATTACAGTTCTAGTGAATTAAACAGTCACTGTGTGGTCCTCTGCTGCAGCCGTGATGGAGCAAGGTGCTGCTGAAAAGCTCCTCCTTCAGTCATATTGGCTGCAGCAGAGGACCATGTCATGAGTATCCACTTATATTTTGATCCAGACCGCAGCGTGTTTACAAGCAAACCAAGACCAAGCAGGTTAATGGGGCTCACACTGGGCCTTCAGACCTTTGGGGGTTCTTAACCTTTCTGATCTCAGGGCCCACCTTTCCCAGAACAAATGGCCCCGGGGCCCATTCAAGGAATAGAACTGGTTCATGATTTCATTTGTGATCAACAACCATATTTAATCTACTTACATGTAAACAAAGCAAAACCTTGTGAAATGACATGAGACCATGTGATCATTGCAAAGATATTTGTCATGGAGAAGTCCAACCAGCAGCAGAACCAGGTGCAAGTCATGTTCATCAAATTTTCTCAAGAGAAATAGAAAAAAAGATGCAAACTGTTGAGAAAATTGAAAACATTGAATAAAATTCAGAAAAAATACATATAATAAACCCATGTCTTGGTAAATATCAAATATAAAAATAATATATTTTATTTAAACTCTAAAGAAGATATAAGTAAAGAGTAAATAAAAGTATCGCCATTGCAAAAGTGCTTCAACAGGTGAACAGTGTTTACTGTTGGGGGCACCATCACTTTCTTTATCATTTTTTCTTTTCAAGAACTTCTCCATAGTTGGTCACTATCTCAGATTTGTAGCTGTCAAGTCAATTCAGTGACTCACTACTGACACCTTACGTGGCTCATGTATTACAACTGAGCATCTCACATCCCAAAGGTATAAGACAAAAAAGCTTTTAGCGGCCCTCTAGGGGGCGCTCGCGCCCAGTGGTTAAGAATCACTGCCGTAGACTGTACGAACCCGGAACCAAAGCCTTTCCGCCTTCCGCCTATTTTGAAGTCAAGCGAGTCTCAAGTCAATCCATGAAGTTAGATTCAGACTTGACTCCATTTTCTATCTTTATCTGAAAATGCTTGTGAAATATGAATCTAAAAACATGTCATTGTTTCTAGGAATACTTGTTTGAGAAATACTTGCTGATGACCTCGCACGTTCCCACACAAAATGGCCGCCCCCTCAGCCGCCCTCGCGGGCGCAGTGACATTAAGTTAAAACAAAGCATTCAAGACAGTTCAATCAATTGGACCTGTTGTGGTCACTCCATTCGCTCTCCAATTGTCTCTATTTAAAGGCTGCCGTCGCTCTCGCCTTCCCTCGCTCCCTTTCTCTTTCGGCCGCGTCTCTCCCGCTTCAGATCGATGGCGAGGGCGAAAAGCTAATGACCCATCTCAGCAACCAATTCACTCAGCTCCGCCACGCTCACTACCTGTCGAAATCTATGAGAGGAGAGCGGCGCTGGAGGCGACGGCCGCCTGGTGATGGACAGAAGTGAAGGAGGCGGAAGCGACAAAGATGAAGCAGCATTGTCAACGTGTGATCTGTCTGCGTACGTTTGTCTTGGTCAATAGCAACACACAGTGTGTTGGTTTGACTCTTTAAATGTAAACATTACTTGTTTGTCGGCCAGAGCGATTAGCCCTCATGTCGCATGTCGTCTGTTTAAAAAAAAAAAGATTCTATTTTTTACTCTCTATTTTTTTCTTTCTGAAAAAAAAAAGAAATATATGAGAAATACGAACCTTGTTTTAGCAACGTAGCATGCTAATTTGACCAGTTGTCTCCTCCTTATGTTTCCCTTTTAAATAAATTGTGAATAAAATAATTTCAGTTCACTAAATTAGATTTATAGTTGTGTTCTGTGGAATTATTTCTGCTGCTACCGAGAGGCTCGCTGTGCTGAGATGCTAACTGCTAATGCTAATTGAGATGCTAACATGTTATAGCAAAATGAGTGAGATAAACATTTTTCTGACCTGCCTCAAGATTCCGTGAGTGTTGCTTCAGCTTGCTTCACCCTCTCAGCTAAATAAAATGACAAAGGCAGCTTAGGTACGATGTTCCAGGATTGTGGTTGGGGTGTGTTGGGGGGCCACCGCCGGCTCTCAACACACACACATCTCGTAGTTCATAGGTTTGATTCTGTGATATTACTCCATAAGCATCAGTCCACGTCTGTTCAGCAGCAGGTCGGGTGCTGCCTTCCACTCCGACACTCACTGTCTCCCACCTTTTCAGGCTGCTGTCACCCTCCTCTGCCCAGCCGTGGTTGACTGTGTCGGCCCTCCTCTCGTACCCTCCACACCCCCACCCCATCGTTTTGGGTTGCACTCTCCAGTAATCCCTTTACAAACAGGGTGAACTGTATATTTCTGTGGTCGGTGTTTAGAACTGGTTCTGCCTAAACCAGTGAACCACTCTTTCTACTCGAACGCAGAAAGCTTTCCATCTGTCTAAAGGTGGGATTGAATAAAACAAAATCATGTAGCCACTAGCGCTCATGTCCTCCACGGTGCTTTATCTCTGGGATCACATCAATATCAGCTCTGAATTGGGACTAACTGAGTTAGAAACTGCAGCGTTGGTATGTAAACACTGACGTTCAACATGTCAGTTGACACAGCAACAGATAGTTGAGTGATGGTATACGCTACGTGTCGGCGACTCGTGTCAGCCCGTTAAACACAAGTGAAGAGAGGAATGAAAGCGCCGTTTATTTACCCAGGCGACGACGGCCTGGCGCTCATTAATGCGAAAGGGAATTAATTTCCCCCAAAACACTGATGAGAAATGATCAGCGCGGCACAATGTTGTGGGTTTTAAGGGCGGCTGAAAACAGAGCGTGTGTCTCTCGGCGTCCCCGACTCTTTATCCATCTATCTCCGGCTGCACAGTTTGGCTTCAGTGCCTATCACATCTAAATTCATTAATGCCCCCGGTGATGTGTGTGTTTGTGTGCGCCACTGCTAAATGGTTATAAAGTATAGTTATTAAAATCTGCCATAATTACCAGGCCTTCAGCGAAAACACTGATGTGAATTTACCTCCTCTCTGCAGGCAATGACACACTGACAAGGTTCAGGCGCACGCACACACCGACACACACACACACACGCAGGGCTCCTCTGGCAAGAACAAACTCTTGAGCTCCGGAGCGCGATGTCATTTTTCATGTTCTCCGTCCTTCCTCTCATGCTGTGAATGTCAATTATAAATCTTCTGACCCAAAGTTTGGGACTTGAACATTCGCCGCTCCCCGGAGAGTCTTCCAGCGACCGAGGGAAATCGGTCCCAACCAAAGCCAGACGTGGGGAATTTATTCCTGGCCAGTTCCTGCTCCTCTTTGATGCTGCCTCAGTGCTGATGGAGGAATACTGCGCACCCGACGTGCAGCCTGGGAGGATCCTCGGATCATGAAGAGGCGATGGAAGCAAACCAGTGTGGGCCTAAACACAAGCAGATCTGTGGTGTCGGTGAGCCGCAGAGTGACGTCGACCGCAGACTGACTCTTTTTGTCCCAGAAGTGACTCCAGTCTGGTTGAGATTATCACTCCGGGACAAAGAAACACTACAAGTTGTAGGAGAAGCAGCGGTTTAAGTGCTAGTAGGAGTCGCAGTAGAAGCAGGAGTCGAAGTAATATCAGAGAGCAGGACGTCATGGCAGAACTAGAACTAGCTTCAGCTGGAGTAGTAGAAGTGGTGGTAATGGAAGTAGCAGAAACTGTAGTTCACCTAGGAGTAGTAGAAGTAGTCATGGAAGCTGGACTAGAAGTAGAAGTATGCTTCGTAGTTTTCAATGCTGTAGTGACTGAAGTACCAGTACAAGCAATATCATAAATCATGAGTAGAAGTAGTAGTAAAAATAATTGTTTTAAGTAGTATTAGAAGTTGACACAAGTAGTAGAAGAGGAAATGGAAGCGGTATGAGACAGTTGAAGTAGTAAGAGAAGCAGCAGTCATAGTAGGAGTGACAGTTGTGGTACTGTTACTCAACTGTTGTTGATGTTACTCTGTAGTCCTGGTAGCAGCCCAGAACCGCACAGTGAGAGAGCAGAGGAAGGTGCAACATCCAGACTGGTGACAGACAGGTGACGTCGTGCTACTAGTTGTACTCTCTTCTGGTGTAGTCAAGAATCATGAACATTAGCGGCAGAAGTGGCCAGAAGATGTTGTGAAGCATGTTTCCAGAGTGACGAGTCACCTGCAGCTCCCCACCTCCGTCCCTCTCTCAGGTCTCCTGACAGATGCTCAGGTCAGGACGAGCGCCGGTCAGTAACCGAACCCTGCTCTGTTTTCACCTGGCACCCGCCGCTATGACGTAAGCCCTGCGTGTTGGGTGGCGCCAAAGCCACCAGATTGCCACATATCACATACCCGGCGTGGTTGAAAGGCTTCCATTCAGCCGTGCCTGCATCTGATAAAGCCCTTCCATCTGCGGTCCATGTCGAGATGTTGCACGATTGAATTCCTGGATGCCGTACAGGCGGCCTCTCTAATCTAATCTAATCTCGCTCACCGCCCGCCGCGCCGGATCCGTGTGGGTTTAAAAGAAGGATCGATGGTGTTGTCCTCAGATTTAATAGACGTCCTGCAGGTGATTCCAGTAACATCATCTCCAGACTGGCTGAGGGAACACGAGGGTGGAAGCAAAGGTGAACCCGTGTTGATACCACTGAATGACAGCAGATGAGTGAGCTAGCGCCGTACAGACCTCAGCATTCAACTGTGGCTAGAAAAACTGGCCTCACTTCTAACAGCCAGCGTGGTTTGAAGCCAACCTTTAGAAGGTGGGAGACCTCGGGCAGACCGAGTGGAGGTAGGGGTAGCACTTGTATCTAAAGTGGCGACCAACGACTTGTCAACACTGTGACTGAAACGCCAGGTTTGGATCAGAGATCACATGAAAATATGTCTGGTTTTAAATGAAAATTCATCACGTCCTGTTTATTCTGTCTCCTGCAGGAATATTTTTGATGATCTCCTCCACAACAGACGCCCACGCCCACCCTCCACCTGTCGGGACCAGCTGGCAGATACACCTGGCTCGTCGGCACTGGCCAAAAAAAGATGCAACGTTACCATGGCGACTATATGGTGTTGGTCTGCCACGGTGGCGATCGTCATGGCAACGGGAAGCAGACGACTTGCCAGTCTTGGATACCAAGCTGGGCCCCTGGAAGTGTCATCTCGGCAACGACACATTTTTATGCTCAAAGACACGAGGGGAGGAGGGGAGACACCAGGTTCTCTGATCTCGGCCTGTACTGTATTTTCTTATCTGTCATTTTCAGTCCTCCGTACTGGATCAGCCGGATGGTCTTCCAGAGACGGCCCGGCCTGGACTACATCCAGGAGTCAGTAGCGGTCAGAAGTGTCCTGAGAGATCGGGTGAGGAGCATTGTTTAATGGTGACTTGGAGAAGAGCTAGTGAGCAGACTCTCACTTAAAACCTTGACGCTTGCATTCCAGTGGAGATCAGAACTTTCCAGTTTCCACCCTGCCAGTGACATCACCCGATGTCGGATGTCCCGGTCGGAAAATGAAGGAATTCTCTACACCATCCAAGATGGCTTCCTTGAAAATAAACAGGATGTAGAACTTATGAATCCTCAAAAAATGCCAAAAGAAATGTCTTGATCTAACAGGTGTTCTAGATGCAGCACAAACGTATCATGAATTTTCATCTGAACACATGAGGATAGATGTCTTTGTTTTTCCCCTCTTTGTTTCTTCTGCTGTGAAGGTTTCAACCTGATGGTTACAAACTAATAAAAGCATCTGAGTCCACATGAAACGCTGAGGTCAGCAGTTGAAGTTGGGGGGGTGAAGATAGCGATTTATGGAAATAGCTTCGCAGCTACTGTGAAAACTCAAGTTGTTTGCTACGAGTGCAGCTGTTAGCTTCTTACATGGTTCTCAGAAATGTTTTAATATTTGATCGTAAGAAGTCGACAGGACATGGTTCATGTTGTTAGATCCTCCAAGCTCATGAAACATTAACAGCCTTCAGACGCTTGGGCCGTTTTGTTCCTGCACAACAATGACCAGCAGCACATCATCTAATTGTCACTCTCTCCTGCTGCTCGGGATCCAGACAATGGCGCCACTTGTTTCCTGACAAGCAGCACGTCTGCCTCGACTCACAACCGATCTGACATTTTATTCTGCATCTTCTGCATACTGCTTCTATTCTCTGTCAGTTCTGAGAGTGAAGCATGCCTTGACATATCTTTAACAGTGTTTTTAATAAGATATTGTAGTTTTTAAAAATGTATTTATTTATTTTTAAGAGTAGCATTTTATTGCTTTTAAGATGTTTAGTTAAAAAAAGAAAGCACGTTAAATTAATTTCAGAATGTATTTCAAAACATTACGAGGAAAAAATATTTGAATAATAAATATTTTGATTAATGTGTATTAAAACATGATGTAATCATAGAAATGCAAAAAGTGAATTATTTAGATAATAAAATCACAAGAAATTATCTAGTTTATAATTTCAAATCTCAATGTTTTTGGTACATTTATCATCATAATATTGTGACTTTAACTTCATCAGTACGTCCTTGTTTATTATTTTATTTTACTATTATTTACAATTTTTTTCCCTCCCTTTAGCCTTCATTTGATTTTGTTTTGTAACCATAGTAATGAAGTTCTACATGTCAAAACACACGGAGCATTTTTTCAAGCCATATTTTTTTCTCATGTTGTTATAAAGTCTTATTTCGCCCCTTCAACAGGAAGCGTACTGATGGAGGTCCCACTTCCAAAATAAACAATAGCACTAAGTCAACTGCTTGAAACAGCCTTGTTAATACATGCTATATTTGGTCATTATCCCGAACTGATTCATTGTTCTGCTCTTCCCACTGTCACATCATGGAGATCAAACCTTGTCTCCCTCTGATCAATGATTAATAGGAGTGGATGATCCCGGTCATGTTACAGTGTCGATGACACCGCCATCGTGCATCCTTCTTCGAGTGGTTTTTGGCTGTGCTCCAACTCTCTGTGTGTCAGACAAACTTGAGCGGAAAGTTGCCAGACCACTTTCTGTCTGCGCTCGACTCCGCCGGTTTAAATAATAACAGAGTTTCTCCTGTTGACGGAGGAGCTGCTCGACTGGCTCGTGTCATGAGCCGGCGGAGGAATGTCAAAGTTCATACTAGTGTTGACGTTCCTGAGAATGTCAACACTAGTATGTTCATCCGCTTTCTGAGTCTCAATTCAAATATTAACATGAATGATTTCTCTTCTCTTTCTGTGCCTCCACTGACCTCTCCTGCATGACCTGGGTCCGCCCTGGGGCCTCCACCCAGATGCTTCTTTCTCCAAGAGACAGTCCAGACCCCCTGTGGAGAACGGCATAAAGCTGTTGGCTGCTGAGAGCCGTGTCTTTTGGCTCAGGTCTCTTACGACAACGCTGCCACGCTGTCTCAGACCTGGAAGATGTGATCCTGAACTGTTCGTCTTCCCTGTCACATCGTCTTTGTCTGGATGGAAACGTCGATGCTTTTAACAGGACGTGGTGTTCTCCTAATAAATAAGTCGGTGCTGACGTGGCAGCAGTTATTGTTTTAGTTCCCTGAAAGACACTAAAGGGCTTTTTGTTGGTAAACGCTCACTGAACTGCAGCTCAACAGGAAAATAAATCACACCCTGAAGCCACTCAAAAAGGACGCGCCACTTCGTAATAATAGCGGGGTGCAACCCAAAAGTACACTTTTACGGCATGGCTGCCCATATTTGGCGACAGGAAGATGTGTTTGTGGTACAATTTTGGGGCCTGTGTTTACCACCTAGCTGTCGTGAAATATGGCTTTTCCCCGCCATGACAGTTTGCTCATGCCAACACCGCTCTGGTTTCACAGCAGAGAGATTCAAACATGTTTTAGATGGTCGCTGCAGCAGCTTTCAAGACAAAAGCAGCCAACACCTGCTTTCACCAGCGCATTTATGAGCTCAGGTGACTGGAGAAAACAGTCTGATCTGTGTCTATGACGCTGAGTATTTTGATCCATTTGTTTTCTGACTAGTTTGAACTCTTGTCGTGGGGGAAGCAGCCGGAGTGAAGAGGGCTGGACTTTTCTCTTCACAGGAGCTGCTTGTAGAATGCTGAGGTGTTCCCAGGTCAGCTGCAAGGCATCATCTCCGATGCGCCTGACAAGCAGGGGCCTCCTGGAGACACCAAGACAGCTGGCTTCCCCTGTAGGGACAGTAGTTCTACTTTGAGTCTCTCCTGGATGAATGGGCTTCCACCTCAGGGAGAGGCTTTTGGCTCAGCTCTTTCTTCACGGTCAAGGTCCATTCATGCTTATGTACCCGTCCGTTTCAAATGATGTTACCGCCACTGACCACACACTTCTCACGATAGTATCGCTGTTCAGCAATATATCCACTGGGGGAGCTACAAACTCCAAAACCATCATGGCAACTGTGGAGTCACTGAGAGGGAAACAGAGGCACCGTTGTTGGAGATGGTGGTCAGTGTGGACGTTAAATACATCGTGACTGGTGGACGGAGAATTTCTGCCGCTGTCATGCCTTCTTTGTGTCTCATTAGAGCTGCGTGCTGGGTAGTAACAGCAACGCTGCCCCTCATGGTTGCTGGGGGTGCTGCGCCGTTTGGCCCGTATACATGAGCTTTGTGGAAACCAGAGGTAAATATGGAGGAATTGTCTGCGTCCATACATAACGTTGAGCATAAATGGGCTTTTATGCAGACTGACAAAACCCATCTATCCATCTCCATCACTTGTGAACAAGATCCTCCTCAAAGTCTCGGTTCTTTACTGATTGACGCTTCACAGCATCTCCCCCTAGACACAGCTGTCTGATATCTCCTACTCTCGCTTTTATATTTAGGTTTTTATGTTGCGCGTGGTGTTGTTACCTCACTTTAATCACTCTTTTATATCTTTAATTAACTAGGTTTTATGACCAGCTGATCATAAAAGGCTTCCTCGCTCATGTCGCACATCACTGAATCCCAAATTGAGCTTTTTTATGTTATGAATTCCCAAACATGAATGGAAATGTAAAATAAAGCTCTGCGCTCTTTTATCTTTCCGCCCGCGCAGAAATTGGGTTGACACGTCTCTTTTCTACACGCTTTACAAACAGGGGGCGCCCTCTGGGGGGCTGGGTGTTGTCAACTTCTTGAGGGGCCTCGAGAGCCACACGAGGGCCTCAACTGTGTGAGGAATTAGAAATATTTTGGAGCTTGTTGTTGTGCAGCCCCTTTGGGGTTTGGTTGGAAGAGTGAGCAGCAGAATATGTTGCTATAATATCCAGTGATAGGGAGGGTGGGGGGGGGGTATGTTCGCAAACCAAAGTCTGAGCTACACGTAAGTGTTCAGGGTCGGTTTCTCATCACTGGGACAAAGAACCAAGACTTGATGATGGCCTTATACTTTGGAGGTTCGTTAGCATTCCAAGACACAACTTTATCCATTCACTTATCTACCACTGCTTATCTAAGGTCACGTCATGGGGGCAGCAGCTTGGGCAAAGAAGCCCAGACCTCTGCCATGAGAGAACCTTCCTCCAGTCCTTCTGAGAGAATACAGAGATGCTCCACGGATCGTTGAGAGACACTGTCTCTTCAGCGTGTCCTGGGTCTGACCCATGACCTCCTCCCACCTGGATACAGAGTACCTCACCAGGGAGGTGACGCGGAGGTGCACTGATTCTTTTTTGACTTAGTGTAAAGTTAATTCACATACAAGACATTATTTGATCATGTTTAAATGGCACGTTCATGAGAAACACAGTTCATTTCAGTCTCAGAACATACATATTACTGCATTAGTGAATCTGAAACCACAATGTTTTGTCTTTCACCTCTTCAGATCTGAGCTTTTCTTGTGTTTTGCTTTTTGCAATTTGAGAAAGAAATGGCCAAGAAGGAAAAATATCTGAACTTTGTCTTGTAAGTAAGAGTTGTTTTCCCAAAGAAAAATGTTGTTTGAAGACAAAAATGATCAATAACATTGCCATCTCATATGTCGCTGACTTTATTGCATGTACACTGGATTCACTCGCAAAATTTGAATAGAGTTTTCTATCCTTTCTGTTTTCTTTCAGAACCTGGTTTTGTCACTGAACCGTCGTATTATGATCAAGACAGTGCCCGTAAATGAGGTCGGTAGATAGAAAAAAAAAACAAATCCCACGGTGCTGAAAGGCAAAAATGTCATCTCTGAACATGTGGACGGGGACCATAGTTGCTAATAAAAGAAAACCATTCTTAAACATATTGATATGCTCTGGGAATAACACGGTAAACTTGGCAGAAGTATCGCAGTTTGGTTTGAATTCATCGGGAGCCGTTACTTCCCCTCAACTCCTGTCCGATGACGTCACGCCGCGCCGGTGGCAGCTCTCGCTCAATCTCGCGCGCGCGCGCGCTCGCTCCCTCGCTCACCTCGCGTGAAACAAAGTGGAGTCCGCGAGCCCGCGGGAGGCGACAGGAGAGGCAGCAGGAGAAGGAGAGCATGGAGCCGCGGACTGCTCCTCAACTGCGGGACTAAAACTCGCCCAGCAGCCGCCGAGGCAGAGCGACTCGCCGCGCACAGAGACAAACTTCGCCTGGGACTCGAGAGAAAACTGTTGCGAGACTTGTGACGGCGCCTCCGCGAGCATGGATACACTTTGGTGCGTTTCCGTGGGACTCGTGCTTCTCCTGTCGGCAGCCTCCGGACAGAAGCCACCAGGTAGGAGCGAGCCTGCGTCCACAACCCGCACCATTCCGTGCAGCACCAACAAGTTTCCGTTGGTGAGCAGCGAGCAAGTAGGCGCTGAGGAAAAGTTGCTCGCGTCCCGGCACTCGTTCGATAGAGTCTCGTCTGCCGAACCAGCCAAACTTGATTTCAATGAAAATCATTCGTCAAAGTGCTTTATTTGATGTGTAGAATCTTCTTATTCGGGTCGTGTTTTGTTCCGTGACACCGTCTGCTCTGGTCTCAATTGTCAACTCGATGGGTTTAACTGTAACTTCAGGCTCGGTTCTGTTTGGTTAGAGCTGTCTTTTCGGGAGATGTGAGACTCGCGACTATCCGACTTGGCTCTCGGAAGCGAAGTGACTCGCTTTCAGGCAGTCTTTGGCAGGTCATAGCTCCGGAGTGGACGGGGAAGTTGCGGTGCAGCTGTGCGGTCGTGCATCGAAGACTCGGGCAAAAGTTGGTGCCCATCGCGGAGATCACCTGGTTGTCGACGTGACAACGCTTGAGCACCCACATTCATGGTGTTTCATAGCGTTTGAATGCGGAGTGACTCGCCGCAACCTGCCAGAAATGGTGCTTCTGGGCGCTGCGATCGTTTGTTCCCCCGATCCAACTCAATCTCCAACTCTGTATAGATGGACCGTCAGACGCGAAGCTCTCGACTGCAGCGCGATCCTGTTTGAACGATTTATGGAGTGTTTGAGAGTCAAACGGATGGAATTGAAAGTGCAAACAATCATAAACTCATAAAGGTGGATGCTGATGTTCACTGTGCTTTTCTACTCGCGTCTGACGCTTCAGTATCACACGTTCGGTGTGAAGACGATGTGGTGGTCTTTTTTTAAATCTTTAATATCAGTCAATTCATTCAGCTGTGAGCGGTGAAACTTGACCTCTAAAATCACAATGAAACTATTTAAAACTCCAATGAAAGAGCTGCATTTCTTCTTTATTTTTGGTCCTCCAATATATGCTCGTGCTTGTTAATCATTTACATAAAGTATTACACATTAATTACCACTTCTCTTGTTTGGAACCCCCCCTGATAACGCCCCCCCTCCCTTCTCCCTTGTGGCCATTTGGTCCTGGCTGCAGCAAATGTGTGGAATTTCTTCATGGAGGCCTCTCAGGGGGCTTTAAGTGATGTTAATTTGCAAGTAAATACTAGATGCTGCTTTACATGGGGCGGAGGGGGCTGTCATGAGTGCGGCGGAGGAATTGAAGAGCGGCTCTGTTTAAGAAGCAGATCAATGGGAGGAACGGCCACATGTTCATGGCAAAAACCGCCGCGCGCCGAGCCACGTTTGATTTGTATTACTGAGCAAAACACGGATGAACGTTCTGCACTCATGAAAATGCTTGCAGAAATCCGATGCATTCATTGAAAAGAGAAGAAATGCCTGGATTTTGCTTCAAGGTTCAAATGTGAACAAAATGATTGGCAACCTTATTGACGTGGTCCTCCTGTGTGACCGCTCCGGGAGGTCAATTCACTGCTTTGAGCTCTCAATTAATTGAAAAACACTATGACTACAATCTAGTAATTTATTAATAACCAAGTGTGTTCTTCAATTCATGCTTCACTCCTCTCAGTGTATGTTATTCAGTTTATCTTATTATTATTATTGTAGTTAAATAAAAATATCCCATTATCCTCTCTATATCAGCTAATTGGAAACAAGGTACATTTAGAGTCAATTTCAACTTAGTTAATTTATTATGAGCATAAAAGAGAAATAGATGTGGAATTGAAGATGTGATAAATACGTGAGTACATTTGCTATAATAAGGAAAAATGGTCAGTAAAATAAGGAAACAGTTGTAAACAAGCCAAAATGAAATGATATTCAACACCAAATATCTACAGTAGTAATATTAATGATCTTTCTTTAAGTTTTCACTTTTGATCCTTGTCAGTCAGGCCTCCACGCCCATCCTTTCTTTGGTCATGAGAGATGGATAGACAGGTGAAGCTGTTTGTTAGAGCTGAGTTCTGCTTCTAAATGACTATATTTGCTTCATGTTTTGAGATAGTTTAACCAGGTGAGGGAGGTCGATGTCCGTCTCATGCCGTGATTTAACTGGTGAACGAAGCGAGATGCTGTCCAGGGGACGATGGTGTTGTCCGCATCTAAGCCACGGGGCGACCTCATCTCTGCTGAGGGTCTTTAGCGTCCTGCCGCCCACTGGAGACAACATTTTTAGCTCTCGCCGCTCTTTGTCAAGCACCAGGAGATGTGTAACCGATGAGGCCGATTGAGTTAATGGGCAGATCATTAATACAACCAGTGTGAACTGTCAGTGTGAATAAGTGGCCGCTCTCAGATCAGTGGTCAGCAGTGAATGAAGGAGTCGCAGGAGAGACGTGTTGTGCTGCTGCATCATTACTCGCTACACCCTCAAATCACAGACAAGGACAAGAAAGAATCAGCGGCCGAGCGCTGGGGATGATCCGTCATGTATTTACAGTCACTTGGAGTCAGCGTCACGGTGTCCTTCCTCTAAACCAGCCTCCTCTTTATCTTCCACTAAATGGTGGCCCCTCTCTCCTGGTGCAGATTATCACGCTCTTTTGCCTGACTTTTCTTCCTTCTTATCACTGACGTGGTCTGAGTCATAAATTCCAGCGACCTGGTGCGTCTCTCGGCCTCCCGAAAGCTATTTGATGTAACTTCTCCGAATCTGTGGCCGTCCTCTCCTGCAGTCCTGACACGGTCCCCGTGTCTTTTAATCTTAATGAAGTGAAATAATTGTTTTCCATTAGTGATTGCAGAGGAATTAGAGGGCTGCCAGTGAACATCACATTTGAGCTGCTTTAATTATCATTGCAAATTATTTTTTTTCAACATTAGAGCCAAGTTGGTTTAATTATAATGACTTTTTTGGATGCAAAGTGTTTTCACAGAGAAAGATAAAGAGGGGCGGGGGGCGTGGGGGTAGAGAAACAACCAGACTATTGGTTTTTGGCCGCAGGCTAAACCATCCTCCACTTAAGAGACTGTGAAAACGGCAGGAGGCTGCGCGCACGCGCGCGCGTGTGTGTTGCTGTCACTTCAGCGAGCCAGTCCGGCCGATGCTTTCAAGCCCTCTGGAGGACAGAGCGACAAACACGAGCATGTGAAATGTTTTCCTCTCGCTTAGATTCATGTGGAAATGTCTCCTCATTCTTCTCATGCCATGTAAAATGGCGGTCTATCAAAGACACCTTCATTTATCTACATGTTAAAAGTGACTGTGCCGCGCACATTACACTCAACGTATTCTCCTCGAATCAAACGCCGCTTCCTCTCGTGCCAGTCTGCTGCGACATGTTTTCAATTTAGCGATAGCTTTCCCCCTAAACAACAGAGTCTCTTTGAAAGTCTCATTTCCCTCGTTTGGGGATGAAGTCTGAGGGCTTGTAAGTGTGTGTAAAATGTAATTCATCTCATCAGAGAGTTTGTTAGCTGATCCCTCATTTGACTCTGTGTGTGGTGGAGTGCAGGGATTTCATTTTAAAAAAGGAATTGAATGTTTGGTTTGAATCGTAATTCAGGTGTTTAAATTCAAGGTTATTTCTGCTGAAGCTGAAAAGAAATCTGTGGGCAAATGACACGTCTGAAGAGAGAAACGAGTCAGTTAAAGACGCTCAAGTTATGTCTGAGGTCACAAGTT
This sequence comes from Synchiropus splendidus, assembly GCF_027744825.2. Classification (NCBI taxonomy): domain Eukaryota; kingdom Metazoa; phylum Chordata; class Actinopteri; order Syngnathiformes; family Callionymidae; genus Synchiropus; species Synchiropus splendidus. The sequence goes on from NC_071345.1 coordinate 2,409,973, forward strand.
CATTTTTGCAGCCACCTATTGTTAAGTCAGTCAACAGTCCCGAACAAACAGCAATTCACACCGTCCACAGCTCGCGGTCGCACAGACTCTCCTGCTGGTGCTAACCACCAGTTCTTGCTTCTTGCTGCTCTGTCCAAATAAAGTCAAATAGAGCAGATATTCTTCTTTAATGATCAGCTGGTGGGGAATATCGAAGCTGCTGTTAAACATTTTGTATCATGAAAAGGAATCCTTGCATTGACTGAAACACATTTTTAAATATCAACATTATTTGTTGATATTGCTAACCACCAGTTCAGTTCTTGCTTCTTGCTTCTTAGTCCAAATGAAGTCAAACAGAACTGATATTCTTCTTTAATGATCAGCTGGTGGGGAATATCGAAGCTGCTGTGAAAGATTTTGTATCATGTAAAGGAATCTTTGCATTGACTGAAACACATTTTTAAATATCAACATTAGCGCCATCAATTTAGGACATCCACTGATAACAGCAGCTCTTGTGATGACACGTGGAAATCGTGTTCAAGCAAACTAACTAATTAATGGACAATAATCGACTGTCAGGTAGACTGCTTGACACACCACAGAGTCAGGACGTCATTGCTCTCTTCTCACATGCGCATGCTAGCGCCACGCGCAGTAACCCAAAACCAAACCCACATTTGGCAACTTATGTTTATCAACCCACATCATATGCTGTCAACTAACTAGTCAACTAATCGTTGCAGTCCAACTGGATATAAACTTGTCTTTTTCAGTGTGAAGATATCTTTTTCTTCGTAGATAAAATGTTACTTTTACGGACAAAAAAACGGGTTATGGAGCGAAATATCTCACGCTTCCATTGAAGACATTTTGGAAAGAGAATACAGTCGTCTGGTGAAATCACTGACATGGAATGGTTTTTCAGATATTTGAGGGACTAAGTGGGCGCTTCATCCAACATCGATGTTGAAAAGGAAAAATGAAAAGCGTAAAAACTTCCATTCTGAATCAAGCCAATTTGCTAAATGACAAATCTGTGGAGATTTTCTGCTTCCTTTTCAATCTGAAGGTCACAGACACAGAAAAATGTGTCATTTCATCTCCCGATGTGTTAACACTTTCTCCAAGTGAAATTTCACCTTCACAAGTTCAATTCGCACCTCAGTCCTTAAAAGAACACACATGAAGCGCCACTGAGGAGGATGAAATACGGGCCAAAATAAACGCAGGAGAAGCAAGCGTGGTGTGCAGACGTGCTAGGAACTCGATATTTCACACCATGAAATGGAACAAAGTGGCCCTACGCTCAAGTTGGTGACATAAGCTGACTCAAACTGGTGCATGGGTAATGTGCGTCGCTCAGTGAGCAGGAAGTGATCCGGAAAGGTGCCCAAGTTCCGTTGGAGGGAAGAGGGAGAGCGCGCTTCCAGAAGTGAGGCAGGATCACTTCCCTGATGAATGACGGTGTTAGTCCGCCGTCATCAATCTCTGCTCTGCCCTGTTTGGGCTCCGCTCACAGCTGTCTGTGCAGGAAACACGCCGCTGCCCCACATGCACACCCCCAGCACATGTGGGCGCTCACACACACACACGATTGGCTAATGACAGATTAAGTAATCAACACTCCTTGCTGATTAATTACATTACAGGGTGCACAAACGCACACCCACACTTGGGCTCGGACAAGCACAGGCGTGTGCAGCTTGCCAGTCAGTGTGGTTACAATGACTGTTCAGGGAGCAAGTGGGAGCAGGTGAAGACAACACATGGAAAAGAATTCTATTCAGGGTCACAGTGAGTGTGGGACCAGTGTGAGGGCAAAAGGTTTCTTTCAGTTTTGGTACGGGAACGTGGCGCATTCGACTGTATTTGGCAAACATGTCTTTGTTTTGGACGGTTTGAAGTGAGTCCTGAGTCTTGCTTTACTGACTGTCTCTGCTAAGGCGCCATGTGGAGCCTGAAGTGACACTTTGATAATGTGTTGTATGTGTAAAACATGCTTAGGAATGTTCTTCAAATCACGATATACATGGAAAAAAATATTCAAAGTAACATCATGTGTAGTGGTGTAAGTACTTGGTTTTGGTATCGGCAGGTACTGGTATCGGCGCATCCCTGTGATTGATTTTAAAACACTAGAAAAATGTATTTGGAGAGTATGTAATGTCTGAATTTTTTGTTTTTAATTAAACATGAAAAAAAATATCCTGAAGTTCCAAAGCTACTAAAGTTACTGCTGTTCCTACTCTCTGCGCGAGCATGAAGGCATGATAGAAGTGAATGATGAACTGCTGTACCTCTGTATCTAAGCCTTTCTGCTTTTGCATGTGCCCTCTCTAATGTGCTGTTGTTCTCTGTTGCTTTTGTCAAACCCAGCTCACATGGGACGTGCCGAGAAGGGTAAGTCACAGTAACTTGTTGCTGCTGTCCACCTCATCTCATCTTCACCTCGACTTCATGGTGTTGCCTTCTCTTCATTTATCGACATCACTAACCATCAAAACTTTGTTGTCAACATCTCACCGGGACTGAATCGCCGCCGTCTTGGCTTGGGGTCATTCTTTCACCAACTCAGCCAAACTTGAGCTGACAACTCATTCGGAGCATCCCAAATTGATGTAGTGCTCTGTTTAAGCTGCCAGTTAATCTATTTGCCATTTGTCTCCACGTCTGTCTTCCCCATCTTGGTCTGTCTGTGTCTGTAGTTAGACAGCTGTCGACTATTTGAAGTTTCCTGGTGCTGTTTGCTTTGTGGAGGCCGGTCTTTCATTAAAGGAACTGGCTTGTTCTCCAAAGCTCCCCGTCTGTTCTCTCATCTATTTTAATCTTATTATGATATTATAAGACTCCCGGACTAAAGCAAAGATTTAACTTCTCCTGCTGTTTTCAAATCTTCACACTGTTGACGGAGCAGGACTGAAAGTGATTGATGACCAAGACTATATGCTGTGGCTCTTCATGACTGCACATGGTTGCTTACTTGACTGGTTTACTCCTGCCTCATTACACCACAGTCACTCATGTCAGCTCTGCTAGCAACTCTGCGCTGGTTTGGAGGAGTCAAAAGCGGGTTGTTCATTACCCGGGAGCTACCGCTTTGTTGACTCAAACAGAGACTTGTTTTCCAATTTTCAAAGTTCGAGTTCTCTACCAACATTTTTAGCTGCTTCATTAATGTCCAGTCTACTTAGCTCCTTGTTAAAGCGGAGGGCAGAGTGCAGTTTCTCCCCAAACTGGGAGAGTCTTCTCCACCAGTCAGTGCTTAGCATTCCACTAAAAAAGAGCCTTGGTTGGAGAGTGAAGTTTGCAATTGTGTTCTTGACTATTTATTTACTCTACTATTTATATCTCTTGCTTTTAAATGGCAGGCAGGAAATACAGTGGTTAAACATATTGAAAAGACGAATCATTTAGGACTTTTAATCCACAATATTGTTCAACGTGTTGAGAGTGAACCAGCAACATCTCTTAAATATGTAAAATTAGGTCAAAATAACCCGCGGAACACATTTAAAACATGACTAAAGTAGATGAAGGGAGACGTCGTTTTGCGTAACATCAACCTGATTCTTTTCTAAAGACACATTGTGTGTGTTAAATATTTTCTTCTCTGAATCCAGGTCTCAGAATATAACCAGACGTTTACTCTCTGTTGTGACGGGTGGTGTAATATTGGAAAAAGAGGAGCTGGAAACTTTGGTAATAATTGACAGAACATGTTGTGAAAACTGACGCCGCTCGTTCCCTGCTCACACGAGGAAGTGTCTTTTGGCTAAAAAGTAACCAACTCTTTGTGTGCTGCATCACCGTCGCACTTCCAAAGGTACATTCCCCAAATATCGCCTCTAAAAATAGAACTCGGTCTCGAGCTGCATGTGATTTCTAAAAGTTTATTTTTACTGGCATCAAAGCGCTGTCATCTTGAGAGATAAATAACTGTATTTCCGTCGACTTAAGGCAGTGGCTTTGTCTCTGTGCAGGGTCAACGTGTGTGTGTTTTTATTTGTGTGTGAGCGGCAGTCTCTCTCAGGTGGCCCGGGTATAGACTTGGCCAAAGGGCTCTCATGTGCGTCTCTGTGTGTTGCTAATGGGCAGTGGCTGAAATGCTTTCCATTAGTCCAGTTAAGAAGACATCTGTCATGAAGCCATGTTACGCACACACATACACACACACGCTAAAGTAGCCATAAGCAATCGATGTGCAGCATACCATATTAAGTCTCATTCCTGATAGCAGTCGTGGGATGAAATCCCAGCGGACACCCCGCCTGTGCTGCTTTTGTGTTGCACAAAGAGGACGTGGCGACGATCCTACTGTCCTTATGACACTTTTCAGTGGTTCCCCTCCCCTCGGTAAGCTGATTTTACTTCAAGAGCAAAAGCTTTCCAGAACCATAAACCCTGCCTCTTATGTGTGTGTGAATCCAGAGGCTTACAAGCAGATGACCGGTCCATTAAGATTATCATCTCCATCCCTGACTATGTATCTTCACATCCCCACGTTTCGAACTCTCCATTTATCTGTTGGAGCAGAGGTTTAAATCTTGTCGCAGATTTTCCATCTTCTCCCCGAAGTGATGTGACACAGTCTTTGCTTTATCTGTCACTCTTGGTTTCCCACTGTCCTCTGTGTGTGTCCCGTCTTCTGATGAGGGCAGACACACAGGCAGCCTGACAGTGATCCCGCACACGTTTGTGAACCCACGGTCAATCATGCTGACAGACAGACAGACAGACGGCTGTTGTTGGAAACATCTGTCTGCCTCTTTTACTTGATTGTCATTGATAATGTCCAGCATCGAGAGGCAGGCTCAAAGGAGCGGCTTCGGATGTTGTCAGGCTTGACTTCCACCTTTCCAATCTGCATTATTGCCTTACGTCCGAGCTATTCCAGCTTTATCCATCGCTGTTGTATTCCGGCGTTGAAGCCATATATGGCCTCCTCTAAATACCACTCCGACACTCAATGGCTCTTAATTCTATTCCTGAAGTTATTGTGACGGCTTATAAAATCTAAAGAAAATGGCCCTTTTCAGAATTATTGTTGGAGGAGGAAATATCTGACACGTTCAGTTCTGAGTTAAAAAGGTAGAAACTATAGGGCACATTCTGGATTGTTGCTCCTGCTATTGGCCAAGCCCAAGCGTCACTGCGCCACTCTTCCTTCGTGGTGACTTTCAGGGGCATTTTCTGCTTACCTTTCTGTCACGGAAAATTTAGCTTGTCAATTCTGGATATATTGGCACAAAAAGGTTGTCCTATCACCTCACCGCTCAACCTGAACTCCCCAGCACTGAGAGGATTAGACTAAGCTACTTTCTTAAAACATGAATACTACAATCTAGGATTTAGTTTTACTATAGACTACCATGTTCTCTTGTGGATTTACATCAATGACCCCTTTGTACCTGGGCCAGATGATGCTATGTTTCATGCGTCTGGCTAACACCCAGACAAACTCGACGTACACTTTACAAACGGCGGAAAATACTATTTAAGGGCTCGGCTGGGCCGCAAATGATGTGTAAACACTGTTAGTGGCTGTCTTGCATCAAAGAAGGCTCCGGCAACAACCGTCACAACTCACAGGCGGACTCCGGCTGCCTGCTGATCTGGGCAACCACATCTCCAGTCAGATTTATCTGCATGCCTTCAAGAAACTTGACAATAGTTTTCCGCCGTTCCTTTAGATTGCGGCTTCAGAACGCCCGCTGTGGGTACATTTCTTCAAGGCGTTTTTTCTTTCAGTCGGCAACGCTCAGTAAATAATTGTGTGAAAGTTTGTTCAAAGTTTGTTTTGCTACTGTGTTTGTGAAGGTTTTCTGCATCTAATTTGTCACGACACATCTGAGCCGTGCGACTGAACACTTCCAAAACTGGGCTTGTTTGGTCTCTACTGGAACTCAGTCTTGAGAATGTTGTTGCAGGTGATGTGGATTTTTGGATCGAGTATCATACACAGTCTTGTCATGATGTTTACACTGCACAGACTCCACACTGTCTGGTGTTGTCGAGAAATATCAGTAGCTCAAGTCAAACAAACCTTCACCTTTTCGTCCCCTGCTACCTCTTCTCCTCCTCCAGGCTACTCCAAAAGCTAGATTACCCCAGTCCTCTGTTCTTTCCTTGGAATTTATGGCCCACTAACCTAAACAGCAAGCACGACCCCTCCCCCTCGTACTCACACTGCTCGCACCCTTTGCTCCACTTCTCCCTGATTCCTCGTAGCTTCAACAAGACTTTATTTCCCCCCAAACCAGACGAGAACCAAAAGAAGCTAAAGTGATCGCTGAAGTTTTTTAGGTGTACATTTGACCTACATATGACCCAGAAGAGACAGAATCCAGAATAAAGTTTTTGTCATACACTTAGTTACAATAGCTGTTACGCCAACTAAAATGTGAACCCACTTTCATTTCTGACTCTCGGTAAGGCATGAAATGTATTTCGGTAGACCTGCACTCTGTCAGGAAACCATATTGAAGAGGACATAGAAGGAAACTGAATTTCCTTCGGGTTCCCTGAACACCAATGAATATGTATGAACGTGCGACTCTGCCTGAGGTGCGTCGACGTTACACACCGTGAGAACATCAAACAACATTAGCACTTTATTCTAATAGAAATGTTTATAATGCATAATGATAAAAACGGGGTGAAACGGTTATTTCAAAACATGAAGTTCAGCTTTCAATGCATGTTTAATTTAAAAACAAACTCTCAAATAAGTCAGCATCAAATGAAGAGAGTTGCGAACCACCACCAAGTGGAGGTAGTCAACATGACATTACAGAAGACGGTCTGCTGTTTCTAGATTTTAGGAGGCTCCTGAAATATTGACTCTTTCTGTCAATCTCTAAATAGGTTAATGAGTTTGACGTTTGACTATTCAACACCTCGGGGGCTTGAAACACTTCAGCCGGGTCCAAGTATGTTTTTCTCCAACATTTGAAATGTGAACCAGAATCAACAAAAATTTTGCTGTAAAGTCAACCACTATACTTGCTTTATAAATGCCCCAATTTTATTTCCATACTTTCAGTGTTCTCTCTGTCACTACGTCCTTCATCAAGGTCCTTTCATTTCTGCCGCTTCTTTCATTATTTTCTCTCGCTGCTCCCAGATTTTCTCTGACTCACCCCCTCCCTTTTGCGCAATACAAGTCTGAGTCGAAGGAACTGTCTGATAGTATTAAGCGCTGCGCCTTACTGTCACTATGTCTATGTTCGGGCCAAAGGTAAACAAAGTGTGTGTTTGTGTGTGAACGAAGGGAGCTGTCTTGTCGGGGTAGCGGTTAGCAGATACAGCGCTACCTCTCCACGACACTAACTGTCGCTTATGCTCAGCCTCATACTAGCATAGAAAAACACGGCGCTACCTCGACTGCGAGCCGCTCTGTCTCGCAGGGTTAGTTTGTCTTCGAGTCTGACTCGAAGTTAAGTGCAGGTCTAACTCCACGGTCTGCCTGACTCAAGGGAAAACCTGTTTTCATGGCATGGTCGAATTCTGCGGATTAAAAAAATGTGTGGAATTTCAAAGTAGATTCAGACAAGCTTCATAATACTGGTGTGTGAAAGAGACTAACACGCACCAAGAGGAAATTCCCCATTAATCTCTTTTCATATTATATTACTGTCTGTAATGAGAGAATAATCCAAATCCACCACCCTGAATTAGGAGCAACAGTGGTGCAGTCACTTTATATGACCATCTTTTCAGAACTGTTGGTCATTTAAAAAGACAAACTTAACAAGATTTTTATAGTTTCTTACACCTCGTATTTTGAAGTCCTGGAGCGCAAAGCTGACTGTTGCAGGTTTCAAACTGTTGGCAACCTGACAGGTTTATGTACAATGTAAATACATGTAAAATTACACTTTTTGAATTCAGGATTTGATCTTCATATCTGGAATTATCCCTGGATCTAAAAATAACTAAAAGGTATATCAAATAGGAATGCTGCGATCAGGATTTCTGCTACCGATCACGTGGATTGACTATGAAATTGTAATTAAAATGGATTATGGTGACTCCTTCTGCGCTCATGATGTGAAAAAAAATGAACCATTCAATGATTTTAATTCAGTCGTGTTTTCACACCTCTTTAATGAGGAAGAAAATGGAAAGAATGCAACTTCTCTACAACAAGAGGACAACTGGAAAACACTGAATTTGATGTGAGCTTGAACAGTTTGGTGGAGCTCTGACAGACTCTGCTATGTATGAGCAGTTTTCTAACTTGTTGCATCCCTGCACTTGACCTCATTCCTCAGCCCGAAAGTGACGCAGCGACAGTCTCACCGGGGTCATGGCAATAAACTGTAGTTACAGCCCGTCTGGTCCCAAGTGTGTAATCTTGCAAATGTGAGGCAGCATGGCTAGAAAGAAGCAGTTAGACTGTGTCCAGGGAAAGAGATGTTTTAACTGCAGCCAGCAGCTCTACAAATCTTGCCCTTTCAAACACTCCAGAAGTGCACATACCTCTGGACTGAGACAGCCACATGTGGTTTCGGTTAGCCACACTTTCTCCCTCAAACGGGGCCCCACACTAACCGCTCATACGGATCTATGGTCAAGTACAAGTGCGCGTCTCCGTCCACTTTGGGGCGATTTGTTTGCTGCCGTTTTATACTCGTGGGTCTTTAATACTCAGAGTCACGTCAAACCACGTGGGAATCAAAGTTAGTGGTGCAAAGAAAGAGAAGCCAGAGGAGGAAAGCTGTGACTGAAAAGTGGAAACACATCTAACTGTGATGAGAAAACAATTATTTCATCATTTCTGTGCTGTTCAGCCCTGAGCTGGTGACGACAAAGCTTTAGCATGTGGATTTCATAAAACAGGTCATGCCACGGATTTCACTTCATGAGGGCTTAAAGCAGAAATAATCTGCTGTTAAAGGATCAATGTTTTGCTGCTAATAATATTGCCCCGTGTGTTTGTTGCGTGCGGGAGTCTTGTGCTTTCTCCGCCCGGCGCCCCTCCGATGATCAAGGTTCGCACCACCAGCCAAGTCAGCAGCATCGCCCTGCTGTTAATGGGGTTTTGAAATGCTGCTCACACGTCGGTTTAATCACTTCTTCATGCCTTTTATAAGGAGACGCACTGTGATAGATTAAAAGCGCCTCCCGTAACAGAGCATGCCTTGTGTTTCACGAGCTCAGGGCTGAAAGATCTGAGGTGATTAAGACATGACTTTACAACAAGTTGATGAGTTAAGTTTTAATCAGCAGCATCTCTCCTTTTAGAGGATCTTGGTTTTTATAAACGCTGAATGACTTTTTGTCGGGTTCAAACAAGGTCGACTGTGAGGGATCAGGGTGGCCAGTAAAAAAGTTCTGAGGGGAAAGAGAGTCCTTGGAAAGTCTTCATGTCATGAATATAGTGTGGATTTAGGTCATGATATTTAACTAGTTGTGGGTAGGGCTGAACGATTAATTGCATTTGCGATTATACCGCAATATGATAAAACGTGGTTTTCTAACCGTAAGGCTGCGATTTGACTGGTCGCGTTGGTGGCGCAGCGCAACGGTGAGCTTTAGCCATTGAGCTGTCAATGACGGCTTTAGCCTATGAAGGTAAAATGGGTGCAAAAGTGGCACATACCCGTAACACAAGACTCGTATCCATGCGTCAGAGGCACATATGCGTAACTGCACATCCGTAAACCCTGTGGCACGTGCGTGTAAAAAGAAGAATTACATTCATACAAACAGGAAAAGTAATTTCGCCTTCATTTTCTAAGTGCACAGATACAAGTGGCTAAATACGAGCTCTTGAAACTGCAATTATGACACATTGCAAGTTTTCCACCTCAACCACCGCCAAAACGGGTGCATAAGTTCCACATACTCGTAGAACACGATTGGTATGCGCGTGCACCCTTTTGGACCTCTTCTCGCACCTGTAAATAAAACTGATGCGCACTCGTAGAAGTGGCGAAAATACGTGCCTGTTACTCCATGCGCGTTCCCTGTAGTCACGTGACGTCTATTATCCAATCGGCTTTTTTATTACTAATTATGGGCTGTTTATGTTCAGACAGTGCTAAAAAAGTGCAATCTACGTTTACATGAAGAGTTGGACGTGTTAGCGTGGTAAAGCCACATATTGGTTTGCATTATTGTTGTAATATGCACTTTAGTTTGTGTGATTTATCAGTTTAGTAAGTCTACAGTTGAAACTGAAGTAGACAAATAAACCATCTTTCATTTTAATTCATGCGTCATTTGCCTTTATCTTAACATAAGAATAGCACACAAGGAAGAACAATTATATATACTGAATCACATATGGTTTATTATAATACAGATTGATTTTTAAGTTGTGTTTGCTGTAAAATACACGAGAAGAGGACCTTGAAAAATTAATCGCTCATTTAATCGCAATCGCAATATTGAGAGAAAAAAATCGCAATTAGATTATTTTCCAAAATCCTTCAGCCCTAGTTGTGGGTGATATATCTCGCCTCATCGCTGCTGCTTTCTCGTCTAAGTGATTCTGTGTCAACACTGTCAACACTATGGTATTCAGCGTTCATCGTTTCAGAGCCGTGACCAAATAGTCCTGGACAAAATAGTCTGTATTTCTCTTGGAAACCAAAACAGAAAAACACAGTCGAAAACACAGCCAAATTCCCAAGTAGGTGGACGGTGAAGCTTCTTTTCCGTTGAATGTGTTGTTTTTGTTTCTTATTTATCAGCGGGTTCTGCACCAGGGAGCGCCACTCAACATGCAGGGAGTACCACACCATTCTCAAGTTCTTCTGGGATTTCCGAAGGCAGGAGCCATGTAAATCATGTCGCCTTGTTTTTGCTACGAATCAGAGCAAAACCAGCAGGCTGACGTCTCTTGAAACCAGCACATCATAAAACAAAACAAAACATCCACCTACTCCAGGAGATTATGGCAACAGAAACTCCGTTTTAATTGGGCTGGTGAACAAAGACGGTTTTATATTTCAAAAACAGCCCCCTCCCGATATGGTAATTGACTTCTTAATCTTCTTTTCAATGCCGCAGTGATGTTGATGGAGTATATTTAGAAAAAGATTAAGCGTCATATGCCTAATGCACTGTGAAAAGAAGTGTTAAAAGTGTGTTTAATTCTCCCTAATGGTATTACCTGCGGGTCATATCCAATATTCCTCTGATGGTTGTGTCTGACAGTGAAAAACCCTCCTTTTCATTGATTTATTTGGTTAAATAACGGCTGCTGTTTTCAGCTATTGACCCACCCGCTACCGTTCTATTATTCTGCCATTCTGCTCGGAATGTCACACCAGGGCCAGATCACTGGAATAAAGGGTTTATCATCCTTAACAGTCACACACATCTTCTTCATGTCCTCGTCCATCAGGAACCTCATTCGTTCTCCTCCTTCTCATCATCTTTGACATTCTTGGTCCAACACGGCCTCTACTCTACCACATCTTCCGAACCATCTGGCCGTGCAAATGTCTCCACATGACGCGTCCCTCTGGCTGGACTAAAGAACATGAACTGCAGAACATAATTCAACTGAAACTGATGTGAAAACAGAGATGACTTGAAGTTTGATCAAACAAGAAGGCAACAATTCCTGCCATTGTACGTATTTTTAGCTTTTTATCCAAACAAAAGGTGATGTGCTCGTACATGTGTGTATGTGTGAACAGTACAGTGTGTTTTTTGTCTGTTCATTTGTGGGATCGGAACGTGTCACCCTGCAACAAAGCAGGGCTAAGGTTGTGGCTGAAGTCTTCTATATCCTGGAGGAGTCACGTTGACCTCTACGTCGATCTCTGCTCTATAATCCTTCATAAATGGATGGAATGGAACGGGAGTGAATGATACAGAATGAGAGTGGGCTGAGAGAAGTGTGTGGGAGAAGCAGCAATGGCTGTTTGAAGTGTGATAAGGAAGTATGCAAGACTGGCACAACAAACACTAGCAGCTGCACTCTTTTCTTCTCGTCCGCATCTGCTGATAGCGGAGACAGTAGGAGGCTTGTTAGATTGGGTATAGGCCTCGTGCGTCTGCATCAGTGAAACATTTGCTTGCACTTAGCTTGGGTGGTTCACATGGACACGTCACGGGCAGACTTTGTCCCTCGCCTTCCTCTCTGTCTGTGTGTTTGCTTTGCTAAATAGCTTGAATCCCGGGCTGCGATTGGCACCACTTTGCTCAGACAACAAGCAGGAGTTTTTCCAAGAGCGCTGTTGCTGTTTCACATTCTTTCACTTCTGGCAGGGAAGTGGCAGGTCAGAGCGGGTTCACTGTTTGACTCATTCGATGTGCAGAGATTTCCGTGAAGTCAGGAAGTGTAAATATGGCAGCATTTTCACCTGTGCTCGGCGCAACAATGTTCGCCTCATCATCCTCGTAGCATGTCTGTGATGCTGCAGCAGCTCCATCGTGGGCATCCAGACTGGCGCCAGAACTGAGGCAAACTTGCCTAGCATGACACGAGTTTTCCGTTTTACACTGTTGGATGTGTGGCTCCTTTATTACGATGGGGTCACACATTCGCTCATAAGGTTAGTGAGTTGTGGAAAAAGTCTGCGCTGTGGTGTTAAAAAAGCTCAAAGTAAAAACGGGATAATGCTAGCCAAGCTTTAGTCAGCTCAGTTAAGACAACGCCGTCCTGCTGTGACTTGTCTGCGCAGCTAGTCGGTCATCTGCAGTGAGGAAACTTTTAAAGCAGCCAGTCGCTGCTAACACTGTTAGCACACTAATTTTTACCTGGTATGCACCTGTTCAAAATCGTTCCCCCAGGGATGAAGACTGGGTGGATAACTACACTCGCCACTGTTGTGACCAAGGTACCAATAACTTCTGCTACAGCTATAGCTAGCTAAGAAGTTCCCAAATGTGTTGTATATGTCATCACTAGTTATTGTATAGTACTTCTCTCATTTTTCAGCGACAGGCATGGAGTGAAAACGGTTCCCATACGACGCGCTCATGTGGTCCTGACCAAGCTGCTTAGCTAACAAATAGCATTCTGAGTAGGATTGCCACTGATGAACACCTGCTTTCTGAATTTCTGAAAGCAGTTTTCGGAATAATAATACCACTTTTCATTAGTCATGAATTCATTACTATGTGAAATCTTTTCTGTGGACCTTGAGAATGTTATGCTTGGATGACTAAGCGGCACCTTTTAAGACTAGAATGAAGTTGTTGTGTGACTGTGTATACGTCAAGTCTGTCTGCTCAACCTCAGGGATTCTCACCTCAATATCTTGGTGCTGCTTTTGCTTATCTGTTGTTGCACACAACCGTGAATGCCTTCTTCTGCATTCTGTTGCAAGAGCATTACGCTGCCGCCGACGGGCCTGGCATATGTACTACAGCATTTTCAGTCATTTCCTGACTCCAAAAAGTAAAAAGATCCGACAGGAAATGGTACATTTTCAAGTCATCCTGTGCAACATTATGAACCTTCTTTAGACACAGTCTCATGTACTGTTTATTATATCTGTCAAGCCGAGCAATATTTATTGATCGCTATGGATGCTAGCAATCAATCCTAATAAAAACGGTGCACTTCCCCACCAGGGAAATCAAATTAAATCTGTTGTCTGACTAAAGATTCAGTACATGTTTGCCTTCCACGCTAATGAGCGCGGAATAACCAAGTTAAGTCATAAAACCACTTTCCTCTCTGCTCGTTCTCGGTCTACCTCTCTTCCAGCAGCATCAAAAACAACTCGCACAGACACAGATTGCCTTCAGATGTGTAATCAATCGTTATGAAAATGAAAATTAATACAGCCTCCTCCGCTCTTTCTCCGTGCCTCTTTCTTCTGCTCGCGTCTGGCCTGTCTTTTCCGTTGCTCATTATGCCGATCAGTCAACTTGCACTCACACACACACACAAGTCACACCCCATTACTGACCTCACACACGCACACACACACACACGCACACTCTTATCTACACACTGTCAGTGAACCTGCATCTCGGTTTAATGTGGTGTGGACTGATGTAGGCCGATGTCGCCAAGGAAAGGCACATAACGTTTTTAGTGAACTGAGTGAGCTACATATATTGCTGGAGTAGTTGGGAAAAAGTCACTAGTAATGACAATGTAACAGAAGAACAGCAACTCACATTGAGCACTGATGAGGATGAGGATGCTCTAGAACAGAGGAGGAAGGTTGTGTGGTTTGAAAGTAATCTGGAGGAGATGTTTGGAACAGGTTGGGAGTAAAAGTGTTGAGGACAGGTCCAACAAAAAGAGGATCAGCATGGAAGTTTGACCATGAGTGAAGATGGGCAACAGCTGTGCACAGCTAGCAAGAGAGCCACACCCAGCCCTGGAAAAGAGAACACAAGAAGAGGAAAAAAACTCACCCAACAAACACAATAGCACAACAAAAAATGTCAAGGAATACCTCCAGATAAATTTGGCATGAGTCTGTAGGCAATTGGTAATGAACTATTGTTATGTAGTTGTGGACGAAACGTTTGAACCAAACCAATACTAAACAGGAGAACAAAGTTGAATCCCAAACCTATAAACACAAATGAGGGAGCGATCCAAGACAACACAAGGGGAAACACAACTGAAAGTGAAGGCCAAACTAGGTAAAAAAAAAAAAAAAATGAAGTAAAAGTCCATCGTCGTCCGCTTATCCGTTGCCGGGTAGCGGGGGCAGCAGCTTCAGTGGGTCACGCCAAACGCCCTTCTCCCGAGCGACATCCACCAGCTCCGACTGGGGGATCCTGAGACCCTCCCAGGCCAGCGTAGAGATATAATCTCTCCACCCGGTTCTGGGTCGACCCCTCGGTCTCCTCCCAGCTGGACGTGTCTGGAACACCTCCAAAGGGAGGCGTCCAGAGGGCATCCTGATGAGATGCCCCAACCACCTCAGCTGACTCCTTTCAATGTGGAGAAGCAGCGGCTCTACTCCGAGCCTCTCCCGAGCGACAGAACTTCTCACCCTATCTCTAAGGGAGACGCCTACAACCCTTCGGAGAAAACCCATTTCAGCCGCTTGTATCCGGGACCTTGCTCTCTCAGTCATGACCCAAAGCTCATGACCGTAGGTGAGGGTGGAGACGAAGATTGATCGGTATATAGAGAGCATTGCCTTCTGGCTCAGCTCTCTCTTATGGACAACAGTGCGGCAAAGGGATTGCAATACCGCCCCTGCTGCCCCAATTCTCCAGATCCCTCATGAAGTAAAAGTACGTGACAAAATCAGGTGAAAAAAAAAGCATAATAAAAAAGCGGCGGCGAGGAAAATACAAGCCTGTCGACTACGTAGTGGACGAGTAACTAGACCTTCACAATAAAAGCTCTGACTGAACATGGCCAGTCCATTGAATATTGACAGCGCTGGATCATTAGGGGTGTAAAGGACCACTTCCACAAAGACGATAATGTTCCTGGCAAGCTGTTAATTAGGAAAAGAATGTCTCGTCCGGTCCGAAACACGCTTCCGCACTTGCACAGCGACCACAGGGCCCGAAAGACAGGTTTTAATTAGTCGCCACGGCTACCAGTGATGCGCTGTGACAGCTACTGCCATGACAGACTCCGCTGCCCTCCAGCTACGCAGCATGCTGCGATGGACACAGAGCCAGTTTTAAAGCCTCTTAAACTGCTTCTTAGTCACTGATGAAGTGCAGAGACCTGTTTTATTGTGTCACTTCTATTTTGGCGCTGGATGTCAAAATAGCAGCAACACTGCTGTCTGAGGAAAGGACAATGAAGGCGTCGAAGTGGACGTGTCGTTTCTTTGTTACTCTTTGACACACAACTGATGTTGTTTAGTCATCGATCTTAATCTGAATTTCTACTTTGAAAGTCTTGTTTTGGCAGCAGGAACTAGATTTTATCGAGCGTCACGATCATAGCGGGGCATTTTCGTTTCAAATTTTGGATGATGAGACTCAAAGAGAGCGTCTTCTGAGCAGTTTGGTTCAATTGTACATTTTGCCAACCAGTCATGCCTCTGGCTCGGATGGCGCTTTGGCATCGCGAACCCGCTGATCTCTGGCTGCCATTTAACCTTTCACCTCGGCGTGAGCACAGAGAGCTGGTGAAGTCAGTGAGGGATGAAGTGGGATATTAAGTGAAGAGTGTTAGTGTGTGAAAGTGAGGCAGTGTGTCGTGTTTGTGTGGCAGCGGCGAAGGCTTGATGGGGGTCATTTGACTGTGAGCGCTCTGAGGGATTCTGAGAAATTAGACTGGCCAGCCAAAGAAGCTTGTGTTTCTCTTACAAATTCAAAATTTCTCACTTGTGGGCATCACCTTGTGGTAAAAACGGCCTTTAATAGTTACTATGGATACTTAAGTTCCGGGGGAATACTGAGGCAACCCTAGAATAGAGATCACTCCTCTTATCTTCTGGGTCTGCTCCAAGGCCTCCTCCATGAAATGTTGCCTGCAGATCATGACACAGTTTCTGCCCGAGACTTTATCATGTTTTTCAGACTATTTAAGTTTTTACGTGTCGGTTTTGGGGCTTAGTACAATTGAAAGAAGAGCCTCTGGCTCAGCTCATTTTGTGTCCCCCCCACTACCTCTTTCTTTGTTGGATTTCAAGATGTCCCCAATAGATACCTTCTATCCTAGAAATGCTGGGAGCATTTGAATTGGTCAGATGAAACGGGATCTCTTTCGGACATTCTTCATGTCTCACTCTATGTTGCTCCTATGGTATTTCTGTTTATGAGGATTTTTCTTCGTAGTTTGTGCTTGTGAATAACATTTGAGGAAGTGGCTTTGCTAACAAACCGTGGCCGGCTTCTGTATTGTTGATTTAAGTAGCAGTTTCTCAATGTGGCAAACCACAGTGGCTGAATAATCCCATTACAAACCATCACATGACGCCACTTTTGCAAGTGAACTTTTAGCCTTTTTGTGGCCATGAATGTCATCTCCGAGACATCAAACAAGACCAGTCGCCTCTTAGGCTTCTTCACATTCAGCGATGTTCCGTGAGGTGTTTTCCATCTGCTATCAAAGGATGCGGCGGCACGGGAACACACCGAGAAAACGTCAGTCGACTTGCCAATTGGGAAGCTTGTCTGTTCAAAGGAGCACAAGCCACCTCACGGTTCGTTTTAGCTAAAAAGCCAAACCGTGTCTGTACGTCGCAGCTTTGAATTGCAATGACCTGCGTGAGGAGATGCGGCGACATGATGCTTGTGGACTGTCATTTGTGCGTGTCCGTGTGTGTCCATCTGTTTCGAACTCCTGTGCAAGTCCTGCAGCACTGATGCACATATGGACGACACATACACACACAGAGTAACAGCTGAGAGAATCTGCCCACCCTTCGACCCCCTCCCCAGCTCCTCCCCTCCTCCCTGCAGAGCCTCAGGACTCATCCAGGTGTCCACTCTCCTCCTCCTCCAGCTTCATTTGCTCTTTTCCCACTCTGGTCCGACTGTGGTCTGACAGTTGGGCTCATGTATGAAAATCATTGGAGCAGTGACAAATTCCTCACGTAGAGTGTAAAAGCTTGTCAGTGACAGAGCCGGAGGGCTCTCAGACGTCCTCTTCTGCTGTATAAAACCGAGTCTTTCGAAGTCAGAAGTTTGGAAGGGGTTTCGTCAGTGAGCTTTGTACTTTTTCGTATGTTGCTCTAAGTTCAAAACAAAATTCAAAACTTTAAAAACTCATTTGTTTTGATTTATTCAAGATCAAGTTTTATGATTATGTTGTGGGGGGGCTGCCGAATCCTAATAAAAACAAGGAAAATGTTGGCTTTTTGTAAAAAATAAACTGATAAAACACATTATGAATTAATAAGGGAAAAAGACCATGTTAAAATGATATTATAATTGATAACTTTATGGTGAAGACAAGAGATTGATCCTAATATTATTCATATATAAACCTTTAACAAAACGAATCCTTCAAAAATCAAACTTTATGAGGATTGAATTAACATTTCATGAAATATATTTGTGTCTAAAGGTTTTTGTATTCTTCCCATTTTAGGGAACAAGAGGCCATATATGTCATAAAAATTCCGGATTTGATAAAATAAAATTCAAACAAAGAAATGAGAAAAAGGGAAACACGGGTATATTGTGATTGTCATCTTTATTTATCATAAAATGTTGAAATGTAGCAACAGAGTGGTAACCTTGAGAGCACAAATCACAGGCCGGATTCATACCAGTTTGCTTGTGGCCCCCGGGCTGCACTTTGCCCAGTTCTGATGTGCGCAGACGCCTCAGTGTGAGAAGTAGCACTTCTCAAATGAATTTGAAATGAGGACAGTCTGGCTGTGGAGGAAGCTGGAGACATAGAAATCCAAGTGTAGACGGCACGAGGGCAGTCGGAGAGGAGCGAAGCGAGAAAGTGAGGAGACTAAAGGAAAGAAGGAAGACTCCGGGTTTTGTGCTGGAGTGCAGTTTCAGCGTCTATAAACCCAGGAGCTCTGAATACCGCTTATTAAGCAGGGACTCTGTGTGTGTGTGCGCGTGTGTGACAGGGTGATATATTGAAACACACCTCTGTGGAACAGCTGCAATGATGAGAAAGAGAGTTGGGAGTAAGAGGTGTCGCCTACTCTGCTCACAAACACACACACTCACTCGCAGGGAGGAAAGCCAAGTTTCTCATTGTGTTACCGAGCAGTTTGCATCAGACAGACGTAAAAAAAAAAAAAAGGAGAGATGAATTTCTTGTGACGGCTGTGGGCTTTCTTAATACAGCGTTTTATCCCTTGATTCTTCTTTTTCATCAGGCTGCCCATCCTCTCAGTGTCACTCCTCCTCCTCCTCCCCGTCCTCCTACTTATTGCATTAAACAGATAATGAGGCCGATAAAGAGAACGACAGGAATTGAGGTGGACGGACAGTTCATGGCAAAAAGGCCTTGTTACAGAATGGAGGAAGAGCCGGGCAGATACAAATAAGGAGAAGAGGTATATGGAAGGGGAATGAAAGCGGAGAAATGGAAAGGGACAGACAAATAGAAGGGAAGAGATGGAGTAGATGGATGAGATTTATCTATAATGGAATCAGCTTAAGTCCGCGCCGAGGAATGTACTCCATTCAGCCTGGCTGCTGTTACCCACTGATTTACCCCTTTAATATTCGGGAGATCAGCGCGGGCAGATAGACGCCAGCCGTCAGGCCGCGCGAGGTGCAACTAGCCAGCCGCTCCTACTTTAAATGCAAAGTTAACACTTCGTAGCATTTAAGAGTGCTGACAGCAGAGCGTCGACGCGTCGCTACGGGCTACGAAAAATGACACCACAGAGATTTTGTTAATCAGTGGGCTTAACTTATCCTCTATATGAATTAGTTACACCGTCGCTGAGCAATGAGATATGTCCTTTTCCCCACAGTAAATTAAATTCTCACCACAGCATATTCTACAGAAGCATGGTGGGCGGAGAGTAATGTGGCTTTTTTTACCGTGTTCATTTGACTTAGCATGGTCACTGGTGTATGGCCCATTCATCGTTGACTTTTTGGTGTCACAGACTGCCCTCTCATTAGAAAGAAGAGGCCTCTTGAATTCTAAATTCACTTTTCCTCAAGTAGCCATTGCCGCATCTGTGGGTGCATAGTGTTTCAGCTGCAATGCCTTGGAAACAATTGACGGTGAGTGGCAAATGCACCAGGGTCTGGCAGAGAGTTCTGGAAAAGGGCGTCATTGTATCTCAGTCTCGTACAACTTTGGGTCTCATCGTGCCTGACAACTGCCCAAAGGAACACACTTAATCCATGGTCGGGAGCCTCAAACGTGCAAGTCCCAATCAGAAGTCATTTTGGGAGTTGCAACATTTTTGTACACGGGGAAGAAGGGTGATACTGACTGCTTATAGCACAAGGAGTTGCCATTTTAACCGTTCAGCGCGGACACACCGAGTGAGTTGTGAGTTTAACACTCCAACCGGGGTGAAAGTCAACGTTAGTGTCGAGGAGAGGTAAATAAACTCAAGAAAGGGGTGTTGAAACAACATTATTTCAGCTGTTAAACCTTGCGAAAATTCAAACTCACTATCCCCCTTTCGCACCTTGTTGTTTACATGTCACTTCATTGCTGCAAGTCATGATCAGCAGAACCGTTTACTGTTCAGTCTACACTAGCCATTTAACAATGCACTTCTCTTCTGTTAGTCGTGTAGACTTCTGTGGCGTGAAGGTACATGGCTGTGTGGGTGTTGGGATTGTCTCTTTCTCACTCATTCTACGTTTAATGTCCATCCAGACATGAAGCTGTCCACTCCTCAGACTGACACACACACACACACACACCCAGCCTCAGGCGATCACAAACACACACACTCTTCCTCTTTCCGCCACATCGCCCATGGCTAAATATTCGGTAGGAAGCTTCTTTTCACTCTTCAAGTTGTGTGTTTGGAGTGGATTTTACTCACCGCCCTGGGCACGACATCACACACAGCTACACGTACACACTCCCAGGGAGACTTGTTGGAACGGACATGCACATGTTGAAACCTAATTGTATGTGCCTCGGCTCCTGTAGGCATGGCATAATAACACACAAAAACACACAGACGGGAAGCCATATTGGGTTTTTTCTTTGGTCACGTTATGTGATTGAAGATGCTGCCATGACTGAAGGTGGTGTCCAAAAGCAGCGCCCAGATTCGTCTCGTTCACCTGCCAGAATAACTGCGGGCCAGTTATTATATTAAAGCGAGCATCCGTGTGCGTGTATTGACAGCCGGCCCTGAAGTCTGAACCAAGTCTCGCTTTCAAAAAATCCATTTTGTCCGTGTCTACCTTCATCCGCAAGCAATGTGGGCTACACAACCTGGTTCTTGTTCTCAATATCGATGTGGAAATGCAGAAATGAGTGGTAGAAAGTGCCAGTTCAGTCGTCTGCAAATCAATCCACCCGGTTTCTGACCCCAAGTCTAATCCTGGGGAATTCATTGACACCTCCTGCTCTGAGAGATACTGTCTTTCTAGTGTGTCCCGACTCTGCCTTCTGGCCATCATCACGGCCTGGAATACCTCTCCAGGGTGGCGTCCGGATGCATCCTGATAAGATGCCTGACGCTACTTAGCTGGGTCCGTGCCACCCCCACGTTTGTTCCAGATGACCACTCCGCAACATTGAGGTGCATGACTTGAGGCTCTCCTCGCTTCCTAAATGCAGATAACAGTTGAAATAGAATGTAATGTCACCCATTATTCAAGGCAAATTCAAATATATATATTGTTTTCCTACACCACTTGTAACTGTGTCTAACATTTCTGGATGGGTAGTTGACATTCATATTCCTATTGCAATGTTTGCTCTTGAGAGTCACATAAAACAACTCTGCAGCTTAGCTTTGGCCCCCGGGCCTCGAGTTTCACACAGGTGGGTTGATGTTCCCACGAGTCCATTTTTGGCTTTAGATTGTTGCACTTAAAGTCTATTGATTTGGCAAATTGGTTTTCTGTTACTGTGCCTTACTTCCTCTCTCGCTAGGTCTGCTCTAAGTTGAATTAAAAAAATAGAAAATAAAATGCCCCTCCATTTCCACTTTTAAGGTCTGCGTTTTTTTTTTCATTGTTGTTAACTACTTTGTGCGCAGTCATTCTTCTAAATCAAACCAAAGCTGAGTTTTGCTCCTGGTAAGATTCTACATACAGTGACTGAAACTTTGTTTGGGAAAACTCTGCGGCAGAACTTTCTGTGTGAAAATTGATATGGATTCATTACGAATCAAAGGATGCAGCCACAACAGTTGAGGTCTTTTCATCCGCGGAGCAGCGCCATGTTGGGAGCAAATTACAGCCCATCACAGGGTTTCATGGGGGAAAATGTTGGGTAAATGGCTCACATTATGCATTGTCAGGAGATTTGTTTATTTCTGACGGATAGAAAAATGATGAGATGGCAGAAGCCCCCCAGTTTCAGGGCGGCAGGTGATGCTGCTAATGCTGGTAAACTGAGAAAGTGTTTTGATCTTCCCTCTCATCACGTCTGAACTGCCTCTCTTCTGCAGCCCGTGTCATTATCAGTCTCCGTGTTACCCATTTCGCATCCCTCTCTCCCTTCCCCCTCGCCCGCGGGACAGGAGTCGCAGAGGAGCGGACAGTAAAAGGAGACGATCCCTCACTCCCCCTCTTCCTCTCTCGCTCGCTCAGCATTACAAAGCCCCCTGTCCGCTTTGATTACTTACATTAATGTGAGCAAGAAAAAGACTGTGCTCAGGATTTGCGAGTGCGCCCTTTCAACGAAAGAGAGCGCGACCAGGTTTGTGGCCCGGCCAGGGTCGAGTCGACAACCAAACAAAGCTGTGATTGTCGGCTTGTTGTGTAACAACCAATGGTTTGCTTGTGTGAGGAACCCGAGTGGAGCCGACCTTTTCCGCTGCCACGGAGGGCAGTACGCAGCGAGTTCAAATGCATTTAAAGGGACGAGTGATCAGGAGGTGGAGGGTCTGATGGACAAACAAATGAGTCTGGACTGGTTTTCCATTATCGTTCTTCCAAACTGCGTGGAGAACAAACACAAAAGCGTTAATTACTTGGCCCACAATGTGTTGATTCGCCGCCACAATGGAGCTCGTGAATACATGTGTGTATGTATACAAAAACAAAGGAAGAGAACCTGGATGTGTGACAGAGACGGGGGGAGGTTGGGACCATGGGAACGTTTTTTATTGATGTAGGGCAACTCTGGCTCAGATGAGCGTAACAGAGTGCTTCAGAAATCCTCTAAATGTTCTTGTCATGAGTGGAAATAATGTACTATAGCAGTGTATTACATCGATGGTCTGTAGAACATACTTAAATCAGGCTTTTAGCTCGTGGGCCGTCCTCAACTGCTAAACAAGAAAAACCTTTTCTCAGCAGGACGCCAACATGTCCGAATATTCGTGGCTGTTTAATGCCCTTCTGGTACTGTCATCACACGGGTTTCCATGAAAAGAGTGTCTCCGTCCGGAAATAAAGCTGAATGCGATCGAAATTCGGCAATTCTCAACCCTTTTGCAGCCGTTGCTTGGCCACCCCGGTTGCTGTATTTGTTTCCGTAATGTCTCGGTTATCCTCTTCTGGCATTCATTGGACCCCCTAAGCATTTTTTTTGTTCTGGAATTGGCACCTATCCAATGAACAAAACACAATGTACACATTGTAGGGCAAAGCGGAATAGACGTTGCACGTGTGATTGCTCTATTCTGGATGGCGGGAGGTGCAATTGTTTAAATATCACACGTTCCCTGCTCATACTTTTATGTGTAGAGGACTACTGCGGGTGAGGTCAGTCTCGATTTTGGCATTTGATCTCATAAATCGCTTGGGTCACGTTCCAAAGGTTGGGGTTGCACCTGTACCAACCAGGATTTGTCTGGAGTGCAGCGTTTTGTGCCGGTATTAAAGTGCACCCTGCTGTACAAGGTGTCGTCACAAAGCAGGTGGAACGCTAGACGCGATGAGTCAGCTGCTAACAAGTGCGTTTCGTGCACTTTAATGTTGCTGCTGCTTAATAACTTGCCTCCGACTCAAGCCCGACCTCGGAGAGCAGCTGCTGCGACGCACACATTCATCAGCCCTCGCTCACCTGGCATCATCAGTCACTTAAATACGGCAACGATTTAAACTGCTTCTTTGATAAAACAGACTGCAACAAAGTTGGGAGTCAGATATCGAGGTTGTGGCCTGACACCAATACGAGTGAAACAATCCGCGCTGGGTTTTATCTAGCTGACTCCTAAGCCAGCGATGACTGCAAGCAGCCTCACCATGAGGCGTAAATCATCAGTCTGAGCCATCACGTCCGGGTCGCAGGTTCCGCCCAGCAACGCTTTGGTCTGTTCCCCCCTCCATGATGCAAATGCTTCCGTGTCCGACTCTTGTTTTTGTCGTGGCATGATGGGCCAAATCCCCCGAGGCATTAGGCCACAGCCCCTTCATCCATTTCCCGCCATGAAGTGGACATTTCAGGGTCAAGTGTGTGGCTGTGTCACTATTTAATGGTAACAACGAAGAGATGGCCTTTATTTTTTTGTTCAAAATCCTCTGTCAGTTAGATAGAATTTGACTTTTTTTCCCCTGTTTAAGTTAAATACTCAAATATGATTCAATAAATAATTGAGTCATACTTTTTTTTATCACATCCCCATCGTTTGTCACGTTCATAACGTTATTTAATTTTAACTAACATCCTCTGAAATGCTTTTTTAAAATAAGTATACATACTATTTACTTATTTTTCAATATGTATCCTGGAGTTTAATGGAGTCAAATGTGGCCATCTGAAATCATGTTCTCCCAGTCTGACGCTAAAAGCAATGTTCAGTATTCATAGTTGTGTGAATGATTATGAAAGACACCAGACAAAATATTTGATATTCATTCCTGTTAGTAATGACACAGTCATGACAAGCTCATGCAAGTGACGGCATGTCGTGCCTGAAGTGTATTCACACATGACCCAGAGTTCATGGCGTTCACTCAAAACCACAGACGAGTGAATTTGTCTTCTGATATGAGACTTTGGGGATTTAAACTAGCCACCCTCCAGTCATTTGTCTGACCACTGCGCCTCAAACCAGCCCATATATTTGTCCATTGACCTCAATAAGTACAAAGCAAGATAAAGCAACAATGAAAAGGAGCACATTTAACAATAGTCTGCGGTGTGTGTGTGTGTGTGTGTGTGTGTGCCAAGTGTGTGTGTGTGTGTGTGTGTGAGAGCCGGGGGCGTTGTTCTGTAACCTGAATGTGAGTCAGAAACCGGTTCAACTCACTTCCTGCTCGTAGCTTTGTCACTTAACAATGGACACACGGGCGCAGTGGGACTGCGTCCCTGTAGGTTCAGCCGCTTCTCCCTCCCGAACCAACTCATCTTGAAATTAAAGATCATTTCAAAAGCAAGTTAATGCCTGTCAGAATCGGACCACTCGAAAGGCAAATTGATTTCACCCCACGACAAAAAGGCACCTGCTCTGTCTGCGACTCTGACATACAGTATTTCCCAGTTGTAAAGTGCAATAACAGATGTCCTCGGGCCGGTTACAGCAGCGTCGTAAAGAGAGGACAACTCCCAGCACTCATTTACCGCACACACGCTGAACCTGCAGGGAGGAGGAGGAGCAGGCTCAGGTTACCTTTTCTTTCCTCCTCCTCTCCCTCACTGTCTCGCTGTCTCCCACAGAATTTTTTTTTTTGCCCGCGAGTGATATCTGACCACTCTTGAACCTGCAGATCACGAGACACACACTTTCAGTGATGCACACCTTGCAGTTACTTGACCCCACACTTCCTGCCTTTGTTTCACACTCAACAATTCAAACTGTTTTGAGATGAAATGTTGGGTTCTGTAAAGAAGTGGTTGTGATTTGCAGTAGCATTGATAACACTGCTGCGGTGCCACAGTCATTCAGGGGGGCGCTTCAGTTCCTGTTTGTGGGCACATAAACAAATGGAAAATGAAAACCAACTATTGTGAAAAAGGAAGGTTTGAAGCCTGTGTTATATGGTAAAATGAGCATAAATTCTGTTTTCATTCATACATGATGAAATGATGAAAATGTAAACGTATGAAGTATAAAATAAACATGTTTTTGAGCTTGTGGGCAAATTAAAACAGAGAAGAAATAGTATTCATATTATGTTCATTGTGAAGTTATCTTTAAAAAACCAACTGGAGACTGATGTGTAGGACGGGTTGTTCACGATATCACGCGTTGGCTTACTGAAAAGGGCGGAAAGTTATTTATCTTATGAATTTCAATTGCTACGTTCACGTTCATGAGCTCAGGAAAGACTGAAGTCGTCAGTCAAAGACTTGGAGTAGAGCTTTGTTCCCTGCGTTGGAAGAACCCAAGGCAAAAATACTGTACAACAGTTTTGATAATGACGAAACATCAGTCCACCTCTGATGTAACAGTCGTTGATGCTTGCCGTGGTGTCATGGTACCAGAGATCCTGACAGGCTACGAGATATGCGCCCGAGTCAGCAGTCATCCTCAGAACTTGGCGCGGCAGTACTTACGGGCATGCTAGCACGCCGTTCCCATTTGGATGTAACTCCCTTTGTTTTGGTCTCCACGGTTCCTGCTGCTGTGTAATGTTTTCGGTGCTGAAAAGTAAATTTCCTCCAGGACTGTAAAAGCTATCGTTAGGCATCTTTTGTTGTTCGACAGAACTGTGTCACAACAACAGATAAAAGAGCGGCTCTGACACACACAATTCAGCCCCGCTTGCAATATGCCGTTTTCGTCTTTATTTCTGATTCTTATTGGTTTCACAGCGTTTTCTCCGTCTCTGCTATTTTCATCCCGTTTGAAGTATTTTTTTTATTTTGCGGCTCCATCTTTTGTGTGTGTCTCCTGTGCTGTTTCAGGTGGTTCTTTGTGCGTCTGTGTTGGTGGTTGTTGCTGTTTTGTTTGACACGGCGAACAAGAGAAATGCCTCCGCTGCACAAATGCAGGGGAGTCGAAATCCAACCAGCCAGTCGGTAAATCTGTCAGCCAGCTTTTCAACCAACTTACTGGACAATTGAAGAGGTCAGCCAACCGATTCAGCGTGTTGCTGGCCTCCGCGCTGAGTCGCTAAGCTAGCTGCTTTAAATTTAACCTGCTTATTTTTCAGCCACTCCTGATCTCTTACACTCCACTCTCATCACTCCATCACCCTTGTTTTTTTGCCCCCATTTCTCTCGCCTCCATCTGGCCTCACTTACAGGGTGTCTGCTCTACGACTATGTGTGTATCTGCAGGGGTTGCTGTTAAACGTTGTGTTTGTTCTGCTCTTATCTCAGCCACACCAGACCTGCTTCTCAGTCCAAAACCTCGTCTCTGCCCCGATTGGCTCGCAGACAAACTCGACACATTCTGGGCTGCCATTGGCCTGTTCAAATCCTCGAGCAGGGATAAAGCATTATTTGATCGTATTCCCGTGGTAATTTATCTGTTAGCTATCAGGCAAACACGGCGACGGTTTAGTGTTACAGTGGATCAAAGCCAGGAGAATTGTTGGGTGGCTGTACTGACTCTGCTGGCATGCACATGCATACAGGTGGAGGGCCCTGCCGCTCCGACAGAAGCCACCCAACTCTGAGCTATGAGCGAACCTCTTTCATGCTCCGTAGAGCCGGCAGTTCCTCAGTCATGGTGCTTTCATCAAGTATAGCAGCAGGGGAATGAAGAGTTGAATAAGTTTCTGATTGTGTGATGAAAAAAATCTTGGAAGTTTACAAAGGGTGTTGGTTTTCCTGGGCTTCATTGTCAAAGGAAACACAAGTATTCTGATCTGACCGTTTCCTGCTGTTTTAAAAAGGTCTACACAAGAGCTCTGAAACAAGGGAGTTTGCCTGTATATGGCGCCGTAATGCTCTTGTAATAGCTTCTGTGAGCTCTCCTCCACGTGTCCCAAGCAGATGAGCGGGCAACGACAAAACCACCCAAGTGCCGTTTTCAAATCTAGCTCCTTTGGCCCGCTGGTTTCAAAATGTTTGGGTGACTTTTGCTGAGGCCTGAGGCCGAGTGGAATGGGTGTAATTACTTGATAATAGATTTTTTTTTAGATCTATGTTAAAGCGTACCACATTTCAGTACGCTGAGGTGGTACAAGGCCATCTCAGGTCTTCCTTTCTTAGCTAGCAGATTTCTTATTTAAGGGTAAGCCTTGGTTGGTTCGGTGAGAACCACATTAAAGGTAGGTTTCTCTTGTCAAGTTTTTCGTTGTCAGTGCAAGAAACACATCAGGGCTGAGCTTTTGGAATTACATGCTTCCTGGTTGGTTTTGAAGGCACCAACAGGGAATTTTGGGATTCTCCAGGAACACTTTCTCAGTAGCGTCTTCTTGTCCGGGCCAGTGGGACCTGAGAACTCTTGAGAACTTGTTGGAGATGGCAGAGATCTGAAATATGACACCATGCAAACAGGTTTTTCTTTTGTCGATGAGCTCGTGAAGACGCGGTGCTAAGATGTTGCACCATGTGCGGCAAAATGCTAATAGCTTGAGTCACTTTGAGTCATATGATGAAACTCTGACTGGAGACGTGTAGTGAGTCAGCCAGTCAGCATTTGTGAGGTCAAGTGTGCATAGAAGGGCGGAGAGAAGCAGCCAGTCCAGACTTGTTGTTGTGGGATTTCACTTCAAAGCAAATACCAGCTGCACTCTCTGTTCTGACGAGAGATAATTATCCCCCCCTGACTAGTGACTGACTCAGGATCTGATTGAAGGGATGTTTTATGAGTTTTGGTGACGGTAAAGCCCTCCGACGTCGGAAGACCGTAAAACTTGCAATGTTTATCAAGCAGCTCCAGCAGTCGCAATAGCGCTTCATCGTGAAATTGAAGGCAACAACCTCTTTCCAGATATTTTGTTTCGCAGACAGGCTGAGAAAAAGAGGACTGTAAACAGAGACTGGGGTGTGTGTGTGTGAGGGGGGGTGAGTGAACTAACAGTAAAAGGAGGACAGTTGAGCTTTCCTGAGAGCCACTGAAACCCAACTCCCTTTGGAGTTACAAGTGGAGGGGGGAGGCACTGGAAAGGTGAGGAAATGTACCCAAATTGCTAACGAAAATGTGGCCCCATCCCCCAGTCCCACAATCCTCTGCTGCCTTATCTGCCTGTCCACCGGCCAACCAGGGAGTCATGTGAAGCTGCTTTAAATGTCAGCATAAGTAGGGGAGAGGAAAGAGAGCTGAGAGGTAAATGTCTGCGAGATAGGGTCTCTGGGAGGTTTCACTCCCTGCTGAAAGTGTCAACAGCCCGGCTGCGAGCAGATAAGACTCAAGTGTTCAAACTATTAGGTTTGTATTTTGAAGAGTTCCCTCCAGGAACTGAGATTTAAAGGGGAAACTTGGCCTTTCTCAATTACAATGTTCTCCTCGTAAATAGAAACCTGGGCTACAAAGTTCCAGCCATACGCCATTTGGTTTTCTAAATGTTATCTATGTTCTGTTCAATGTTAGTTATACATCCATTTAAATGTGTCTGTATGTGGGGGAATTATGACCTAATAACTGCGCTGTCGGCCGTGACACAGGAACTGAACCCTACCGTAGGAAGAGGACCTTCGCGTAGTTTGTTGCTGTTTTACTCTTCACCTACAACCGCAAACTAATGACACAAGCGGAACCGTGTTTTGCTCCCACTGTGGTGTCATTAAAATGCTCAGTTATTTTCCCACAGGAGGCAGGAGCCAGTCAAATACAATAGTTTAATTACAACAATAAAACCAGAACAGAAAGCGTCACCGAACCGGGAGAATCAAAGCAAAGTCAGAATGTCCGAAAAAAAGAGTCACCAAACTGGCAGAAGTCCATAAACGAGAATAAGAGTCCAACAGAAAGTGTCACCGAACCGGGAGACTCAAACCAACTCCAATCTGGAGACAGAGAGACAAAAGCACAATGAACTGAGATAGTCGATCACAAAATAAACCAGGAAACACACGGAAACAGGAAGAAACAAAACACTAACTCAGGCACCAGGGTTTAAGACAGAGTGATCAAAATAAGCTAGCTAGGACACAGAAGGAGAGAATGAACAAGGAGAGCCAATTTACCGCAGGAACAGTAGGAGACCATCTGGCACACGTTGCTGGAGTCCAGGTGTCTTTAATCACAGGTGATCAGGGGTTGATTGGCTCTGGCCGTGTGCCACTGGAACAGGAAGAAACGGAGGGAGAAAACAAAAACAGGACTCAGGGGACCAAAATAAAAGCAGAATCATGACAATGTCATGTTGAAATATTTCATCTACTTCTTGAGCTGTTAAAAACATCACTGCTGCACATTAAATTCAAAGTTTATTCAGTTTACATTGAATGTTATTTATGGCTTTAACTAACATTTGTGCTTCATGCAGAAAAAGAAACCCCTAAAACCAGTGGAATACTGTGGGACAGTGGAAAGCGGTGCCACATTTGAGAGCAACTCTGTGTCAGATCATCTCTCTGGGACCCACTTGTTTTGGGTCGGGCTCTGCTCCTGCCAGTTTCATTGCAGGCTAGTTGTGACTGTTTACTCTCAGGCTGAGTCAGAGTCAAAGGCTTGACATGATTCATGCAAAATCTATCATCAAGTTTCATTTTCTGGGAAGAAGTGAGTCACTTATTCCCCAAATCTCTGGAAAAGAAAGTTGAGTTCAACTTGAGTCGGAACTTGGATTCACTGATAAGCAGGAATGTGACGACTCCATGTTGCTGTGGTGAAGGACTTTTTCAATCAGACGTGAGCTCGGCACCACAGTTGAAAACATCACCTAATTATTTGTTGCAATTTATGCTATGCCCGCTATGTCGGACCCTGTCATGGAAATTCCATTCCGCACATTGAAACTTGCGGCTTTCAGTGATGGAGGTCGCGGCCGCCGTTCACCGAGAAGCCAATGTGACAAGATCATCAGTTTGCTGAATACAATGTGTCGCTGGAAAAAAACGCTGGAGTCTGAATTGGAATGGAAAAACCGCATTAACCTCAGGAGAGGAGCGGGGTGAAGCGGAGCAGATAGTCAGGGATGGAAGGACAGAAGGTTTCTAACTGAAGGAAAACACACATTACTGTTTTACTTTCAATGGAAACTCCTGAATCAGCCCAACACACACGCTGCGCACGCACACACACACGTCTCAGATTCAATTACAGCATTGTGAGATGAAGGAGAAATTCTTCAGCCTTCAGCACTTCCAATTAAACGACACTCCGAGTGCGCGCGCACGCACCTCGCCGGCAGCGGGGCGGTGTGTGTTGCACTGCCAGCCGTGCGCGCACGTGTGCCCGCGTGTATGTTTAACAGGCGAGGTGTGTGTGTGTGTGTGTGTGTGTGTTCGGGTCTCGGCTTTGAAGGCGACGCACTGCGAGGCTCGCTGAAGCGTGACACAAGAGATTTGTGTGTGTGTGTGTGTGTGTGTGTGTGTGTGTGTGTGTGTGTCTGCCTCGCTCATGTCACCTTGTATCATTTCAAGCTAATTCCACCTATTCTCAAAGAGCAGGCGAAAAGTACAACAAGCAGAGTGAGAGAACACAAAAGTAGAGGCGACACAGGGAAAGTAAATGATCTGGTAGGACTTCATCTGCGTCCTCGGTGGCTGGATTCACAGGGAGATTAAGAACAACAGCTGCAGTGGAATCGCAGC
Source organism: Synchiropus splendidus (assembly GCF_027744825.2). Classification (NCBI taxonomy): domain Eukaryota; kingdom Metazoa; phylum Chordata; class Actinopteri; order Syngnathiformes; family Callionymidae; genus Synchiropus; species Synchiropus splendidus. The sequence goes on from NC_071345.1 coordinate 2,440,982, forward strand.
CTCTAACTGTGGATTCTGCTAAGAAATTATGATGTCACAACCGAGCGACTAATGAACTATCAACTGTATCGTTGGAGGAATAAACCCCCACGTCAGTGGGGAAAACCCGACCTTGCTAGTAACATATTCAGCACCTTTCTTAGCGGCTGAATAAAGTCGGCAGGTTCCACACAAAGCCAGGCGAACAGTTTCAGTGGAAGCACGGCGTGGGGTCAAACGTTCAAGGTCGGAAGCTCCAGCCAAGTCTGAGGTCTGCGCGGCTCATAGGAAGTGGCTCTTCCACGCATTTCTGACTGCAAATGAAAAGCAGCTCTGCTATGAAATGTCCCACAAAACCACAAATGATGAAAAATGGAGGTCAGCTAATGCAATTAATAACGCGGTCTGGGCCACAATGGCAATGATTTGGAAGGCAACGGGATTACTGGTGCTGGGATGGGATTCTAATGGTGGAGTAAATGTAATTATTGTCCTCGGAAACTGTTTCCGTCACAGAACTGGGATTCTCCCTCTCCTCTCCCTCTTCTCTTCTCTTCTCTTCTCTCCCTCTTCTCTTTCTTCTCTTCTCTTTCTTCTCTTCTCTTCTCTTCTCTTCTCTCCCTCTTCTCTTTCTTCTCTTCTCTTTCTCCCTCTTCTCTTCTCTTCTCTTCTCTTCTCTCCCTCTTCTCTTTCTTCTCTTCTCTTTCTTCTCTTCTCTTCTCTTCTCTCCCTCTTCTCTTTCTTCTCTTCTCTTTCTTCTCTTCTCTCCTCTTCTCTCCCTCTTCTCTCATCTCCTCTTCTCTTCTCTTCTCTTCTCTCCCTCTTCTCTTTTCTTCTCTCCCTCTTCTCTCCTCTCCTCTTCTCTTCTCTTCTCTCCCCCTTCTCTCCTCTCCTCTTCTCTTCTCTTCTCCTTCTCTTCTCTTCTCTTCTCTTCTCTTTTCTTCTCTTCTCTTCTCTTCTCCTCTCTTCTCTTTTCTCCCTCTTCTCTTCTCTTCTCTTCTCTTCTCTTTCTCCCTCTTCTCTTCTCCTCTCTTCTCTTCTCTTCTCTTCTCTCCCTCTTTTCTTCTCTTCTCTTCTCTCCCTCTTCTCTTTTCTTCTCTTCTCTTCTCTTCTCTTCTCTTCTCTTCTCTTCTCTCCCTCTTCTCTTTCTCCCCCTTCTCTCCTCCTCTCCTCTCCTCTCGTCTCCTCTTCTCTTCTGTTCTCTTCTCTTCTCTCCTCTTCTCTTCTCCCCCTCTTCTCTTCTCTCCCTCTTCTTTTCTCTTCTCTTCTCTTCTCCCCCTCTTCTCTTCTCTTCTCTTCTCTTCTCTTCTCTTCTCTTCTCTTCTCCCCCTCTTCTTTTCTCTTCTCTTCTCTTCTCTTCTCTTCTCTTCTCTTCTCTTCTCCCCCTCTTCTCTTCTCTCCTCTTCTCCTCAGTTAGCATGAATCTAGCAGCATGTCAAATCATAAATATTATTTGAAGTCACAAAAGTAGAGTTAACATCACAACTCAGGTGCACAAAGCCTTGTTGCAAGGGACAGAGAACCATACTTTCACTAGTGGCAAGAAATGAGATTTGTGAATGTGACTGTAAATGGTAATGGAATGCCGACTGTGTGTGTCTCTGTGTGTCCGCTGCCAATCATGCCCAAACAAGCTACCCACACACACACACACACACACACACACACACACACACACACACACACACACACACACACACACACACACACACACACACACACACACGCGAGTGCAGATCCAATTAGAGTAATAGGATGTAGTTAAACTTGCTGTGATTTCTTTCGCAGAGCTCCTCGGCGGTGACATTTCCAAAGAGCCGTCATTTGTTAAATCCTCACTTTTTTCTCTCTATCCCTCAAATGTCAGGTATTTATGCAGAGCGCAAACCTTCTGGGGGGTACTAGCATGAGTTGGCCAAATAGCTCCTAACTTCTTTTTGCACTGATGCAAAGTGAAACCAGGACAACTTCAACAGTCGACGTGTATCGTGGCTTGTGTTACGCTGGCTTGGGTTAATTGTGGAGCTGCGAAGCTGATGGCTGAGTCTGCCACTGCTGCACTTGTTGCAGGGTCTCCTCAAGTCTTAAACCTTCTTAGTACTGTTCTCCATTCAAATCTAAGATCCTGTGTTATTTTAGAAGGTTGAAGAACAATTTGAATGCACTGCTTTCACTTCCACGTTTTGGTGTTGTTCCCTTTTTAACCCTTATTCCTGACCACAGAAACTCATTTTGGGGATTTGGTGACATTTTGGTCACCTTTTTATGAATCCACTTCTGGTCTGATCACGGCTTCCGATTATTTGAACCTCTTCTATGCCAGCTTGAACCCAACAAGTGCAAATGTCACCCTGTATTTTTGGAGGGATGAAAATTGACGGGATTTCCGGGGTTACGTTTGTTTGTTTTTGCTCAGCTAAAAGAGACCTATATTTGTAAGGCATTTAGAGCGATGAGGGAAACCTAGCCGAGTAGCTGCCCCCTTCAGGGGTTCGACTGTTGGCAGCTAGTTTTCCTGACTCTTTGCGAGGTTCCTCCTCTCGACTGGTGGTGTGTCCAGGCTTCAGGGAAGCAGAGGTCACATCAGATGGAGTGATGCAGAGCGACCATGGCAGCCTTCTTTCCCCAGAAACGCCACAGTCGTCGCCATGTGCTCTGCTTCCCTCTCTGCCCTTGAGCCTTTATCAATTCCTTCTAATTATTTTACCATGCAAATGAGGCAGCATTATTTCATTAGCCAGGCAGCCAATCACAGCAGCTGATTAGGGAGAGATTAGCATGCAGTCCCTGGCTCTCCGTGTCCTTGTGTGAGGAAAGAGAGGGCTGTGTAATGACCCATCTGGACACACACTCATGGCCACAGCTAAAAATGCTCACAGACCATTCGTCAAACGATATAGAAGCGCACGTTTGTTCGCATTAAAGTCTCAAATTCTCTGGAGCTGTTTCTCAAATAGCACTGTGCAGTGAAACAGGAACTTGTAGTCGTCGGTTTCTCCAAATTCAGCGGTGAGTTTTCTCTTTTGGTGAAGTAGAGAACTTGATAGGACAACACCTGAGGGATAAAGCCAAGAGCTGTCAGGTCATTGTCACTGTTGCAGTGTGAGGAAATGGGCTTGAATGATGACAACATCTAGACCTCTGGAGTTCTGGATGTGGACGCCGTCGTATGGTGACATGAGTGACAGAAACTTGCAGCCGGAAAACAGAAGCAGAAGGTGTTGAGTATCGACCTTACGTTTTAGCTCTATTCCAACTATTTCAGTCTTGTAATATTGGTGTCGCTTCTGTGAGCCTTTCAGTCTTTCAGGATGCTGGTAGGCAAATGGAAAATTTTTGTTAATACGCTCCAATCAAGACGCGTGACAACAGAGGAAATAATAGGAGCATTTTACTTTTATTTCAGTAATAGGTAATGATTGATAGTTTTTGGTCAAATGGACGAGGCCTGAGATCCCTGAAGAAATGTTGGCAAAGCTGATGTCAGGCTTTCAGCTAGGATTTTGCAGCAGGGTGTCCCTTCCCCTCCCAACACACCATGTCGTCAACTGATGTTTTCCTTTGTGAAAAAGAAACTGTGAATACCTATTTGTTCAAGAACAACTATAAAAACAAACATCTGAGTCAAACATTTTAACACTGAGGATGAGCTGTTGCCACTTTCAGATGCAGGGGTCTCCTGGGCAACTGTTCTACTGGGCTGACCCTAATAAAATAAATGAATTATTCTTTCCTTCACTACAAGCTAAAGTGCCTACAGGTTTGTTAATCTTCTCCCATGTATTGACGCAAGACCAGCATGTAGTTGTTTAAGCCGGTGCTTTTTAACCGGTGAAGAAATAAGGAGAGGAAGAGGAGAGATGTTTGTCTGAGGTTGTGTACTTTTTATCACCTGAAAGAAACATTTCAGGTCACTTAGTTAGCAACTGTAGGAATGTTGATCACAGGACCAGAGCGGAGGAATGCGTCGCAGACAACGAGTGTTCCTTTAAACCAGTCAGAGGGGAATATGAAACAAGGACACGTTTTCTCTGAGAATTCAAGGCAACAATTCCACCCTCAATGTCACTGTATGGTGGTGTCTGGGTCCAGCGTGTACATACTGTCAGAGGCATAAATTCCACACTGTAGATTCTAGTTGAAGGCTGATCTCAACAATTGCTTCAGTAGGTGAATGGGAGCTAGAGAATATGTTATCAGGCAAAATATCCATCACTGAAAGCAGAGTTCCACTCAAGTCTTGGAGTTTGTTTGTAGAGAAGAAAGAAAGTCTGTCTGTATTGGTGAATCACTTTAAATATAAAGGTTGAGCTACATGTGAAACGACACACTGTACTACACTACACCAACACATGCTTTGAATTCTTGATTTACAATGATCAGTAAAGATGACATTTATGCTATAAATAAAGTAGTCATCATATTGTGAATAAAGAAATTCTATACAGAGAATGTCTTTAAATATCCTGGATGTATAGCAGCATTTTTTCTGCTTTGTTTAAATGACATACCATGCTCTCTTTTAATGCCAGAGTTTATCATTTTTGAAATGACAATATACAGAACTATCATCTAAGTTAAAATAATGAATAACAATTTTGAATGGAAACTGAAATAGTGATAAAAAAACTTGGTAGATTGTCAAATATTACCAGAGAGAAACAAAGTATAATTGTCATAGCAACAGTAATCGTAGGAGTCAATGTCAGAAAAAAAAAACTGTACTGTGAACAAAAAGTATTCATTGTACTGTTGAATAAAAATATAAATTTCACCTCTAGTTTTGATTTAATCTGGACTAAATCCTTTTGTTTAAACGCCAAATATCATTGTTTACCTTCAACGGCTCATTAGAATATTTGATGTAAAGTGAGTGGAAGATATTCACAGAAACTAAAGTGAAGTCTTTATCTTGTTTTCCTTTAAAACCCCGAGACACTGACTTCAGTTTTGGTCCGCTGTAATATATACCCAAGCAGCCTTTTCATGTCTGCATTCTAGTAAGTGTAAATAATAGCAATGTGTTAGGGGACATTGTAAAGTGTGTTCTATTCTAGTTTTCCTTTGCCAGTGGAATAATGCAATTGTAATCCCAGCCTGAATTAATTCTTACTTTGTGTGAAATGAATCTCTGCTCATGCTGATGTATCGATAATGATGGTTTAAGACAAGTGGTACGGACGGCGCCCTCGGCCAGTGTATGCTCCCGCGGTACTCCCACAAAGAGACACACGCCGTTTGTTCACTTCACTGTTTTAGCTCATGCGGAGAAACACCTGACAGCAAGATGTAAACTGACACACACACTGTTGGCGACTGGAAGTCCTGGAGTTTCACACACACACACACACACACACTTGCCTGGACACACACGCTGCCGTTCAGAGCCGGGTTGCCGTGCCGTGAAGCGTGTCCTCTGCGTGTCCTGCCGTATTTTAACATCATGGCTGGAGGAAACTTGCTGTGACAAAGACTTAATTGAATTGAATAAAAGTGAATTGCGTGAAGAGAAGCTGGTTTGAGAACGGTCGCCCGGAGGAATGTGATCCTCTGCATCTGGGAGGCTCTGACTCACAGCCCGCCATATAGCCAACAGACCAAGACAGTCACTTAGTTTGACGTTAACTTGTTTCTCCCCGGGCGGTGGCTGTCACCTCCTAGTATCCCGCTGAAGTACGAGTCCAGATCAGTGGGGTATCTGAAGGCCTGTCGCTCTGCTCTCCATCACTGCTTGCGCGCCTTGCTCCAGGACACAGGTAGCAGAGCTGGAGTGCAACCCTCCTGGATTTATTTAGCTGGCTCTGCTGGTTCGAGTGGGGCCTTCAACCAAAGTCCAGCCTTCTTCACTGTCAGGGGCTGGTGTGTGGCTTTCTTTTTGAACAACACAGAGAGCAGAACCAGAGCGATGAACCTTTTGAATTGATGATAGAGGAACACAAACGCCAAAAGCGCTCTTCCTGGTTAGAACCTCTGCGCTCTTCTCCTGAGTGATCCCCCTATCCTCCGCTTCTTTGTTCTTCAAAGCTTTTCTGTCCACTTCACTGCTATGCTGCACCTGAGTCCACCAGAATCTCTGTTTTTAAGGCTCACTTTATGCCATGTATTTCTGAAGTGCCATGCGCAAGGCATCACAGCTGACCCTCGGACAGTGTGAGTTTGCGACGTCCCTTAAAGTCTTTGAGACAAAGAAAGTGATTTTGAAAAGACTTCACCCAATGTCAGAAAGAGAGCGAGCGGGGGTTGATGGCAATGACCGCTAACGTCCAGTGAGTTGAATCAGATGGTACTGGGGCTTTTCCTTTCTTAGTCATTTCTCCCAGAGACATTTCATCAGAACCAGGCACGCAGCACTGCTGGGCCAGTGAGTCAGATAGCTAGCAGTGAACAACATGCTGTTCCGCTCAGCTATTATTACCAGTACAAGCCACATATCATTACAAGTTGATTGGTTCTGTTCGCTGCGAGGGACAAGTGGCGTCCCTTTGTATTAGAGCGACTTCCTTTTAAGGCAAGGCCGGAGGGGGCCCGGCTCACACGCGGCGGTCCGGCGGCTGCGACGGCAGATGATCCGCTGAAGGCTGTGATGATTGAGTCAGTGGTGATCCTGATTGGCCTTGAGTGATGGCTGTTGGATTTGGCTCTCCTGCTGTTTCTGTAATGAGCTGAGACAAACGGAAGCAACCCAGTGTTTTCGGGATACGCCGATCAGGATTCCTGTTGCCGATCATGCACACCGATCATGTGGATTGACAATCAATTCTCAATCAAAAATGAGTCTTCTGTGTTCACGATGTGGAAAAAATGAACAATTTAATCGTTTTTTTCCAGACGCATGGTTCTAAATACCTTTTCAAGGAGGAAAAAAAGGCAAAAACCTTGCAGAATCCAGCAACTATTCTTTCAAAAGGACAGCTAAAGTCATTTATTTGGATGTGAGACTACGCACTTTGGGGAAGCTCTAGCAGACTTTGCTATGTCCATGAAGTATTTACACACTAGCCGCTTGTAACGGGGCTCTGAGAGAGAGAGAAAGAAAACTCCACCACTGCGTTTATGTTCCCACGTTTTCAGCCAGTTGGGAGGACAGGATGCGTCACAACATGCAGGGCTTCATCAGAGTTTTGGCTGTCGCACGTGACTGGCAATGACAGATAGTGATGGACATCATGATCGGTGGCCGATCGATAGGCACATCATTTCTTTTGTTCCGATCACACGTGTTTATTTGAATGATCCATCACGCCGTTTGGTCGTTGAAATTTAACGCAGTGTGCTTCTGTCTTGCAGGAAGTTGCACTTTCAACGAGGGGTTCTCTCAGTGTGACTACCAACAAGATCCTTACGATGACTTTGACTGGACGTACATCAACACCCAAGAAGTGCCCTATGTGTCTCCATTCCTGCCCCAAGGTAAGAGCCTTCTTATTGTGTCCGCGGCCTTTGAGAAGCTCAGACTTCGATGAGGTTGTTTTCATCTTAAATGGCATTCTTTCAGTGTATTAAAGAAGTTTAGATTTCTATAAGACCTCCGATGTCAACCTCAGAAAGTTCCAGACCAGGTTGAAAGAGAACCCCTAGTTGATGCAACTTAGCTCATGGGCGCGTGTAGAATTGAACCAAAAGCCGTGGTTGTTTTGTTCTGACCTTACATGTGGTGACACAGCTGTGTGATCGATGACTTCACACCAAGATATTTCTCTCGTAAGTCTTCCACAGAGAGCCATCGGGGGTTACGTAGCCATCTTTACGTGTGGAGAAGGTATGGGCTTCACTTACCATCTCCCCTTTCTCCTCTGTTTTCCTCCCTGATGATGGTGGAGGGGAATGAAATCTTTCAGCCTCGGGGCTGAGGGTCTAATTAAGAGAATATGAGGTCATTCATCAACAGCAGGGAACAGGGAAGGTTGCCTACTTTGCAATGTTAAAAGCAGAATTTTTAATGTAATATTCAGCTTTTGTGCGTCTGCCACTGCCAAAACTCCCGTCCCCTCTGTCTCACCTCCTCTCCTCTTCTCCTTATCTCACTTCCTTTCCTCTTCTCTGCCAGCGAGGCTTATCACTTGGTTACCATAGCGATCTACTGATGCTGTTTATCTTTTGGGCTTATCATCACGACAACACTGACATTTAGAGAAAGGTTTGCAACAATTTCCGTCAGGAATGTGTGTTTAGTAGCTTGCTTGGGCTCGCTGTGATATTTTTATTTTCACGTCAGGTAGAAGTGGTGTCATCGAGCGGAAAGGCCAATCTTGGCACTTCCACCTGGCCATATCAGTTTTTTTGCCCAAGAGCTTGGTAGCAATGACTGAATTTACGTGGCATTGACTGGGGCTAAGTTTGTGGACGGCACAGAGGCAAGTGAGAGAGCAGTGCAGGTTAATGAATTGAAGACATCGGTTGCTTGCGGGTAAATCACAGCCGGGCCTAAAGGTGAGGGAACAAGAACTGACATTTGATGTGTTAATAATGTCAGCAGGGTGTTCCGTAGCAGTCTTGCTACGAGAAAACCGGACTGCCTAAGGGGATGCAGTAACAGCTACACTGCTTGGTTGAGAGGTGTTGGAGGAGTACATGAAGAGGTGGCTGAAGGGTTGATTCAACTGCTTAAATGTAAAGACACTTCCAACATCCCCCTGCTGCTTGACCCCTAAATGAAAAGTGTCCCATTGAGACATAGGTACCACAAGGCCCCTGGCAGATCTCATTTTAAAGATTCAACAGATGGTTGCTGCTTTCATTTCTTGCCAAGTCTTGGCACAATTTAACGTCCATCTTTGGTGACTAGGGTATCAAGACCTGGCCCACTCCCCTGAGACACAAACCTCACCTCAGTGTCTGCGTACAACCCTGGCTTGTTTGCTTAAGGGGCATTTCAATATTGACACCCTGAATCTAAGAGAAATTACAAAGCAGAGCAGAAACCCAAATGATTCAACTGGCATGGACAAGTCCTGATGGGCAGTTGAGGAGGTGAAGAGCAGCATAGGTGAAAAGCTGGGTAGATATTTGACTTGTAATGACTATGCTACAGGGGCGACATGCTTTTAGCTTAGATAATGTTCAATGTTGAGGAGCAAAGCAAAGTCACACACAGACCATTGGACCCATCTGGCATCTCCTGTGATAGGAAATGTGTGACACTGCTTTATAATTCATCGACTGAGTCACACGTGTACGGTGTGCATTTGGACCATGTCAACGTCAAACAATTTGGACCAAACAACTCCCCTAACGTCATTTTCCCCAGCTTGTTGTGGGAATCCTTTGTTCACTGCTGTACGTGTTTTTCTGCCGTCGTCTTCTGCGTTCAGAAGAGCAAGGCTCCTTGACATTGGGTCCTTCTAACCACCGAAAGGTGCCATCAAGTGCTGAACTCAGATGAGATATCCAGACAAGTGTCAATGGGGGCATTTACATTACTCTTCTATCCACCTCGTGTATTTTTCCCAGCCTGTCTCCTTCACAAATCCATGCTGCTATTTACCTCGGCTCTGTGCCCCTGAGGTAGTTTGTAAACTTTGCCTGCTACTGTTTTTAGTGAGGTATTTACTCTCAAAGTCGCTGGCTGCCACGAATGAGAGTCATCACAGGGTCATTGAGTTATTCAGCCCGCAATTACACTTTCATCCCTATAATCCACATTCATTTGTCCCAGTTGGTAATCACCATTTGTGCTGGAGGCAGTATTGAGTGTGCAGGGATGGTTTGGCAATTTTTGAAACAGAGATAAAACTCCTCTACTTAATCTCTTTGGGGGTTGGTGTTGGCTCCGGCATCCATGAGAGGGTCCATGATACGCTGGCAACGAGCTGCGTGCCAGTTGAACATTCATGGGCTGGGGCTCAGTGGCTCAATGGACTAAAGTAGATACTCTTGACTCATAATGTTGCCAGTGAATAACACTCTAAACCTATTTGCATGCCATTTCCCTCATGCACCGCTCGCTTCGCTCCTGTTTTTCAGTAATGAAGGGAGAAGAAACAGACTTGCAAAGTCAAACCCAGCTGATTCTTTGTCCGCAGGAAGTTTTAATAATTGATAGCAACAGTATTGGCATTGATTGTACAGTGAAGAATAAACAGAATATCTATGTGAACCTCGAGAACCTTCGCTTGGATTCCTGCCTTTTGAACGTGGCATCTCTTCAACAAATCTTTAGTTCTTTGTTCATTTCCCGCAATGAAAGAAGGCGCCTGTGGAATGCCGCCTTTTCTCTGCTCCCAACATTCTGAATACATATAAGAAGAATAAAGCGAGAACAGTGGCGAGGAGGAGGCGGGTTAACCTTCTGAAACCACGATTTGTGAAGAGATGCTTTCGAATTTCAGAACAGGAAAATACCAGTGCCTTTACTAGGTGCACACAATAGGAATTAATAAATGAAGAACCACAGAGTGTGAACATCAGGGCTGGAACATTTAATCTTTTTCTTTCCCGACATTTTTGGGGTCGTGGGCCAACCTCGTCTCAGCTCATCCGTTCTCAGGTCAAGCGGGAGAACTGATCTCTCGAGTTTGCCCCTCCAAGGTGGACATGCCTGGAACACCGATGCCAAGCGCCGGAGAAAGTGCCAAAGCCACCTCAAATATCCACAAGCAGCTCTACTTTGAATTTCATAGCCAGAGTCCCGATACTTTGTGGGGAAAGTAGTTTGACTCATCACATTGCTAGAATCTCTGTGAGTGTCTGGGGTACAGGAGAGCTTCTGAGTCGACCCCCGGAGGCATTAAAGCGTAAATCTAACTTTAGATTGAGCCAAGTAGTACCCTCCAAACATGGCAGGAGGAAGGGAGTACCATTCATTTATCAATGAATCTCCAAGTGAAGTGTGACTCAAGCATGTCTTCCCTGTTAACTAGTGATGAGGCTTCATGAAACAGTGTTTTCAGAGCCCACTGAAGGGCAGTCTTTCATTGAAACGGTTCTTCATTTCCTGAGATTTTAGAGCAGATAGTACCATCACGTGGGCTCTGAAAGTAAGGGCAGTCTTCCATGAAGCCTCAGCAGCCCATCATTGCTGTTTACTCCTCAGGATGGCTGCTGTTCTGGCTCTTAAATGTCAGGACATAAACACTGACACTGCCGATGACTCAAAAGAAGCTTGGTTTTTCCCATGACTCAACATGAAGTGAGTCTTCACCGCCATATTTTTGATGGTGTATAATGTAATGAAGCTAATGTTGAAAATGATTAGGCTGCGCATTTTAATGAAAAAGCGCCATGGTCACTTTTACAGTTTGTATTTTATCATAATCTGGTCTAATAAAAGCCAGTGGTTACAAAGAACTGTGTGCAGCTGTAATCACATCCCATCTGTTTTATCATCATATCTGGGTTGTTTATGAAAGCCATATTAAATAGATAAACAGACGTCTAATAGGGAAGTTAAACTGTTCAAGTTACGTCAACTCAAATGGAGCCCGCGTTTCATCACAAACAATTTCAATCAGAATTGCCCAATTTGGTCTTTTCCCAAACTGTCGCTGTGACATATCTGGGGCTGACGGTCACATGGTCACACTGCTACAGCTGCCTCTTAAGATTGTGCAGTCCCCGACTCCAGTGAGCGTTTGAGTGGTTTGTTTTCAGCACTAGCACTGGTTGTAGGTTTGATATTCACAGAGTAAGGTGCGCGTCGCACACATCTGTTGCTGTAGCGTCGCCCCAGGCCCCGATATGATTAGGCAAAGTGCTCTTGGTTATTTGTTGCCATCTTCTGAGTGTTGTGACATATCTGGGTCTCTGACTGATAGATGTATTTATAGCAGGAACAAGATCTCGCTATATGAAAGCCACTTATCTCATGTCACTCATGTTTTGGTATCGTTTCATAAAAAGAGGAATCGATGTCGATGTGTGAATTCACGTCCGCAGCCTTCTTTCTGGTCCAGCTGCAACCGTTTCAGGCATGGCACCACACCAGTTGAAATCCCTTTGTGGGTTTCCACTGAGTAGATTAGCTAAACAATAACTGATCGTCACACCCCATTGTTGGAGAGCCCATTATACAGCGCTCACTGCGTCTTGTATACTGAGCAAACAGATTTAGTCGGGGATGAAAGGGGGGCCGCCTTTATTGGAATATAGTCACCTCCGCCAAGGGGCTTGTGTCGTCTGCGTTTGTCAGTTCACTTGAGAAGTTCTGATTCCATCACATTTTCAGGAAAAGTAGATAATGGCTCAAGGAACAGGTGATTCACAAAGGGTCTGAAGTTTTTATTGCTGCTGTATAAGGCCTGCTGCCTTCCGTTCTTTTAGACTTGAACTTTTGTGGCTTATATGCAATGACAAAATTCTTTCCTTGTTATCAGAATAGCTACAAATAAAGAACTAGTAATGATTGAACCTGTTAAGAATTAAATCGGGAATTTGCAAGATAAAAAGTCGTCCCCAAATTTCTTGGTTCATACTTTGTTTTTACTTGTTACTATTGTCTCCTCTCCAGTTTGTAGACCACAGGGCTCAACCTGATTTCACATTTTCCACCGCCAGATTAGAGCGAGGAGCACTCATCATATTTCACCACAAAAGCATCTGGTTGATGTCTGAGCAGATTACAAAAACATCTGGATGGCCAATGCCACCTTCCCCACCGCAGCACAGGGATTATGTACCGCAGGATCCATTTCCTAATGAACCGCTGGGTTTATTACTAAAGTGGATAATGCAAAGTAGATTGTGTTGCCGTGTTGTTGCAGTGCTGGTGTGTTAAATGTGCAGAAGCGTGTAACTTGTAACGGAAACATTTTTGTACTTCCATCTTTTGCCTCTTGAGAAATGTCAGGCTCGCTGATCAGTTTTGCAGTATATTGCCCTCAATACAGTGTCTGGTTGTGAGTTCAACTCCAGGCAATTATTTTTCTAGGACATTTATTTTAATGCAGAAAAAAATCATGAAAAATCCAAACACTGAACAAAAGAGGACCGTTTCTGTGGAACCTTCCCAACTCTTCCCAACAAGGACAATGAAAAAGTAATCTCTTTTATTCTCCTTTTTTTTCTTTCCCCATTTTTCCCTCCCTTCTCTGAACTCATGTGTTTTGACCAGATGAGAAACAGAGCAATTACTAAGAGGAAATAAATGTTGAAGGGCAGAAAGGGAGGGAGAAGAAAAAGGGGGGTGTGAATAGCTGTTGGCTTTAAGTTGATACACATTTCTTTTGTATCATTGTTAGAACAAGAAGTGATTACAGCAGAAAGAGTGTGTGTGTGTGTGTGTGTGTGTGTGTGTGTAGATAGATCTAGATATATAGATAGTGAAAAAGGTGCTAGTTTTGCCATCTGTAGCCATGGCTCCACATCCAAAAGAGGACATGGAGAGCAATATTGTAACATTATGTATTTTAAAAAACCAGATTCTTAAAAGTGTGTTCTGTTTGCAACCACGTTGGAATACACACCAACAGGTTGTTAGGCTTTTTTTTGTCAATTCCACAGTGGATCGTTCAGAAACACTGCAATCCAGATGCTAACCTGATATCCACAGAATTACAGTTTGGATCATGTCGCTGACTCATATGACTCGGGTGAAGAGCTGAACAGCTGGGAAAGCGCAATAGTTTTTAGGATCTGATTGATGACATTGAACCATCATTCTCAACACACTTGATCCTCTGTTGTTGCTTTGCTTTGGCTGCTAAACAGCGCTGGGTGGGTCAGGTAGAGACATGTAACACAAAAGTGTATACTTACGGCTTCGACAAGTCTCATCGGAACCTCTGCTGATGTCTTCAGGCGCACACTTCAAGAAAAAATGTGGTGTAAATGCTCATGCTTCTCCTGGTGTTTCCTGCAATAAGTGTTTTGCTTCTGGCTCCAGGTTCCTACATGTACGTGGACGTCTCGCAGTACGACGACGGGGATAAGGCCAGGTTTCAGCTGCCGGTGATGAAGGAGAATGACACGCACTGCATCGACTTCAATTACCTCCTGACCAGCCCCGATGGATCCAGTCCTGGGATCCTCAACGTTCTGGTCAAGGTAGCGTGAGCACTGCTCCCGACAGCAAACATTCATTTGACAATGGACAAGTCCTGTGTGGAAAACTAGTTCAAACAGATGGCCAGCAGCTTCCAGACGTGAAAATGAAAGGAATTGATTGGATATGAGCTCTTGATTCAGAGAGATAGAAGAATCCAACAAGCTGGATGATGTGTGTAATTAGTGGTAATGAAAGCGAGTGGGCTGTGTGAGTGGGAGGATATAAGTTGTCTTCAATAAGGTAAAATGTGCTTCATGAAGTGTTTTAAGGCGACATTACTGTGCTTTTCTTAAATGACTCCTACAACAAGCTGTTAGTTCTTTGTGAAGGTAAAGTGGAACATAAAGTTGTGAAAACTCTCTAATGTGGCAATGAATGGAGCGGTTAACCTTGACATTGGTTGTTTCCGTCACAAGGTCAACAAGGGGCCGCTGGCTAATCCCATCTGGAACGTAACCACCTACACTGGTAACTCATCTCAACTGTTGCCTAACTGTTTGGTGTGTTGCTGATATTCACTGTCGTGGTGGTCGTGCAGGTAAAGACTGGATGAAAGCCGAACTTGCCGTCTCCACCTTTTGGCCCAACGAGTATCAGGTAACGCCCACTCTGTGATGAATCCACAGCGCCCATGCACACACACTTGCTGTTTTCCTGTCCACTAACTGGACCTCGCTCACCCCCCGCAAATCTGACGCCCCACGCTGCGAGGCCGTCGGCTGATGTATTTGTGTTGACTGAGGCTCAGGAGGTGACGATTAGGCGAGCGAGACACCAGCAACGGCGGGGGGCGAGAGGGTGTTTGTGTGGCCGGACGCTGGTTCTGCGTATTTCATCTGGTCATTACAAGATTTTAAATGCGAAAGTATGTTGGCTTCACTTGTTCTTCAGGCTGTTTTCATACTGTGCCTTTATTTTATTCCATTATCCCTGTTGACCGCAACAACAGTCTTCAGGTGCAGCTGAATGCAGGTTTGTCCCGGGGACGTCTTAATATTATTGCAAGTGTGAAAGCATCCTCAGCCCATCTGGGGCTCTCTGCTCCCCGTGACTCCTCCAGGAGCGTGAAAGTCGTGTGTCAACATGCTCTAATGAGCATCATCATCTTTGTGTGCTGATGATTATATATTTCCCTTTCTCAGGGAACCCAGCAGCTTATTGGATTTGTGTTATGAAGCCATTTTTTCTCATGTTCAAACATGTTTCTGCCCCATCACTTCAGGTGGACTTGTAATGAGACGGGGATCTCCACCTCACAATGTGATCAGAGTTCTCATGGTTCTCTCAAAGGCACTCATTCCAAACGCAAAAGCAGGGCGAAGAATGTCAAACACGCTAAAATTAGGACGAATTCAACCTCACAAAGGCTTGTTGATAATCAGTTTGATTAAAAGGTCATTGGGATTCACTTGTGAAACTGTTTGGTGGAGTAAAAGGTGGAGAAAACTTAATGAACTGCAAGTGGAGACGCATAAATAGACACTAAATTAAACACACCAGAAGATTTCATAGATATGGTGGACATTTGTTTAGCAACATGCCACTCGCTTTATGGCTTTATGGCTTTATGGCTTAAAAACTCGTCCCAGTGGCACTGCAGAAGCACAGACCAGGACCAGTCCGTGTGATCAAGTTGGTGCCCCTTGGTTTTGATGATCACAGACAGAACAACAAGATTTTTAAGAGGCCAGCCATAGATCCCAGAGGACCTCCATCGTGCAGAAAGAGGATCTGTAATGTAAAGTCACACTCAATGTATATATATATATATATATATATATATATATATATATATATATATATATATATATAAACGTAATAAACCATTGAACTTTAAATGCAAATGCTTCGAAAGCCGTGCTTCAAGTTGTGAGTCCCAGCTGCGTTGCCGCACCCCTGAGACTCCTCTGTTGTTGTTTACACCTGCAGGATCAACAAGCGCTCTCTCTAGAGCTGTCAACAAGTAAACATTTAGTCCACTGAGTGGGCGTCGCTGACGAGGGAAGTCAATAAGCATGCAGTGTTGGAACTTGGTCGCTGCGGGGCATTTGACTGGTATCTTCTCGAATCTCACAGAAATTCTTACCTGAGGGCTCAGATCTTTAAACACGCTGAATTAATTAGGTTTTCTCCAGGCTCATTTGAGCAATGGTCATTAGCCAGGAATGTATGGATGACAATGCAATTTGCATGGATGGAAGAGGTTATGGATTCGATTATCTTTCCAGTTATTCATTTACGAAAGATTCTAGAGGTAGAGACATCTCCTCAAATTACATAAGGCAATATAGCGTTAAAGCCTATATGACATTTTTGCAGGGTTTCGAACGCAACAGAGCTCCCGAGCGGTCCGATTTTCCAATCCTAGTTTTGGTGGTTTAAAGACTTTTGGAAAAAGTCTACATGAAAATAAACACGGTACCAAGCATGTACCAAGTGTGACACTGCTTTTGCAAAATAACAAGAAGAACAGCAGCACGAGAAAAACACATAGGAAGCCTAAGATTTCCCACGAGCTCAGCATGGGTCGCTGAAGGAGCGCTACAGTTGTTGAAGTGAAGTGATGACTTTTGGGGCGGAAGATTGCTTTCAGTGAGGCAGAGCTTTGACTTGAACGTTTTCAGAAAGGTTGCTGTTTTTAAAAACATGCGGTTGCAACAGCGTTAAAATGAAGAACTTGTGAGTCTCGCTCAAGATTATCTTCAGGCGCCCTAAATCAAAAGACTTTGCACTGCGATCCCACATCTGACGCCATTTGTTGTGTTTATTAGAGAGTATTCCGTGATTAGTGTCTTTTTATTCTTGTTTTACTCCCATTTTTCAACAGTCTATCAGACATTTTGGGTTTAGCCAGCTCTCTTGCAGTGAAAACAGGCCCTGGTGCGATGACTTATTTGTCAAGGAAAGCAGCTGTGTTTTTGGGAGAAGGAGGAAGTCAAGGGAGTGTTTAGGTCACGAAGCTCGTACCAAAACAAGCAGTGATCAACAGACTGCGACGACACGCTGACAGGCAGGCGGCTCTTCGGGCAGACGGTTATGAAGGAATTAAAAGTCAACTGATGTTCCTGCCGCTGAAACTGTGAGTGAAGGATGGAGGGACGCGGGAAAGATGGGCTTGGGAGACAGACAGTCGAGGAAGAGACGGGGAAAAGCAGGTGATGATAAGCCACGGGTAAATAGTTCACAGCAGATTTCCTTCTACAGGTGATGAATGACAACAACTGCTCATTCTCTCTTTCCCCCTCACTGTGATAGCCTCGGCTCCCTGTGTTCATTACAGCGCCCCGCTCTGAGTAAACACTGTTGGGAAACAGAGACGGCAAGAAAGGCACAGACAGTGGGGAGGAGAAATGAAGAGACAGAGGGATGCAGAGGCGAGAAATATGAGTGAGGAGAGTAGGAGGGCTAATGGGTGGACACGGAGGAGCGAGAGAAGATGAGGTGGAGAGGAAATGGACTGTATTTACAACCCTGGTGGATGAGGCCAGATGGAGAGGAAGGGAAGCCGAACCCTGACCGCTGAAAAAAACACTGTCAGTAAGGCATTTGTTTGACCAGTAGGCCTGAAATTCTACAGTGATGTTGGAGACACTTTTACCTACTGAATTACAGTCGGCACAAACTGTCGCCTGTCAGACAAACCAAAAGGTCAGTCGCTTGCTAGAGACTCAAACTAGAGCGCAAGCCGCAGTAAAATATGAATTTCTCTATTTTTAAGTAGCGTACATGCTAGTCTATTTCTGGGAGCTCAGATTACAGGAAGCCAACAAGGGTGTATAATTTATCCTGGACGGAATTTATGGCTCAGCCTGCTGACAGGGTGACAGATTTGTGTTCATCCAGCTTTATGCACATCGCCAGTGGCTGTCACCGACCGCAGTAAAATTGGATCCATCACTTTGACAAAATTGCTTTAGTTTTAGGCAACACTTCACCAAAAGAGTTCTTTTCTGAATGAATCTCACGTCATTGCTTTTTGCAAGAGGAAATGTACCCTTCTCACTGTTTACAATGCTGCTGTCGCGGAGCAGAAATACTAACTTCATCGTCGTATTTATTTGTGTTTGTCCTCATTCTGTTTTTTTAATTGATGTCATGATGTTTCAAGGTGTTTTTTATTTTATATTCTCTTTCTCTTTTTATGACTGTAACCAGTGTGTCACTGTGTTGCATTACCTTTTCAACTGCTCTGCCTCTGGTTTTCAGCCTCTCACAAGTTGGGTTTTGTCAAGGTTTGTCGTATAGCAGAACCTTGTGTTTTAGTCGAAACCTGTGACCAGAGCATACGAAGACTTAGAGGGCCCTGGACAGAGTCGAGACCAAGGCTAATGAGGGGCGACGCCAAGACCAAACAGAATCCAGAACAAACTATTACTTTGTTCCAATGAAAGCGTTTCAGTTCTTCATTTATTTTGAGAAAATGACAACTGTTTCTTTTGCAGTAAGAAATGAACGTGTGTTAGTATGACTTCTGGTTTCAGTTTGACCTTTGCCTTGACTCGAGCCCTCAATGTCAAGGTCTTGGCTTCGTTTCTGCGTGCTCTGTCTCGGGTTAGAGGGTCTTGACTGCAACACTCGCTGGGCCCTTCGTATTTAAATGGCCGCTTCATGCCATCTGAGTCGCCCCAACAGCTGAATAGAAAGTCTGACAGTCACATCTTCAACCTGATACTCTTCTTTCCACACTTTTAAAAATCATAGAATAGTGGCTCTTGTGGTGGCATTGGTGGCGCTGGAGGTTTGGTTGTTTAGAGTAAAGGTGGTGGACAATCGAAAGGCCGAGTTGTAACAAGTGTGATGTCCAAAAATAGGGACAGTTCAAACAAAGTATAGGTGTTGTCTAACATTTGTCTTGACATGAATTTGGATGGAAGTTCTTGATCTGAAATCTTTTACCGCGGCGTTTAGATGTCTGCAAATCGGATGTGAGTAATCGTAGCCCATGTGCACACGCCTTCTCCAGTTCCAGTAACACCCAGTCTGCTTTCAGGTCATCTTTGAAGCCGAAGTCTCAGATGGCAAGGCGGGCTTCATCGCCGTGGACAACATCGAGGTGGTCAGCTACCCGTGCGGTGAGTCATTTGCATGTCTGCAATTAGTCCCAGCCGACTGAGTCGACGTGGAGCCGCTCATTAGAGTCTACCTGCCGTGGTTTCTGTCGCAGTCCAGCGGGCAGATAAGCGGGAAGGTGACACGGAGGAGGGCGGGACTCACCGGGAGAGATAGACAAGTCTTAAGAGAGGCGAGGGGGAAAAAAATCAAGCGCGTGGAGGAAGAAGGTGGGAGGTAAAGGCGGGGAGTGAAGCGGGAAATGAGAGTGTATTAGGGCAATCACGGAGAGAGAAGATTCTGACCAGTCAGCATTCCTGACCTTCACCCAAACACACTGACACACACTCACATTTAGAGGGAACACTGGCTGTCTTGTCTGCTGCTGACAGGAAAGGCTGCGATCCTTTTGAAATTCTCCCTACGTTTCAAGGCCTGGTGTCTTCTCAGCTTCCTCCTGAAGGAGTTACTCCATCCACAGCTATCGACTGACACCCGGAGCATCTGCCACAGACCCAATTACTCCTCTGACAGGTCATCTACCCTGGGAGGATGAACTTTTCTTTTTTGGGGGGGTCCATCCACATCTTGATCGTATTTATTGATTTCAAGTCAAACAAACGTATTGTCTCATACTTGTAAAAGCAGCGTTTGCCAGTCGACTGTCGTCTGCTGCCGATCTCCAGCACACACATGAAGTTCATTTGAGAAGGATGATCTTAAAGTCAGAAGAAACGCATGTTTATTTGAACAACACAGAGGAAGCATTCATCCTCACAGCTGCGTCCGTGGACACGTAGGTGTGTGTGTGTGTGTGTGCGCGTGGATCAGCGTGTGTAGGAGCCGCGCACCGCCAGGCCTGTTATCTATAATTGCGATCAACTTTCCAAAATAAAAATGTCATAGGCAAACCGAGTCCCCCGGGTCGAGAAGGTTTATGTGGCAAGCGGGCGGCAGCGTTGAGAATAGCCCCATTACCTCGGAAGTGACAGTGATGTTGTGTCTCGCAGGCAACGTGTGGCTTCGTGTTCATCTGACTGCAGTAAAAGCTAATCGTGGTAATAATGAATCCGCTCCTCAGGGTCACAAAGTGTCCTGAATTGTAGCCACTGTTTGCGATCGCTAATGCCCTCCAATGCTGTCACACATTTCAGCGTGCTGAACTATTTGGATTTAATGATGTGAAAAGTGGTTTTTTTTGGCCCTTAATCTGCAGTAAAATGTATCCATTACTGAACTGTGTAGAGAGTTAAATGGTTGACAACCGGATTTTCCAACTTGATACAATGGTAAGAATTATAAATAAATAATCAATCTTAGGTGAGGAAACAAAACTATTTTACTATTTAAAGTAGTAAACCTTTTTGTGACAGTTGACACGTCAAACATTTCCTGACTGAAACTAACGCTCATGTCACGTTTTGTTTGAGACTCAAACACGTGAACCAAAACAGACTTTCTAACTAGCATCAAATCACTCTATAAACAACAAACACTCACCACAGCTGTTGAATATCAGGAGTACCAAAATGAGGAGATAAATGTCCAAATAATTGCAGAAAAATAAACAGAAATAAATGCCGAAACACAAAAGGATTTTTTTTTCTTCATTTTGTCAACTTTTTTTCTATTTAAATATCATAATTTATTTCCTCATTTTGGCACATCTGTTGCGCCGTATGCAACTCAACTCACTTCCAACTTGATGGCAGCTGCGGCCATTCATTGTGTTTTTACTGTAATGACAGGTGTATGAGCTCAAAAACCTTATGAAGGGTTGAGATCCTGTTGGGGTTGAGAGTTAAGATGCTTGTCAGATCTAAATATGACCCAGGGATTTTTAGGAGGTTTGGTGCAAACTATTTCTCTGTGGGTCGACATGTCGACATTCAACATGCTTTGTTTCTTCATTCTCCTCAGACAAGTCTCCTCATTTCCTGCGTCTGGGTGACGTGGAGGTGAACGCCGGGCAGAACGCCACGTTTCAGTGTATCGCCACCGGCAGAGATACATCCAACAATAAACTCTGGCTGCAGGTACACAACACACGCACAGGAGCAGGCAGTGTTCGGGCACCAATATAGACTCTGGCCAACACGAGTCGATCCCGAAGACTGATACAGTGATTCTGTATAGTTGCTACACAAATGGCAAGAGCTCTGATCACTATTGGAAAATGTAAGAAGCCTGACCGGTGTCAGTGTCACAACCCTGAACATGTTATCATTCCCAGCACACGTCACTCTGATAATGTTGTGTGAGATTCCAGACATATTTGACTCTCCTGCCGGGAAATACAGATGAAAATCTCGGCCCGTTCTTCCTTGCGATCATTGAATGTTTACCATGCGACACGTGTAATAAAGATAGCTTATAGCTGTGTGTGTGTCAGTCACGGCGGGGAAGATGCGGCGATACACAAAGTTATTGGATTCCTGAAAATGATGACCTTTCCCCACACACCCCCCCCCGCTCCTCGAAGGGTGTCGCGCACTGAAATCCCGGCGTCATAGGCGGCGAGATGAGTGGGAGCCGTCGCAATAAAAAAATCTCATTACAACTATCAGGCACCTTGCACCGCTGGTTCAAGAGCTAGTAAGTGCTGTATATAAAGTCAAATTTACATACCGTCAATAAATGAAAAGCTGAGTGTGTGTCTCCTCTACTCCCCTTGCACACGCACACACACACACACACACACACACACACACACTTGGAGGCTGTGGATCCCAGCGAGTAACATGATTAACACTTTAATAGCTGCTGATTTCATTACAGCTCTATTGTCGTCCTGACCTTCAAACCTGCAGTCGCTTAAGCCTTGCTATCATGACTGTGCGTTTCATTACTGACTCCTGACCTCTGTGGAGGCCGTTAACCCCGCCCCGATCACTTCTTTCAGAGGAGGAACGGCGACGATATTCCCGTGGCCCAGACCAAAAACATCAACCACCGACGATTCGCCGCCTCCTTCCACCTCAATGAGGTCACCAGTCAGGATCAAGACCTGTACCGGTGTGTCACCCAATCGGACCTTGGATCCGGGGTGTCCAACTTTGCCGGTCTCATTGTCAGAGGTAAGAGTTTTACGTTCAGATTTTCTCATACACACAGTCGGTCATAGGCTGAAACATCAAGCTAAAGTCTTGCGCCCCCTGTCAGCGCAGGTTTCAGTTGACAGCAAAGTTCTTCTGTTTTGAAGGCAGTTATCAAGAGAACCGTGGTGCCCACCATTCATTATGAAGGTCACCGTGTTTCTTCAGTCATGATGGATGAAAGATGCACGTGGAGTATTTCGTTCCCATGTTGGGGTGTTGATGCTGCACTCTTTCCTCATTTCTACAACAAACCTGAATATAATATATATATAATAAGGTTTTCACATGAGGGTACGTGTGCCCGGACTGGTGGATGTTAATTTCAGTCTAACACAATAATCTTTTCATGCTAACCAGTATTATGGCTGTACAATTAGGACACTGTACAGGCACTAATGATGGGAAATTTAGGGCGTCCTGCTGAGAAAACAGGGCATCCAGTTTCTCATGTTTTGCAGTTTAGACGCCCCTGTCCCTGAAAGCCTGCGTACACAACATTGTGTTGACATGTAGATGACAGAGAGGCCCGTTTTCTGCTCCCTCGGCTTGTGTTGTTTGGACTGAAGTGCGTCGTAGGACAGTGCTGTTTCTGGCCCCTGTTTGGTCTCCATCCTACTCTTGACGCCACCCAATGGTGGATGAAACACTATAATATGGCATCCAGGTGGTAGTTTGGACCATTCTTTTCTCCAAAGTGAACCAGAATGTTAAGTGATTGGATATGAAAGTCAAGTGAGCCATAGTTGACGGCCGTCTCTGTGTATGTTGTGCTATATCCGCTGCCAAATGTTTTTTTTTTTCCCCAATCAGACCCTGCCATGGTCTCGTGGTAAAAATGATAAAGTGTCACTCACACACTGCACCCTAATGAGGAGGTTGTGTGCGCTTGCTCTCGTTGTCATGTGCTGCTGACATGTGGTTAATAAGGTGTCACCAATGTGTGTTTGAGATGGGATGCTTTATTCATTCACATCCAGCGTATATGTTCAATTCATCTCCCAGGGAGACAGAGAGGGACAGGAGGAGCGTAAAGGAGAGAGGGGGGCAAAAAAAAAAGATCCAGAAAGAGTGATACCCGGGTGACAGAGAGTCTCCGAGGGTGGTGGGTTAAACTCATAAAATCAGTGAAGGAGAGATAAATGTAAATAGTCAGCTCATTATTCCGGGAATATCCATATCAGAATCACGAACATGTCGGAATATGTAAACAGCTGAGCACAGTGGTGTTTATTATTCTGCGTAAGTGATAGCACGGAGGAGAGCAACCAGGAATCAAAAGCACAGCCATGAATATGAAAATCAGCCGTCCTGGCTCTGATAGCGGAGCTGCGACCCCGTCCGGCTAGCCGGCGCCGCTCGCCGTCTCAGCCGTGGACCCGTTTCGGGGTTACTGTCTCCAGGGGGAATAAAACCTGCGCCGTTTGAAGGAACCAATTTCCACTAGACCTTGCAGATTTAGTAAGAATACACAAGTGGCTGATGTTTATTTATTAAAGGCGTCTTTTTTTTTTAAATATGAAGTGGCAACGAGTAGAGAAATGAGAGCTCCTGTTCTCAGCAGGAGGCAGCAGTCCAAACAGAAGAGAAATCTGCATATACAGAAATGGATTCAGGTTCACGGCGGAGCGGCGAGGGCGCAAGGCATCGGGTCGAGTTTGAAATAATAAACTCTCAAACTGTCAACAGACACTTTTGATGCTCGCAGGGAAATTGGTGATTATGAAGAGTGATCCGGAGAGTGCTCACAATAGACGAATGAAGACTCCCCGTGTGAACGTGGAAGGCGGCCTGCCTCATGTTTATTTATCAGAAGCATCAGATCGGAGATGAGAGGCAGCGGGAAATCAAAGACAGTCTGCATGCTTTTTGCCCTTTATGAAAAGTGCGTGTGTCGGAGTATTCAGCAGGACAGTGAAGGACGTAAACATGGACGGCGCCAGGACTGAATTATTAATGTAATTACTGAATGATTTATCATGACATACGGAGAGGTGGTGTGTTGCTGGTTTTGCAGATTTCTTTTTCATAGTTGCATCATTGATCTCTGATTTTGAACTTTCAGTCATGTCAACAGAACCAGAGCTGCTAGCTTTACGGGTTTGAAACTTGCGCGCTGTATTTAATGAAGTCACCGGAGAAATTCAAACACACTAGAGATCATCCTAGGTGTGGTCAAAACCATATGAGAGAATCGTGATATGAAAAAAAAACAACCAATGAAAGAGAATCTACAGTATTAATTTAGAAACAAGCATCTATTTCTCAAAAACAAATGGAGAAAATCTAACATCTATCATTATAAAAGAGGAGGTGAGAGAAACCGACGAAGATATAAGAGATAAAATGACTGCATGTCACACCGTTGGAGGTGAATACGCAGAAGAATGTGACCCTTTGGAAAACAGAAATGGTATTCTCACCCGCTTGACTTGCCTGTTTGTTAATGCTAGCAAAGAAGTGGAGGAAGCTTTGACTTGAGAGTCTTGTAACATGCAGTTGTCATAAAAGCTCAAATGCAGCAAAGATGCTGATATCAAAGGCAGAAAAAGCGGCTCCAGCGGGTGAGGAGTGAATGCCCGGATGCAGGTACGCACCAGTGTGTTGATATTTATAACATGTAGATGACAGAGATGGGCCGTTATCTGCTCCCTCGGTGTGTGTCAGAGCTGTCAGTATGTGAAGGAAAGGAGCTTGTTTTTATAGACACAAGTGCATCATGGGACATGGAGCCGCTTCAAGGGAATAAAGCGGCGCTCGCCTACTTGTATTTTACACACCGTAACCAGGAGGGACGTGAAATAGAGGCTTGTTTATTGAGGAGTTGATGAACTGTTTTCAGATGGCTTACTCCTGAGGAGGATGGGAAGAAGTGGAGATTATATAGATTATACGTGTCGCAGCACAGGTCATTAAAGCCTCAACACAACAGTCAGTATCTCAACCACATGACTGCTATGATCTATGTCCAGTTGTTGGACATCAAACAAACATTGATGATGGTTGAAATGAAATGGTTGAAAAAGTGTGATGGCGACCTGGAGGTGGAGAAGGTGATCCTTCTTAGCTTGTCTAAAAGCACATATGTGGTCCAATCACCAAGCACTCGATGTCACCCTTCGATACAATCACAAAGAACAAAACAAAACAAACAAAGTGGCTCTTGGGCTCCATAGATCTCTTCAACTTTCAAGCATCCCAGAAGCATCATGACACTTAGAAACACAGTCAGGCTGGAAGTCAGTTGATGTGTGGTTCATTTTCAAAATAAAATTTGTTGTTTCCTTTATATTCCCACGGCACAACTATCGTGCAATGTTGGGATCCGTGTATAATTGAGTGAACCAGAGAATCCACAAGAGAGATTTGCTGCTCCTGACTGGACATGGTCTGAGGTGGGGATTTGGGATTAAGGTAGAACCATCGCAGAAGCAGAGCAGGTTTCTGTACCATTTTTGCCAGGCTAGAAGTCAACATTCTGCCTTTGTTTCCAAGGAGCCTCTTGTCGTCTACCTCGCCACCTTGACTGACCATGGTTCGCCTATTGGAATGTTAGGGAAACAAGAGGCTGGCTCCGTCTATGGGTTTCCTGATGCCTGACTCTCATCTTGTGGCTCCACTGCCTTTACATGGAAAATGGAGATGGCTGCTTGGATGACCCCTTGTGGTAGATCAGACTCTCATTATGGAGCTACATGGGTTTGATCCAACAAAGGAAACAGAATTCATCAGTTAGATCCATGACAATAAGTCATGGATCATGTTTCCGTAACGACTGCATTGACTCTATCAGCCGTGTTAGTGTTCTATATTTGTTTGATTTACTTCAAAGTCTCTTCGGTGGATGATGAGCATGAAGGGAAGGAAAAGGAAAACAGACTTTTCAATGGGTGTGTTTTTATGTGTTTGTCAGTTGTTGTTTAGTCAGAGACCACCGCTGAGAAAGTTTTGCCCTCTGGTTGCTCCAGTGACAGGGTGCATCATCGCGCCACACACACACCAACACACCAACATCGGCATGCCAGTTTGCATTACAGACAACCCGTGGCCCAAAAACCTCCTGTAATATTACTGTCACACACACTCGCACAGACACACACACACACACACACACGTGTTATACAAGTGGCTGGGAATCGCACAACTTGTACTCGTTCAAAGCAGCGTTTCAGATGAAACTCATCCCACCTTGGTTGAGGTGACACTGGCAGGTGGGGGCTTCAGGTGTTTGGGGATTTTCTTTGACTCAGCTTTTGGTGCCTGCGCAGCACCGACACACATGCACACTCCTTTTAATCTCGAGGTCAAATATCCTCCAGTGCCAACAGTCGTGATGTCTGCTGCGGTTTGTAAACGCTAAACTTTATTGACAAGGTTGCTGACGATAGACAACAAAGAACAGGCCTTGTGGGCATCAGTTGTGCTGAATGTAAAGCATTTTGGGTTTTCTCTGTTGTTTGGCGTGCATGCACGTGTGCGTGCGTGTGTGTGTGTGTGTGTGTGTGTGTGTGTGTGTTCATTTCTAGACAGACGACGCTGTGAAGCCTGTCAAGTAAATCTTTATTTGGAAATGACATTTTAGATGATAAGATCTTTAGAGGAGTCAAGGTGAGAGCAACTTGGTTTTTTGTATGAGAAAAGTCATCCAGGAGTCAACTAAAACATATAGAATGTATGTTAAATCAAGACCAAGGCAAGTACTGTAAAACTGAAGACAAGAAAACCCAGCTTTAAGTTTCATAGAATAATGAGACTTTAAGGGGTCAAGACAAACCAAGACTTTCCTTCTGCTGTCGATGAGAGACACAGACAAGAGCATTGTGATGAGATTAAAAGAAGCAAACAAGGCCCAGCATCTGTGGAGGTCAAAGGCAAAATCAAGACCTATGCGTGGATAGTGGCATCAATCTTACATGTGTGTTTTCCAGTTCCTATTCCAGTCTGACCCAAAAACAATGACAGAGCTGCCAATGATGAATAATACAAAAGAGCGTGACGAACACAAGCCCATTGATTGTATTTATTCAGGCCAATGACAAAAAAGTGAATGTGTTAGAGCTTTGTTTTCTCCAGAGCCGCATCCTGACCCACTTGCATTCTTTACCATCTTATTTTTATATCAATTATTGATGCACGTGTTCAATAGGTTTTCAGGAAACACTTTAAATGCTTATTTTTCCTCTTCCGCCGTCGCTCTCTGTTAATCATCTTTGTTAACTTGACGCGCCGCTCGCTGACATGTTGTCGACGTGGCTGGTTTTGCCGAAGTCTCTTCAACTTTCATTATCCCCGCGCAGCCCTCGTTGCACATGTGTGTGCGGGTGTGTGTTTGCATGTGCTGTCAAACTACAGCGTTTCATCTGTTGCTAAAAAAGACACTTCCCAGCCTGCACCCCTCTGACAGCCATCTTCAACACACACACAGGGAAAAACAAAAATAGCGCACGCACAGCAGCATCTTATCTATACATGCACAAGTTGGGGGGAAGTTTCTTATTCATGCGATGAAGATAGGAGGAAAGATAATATCACTTCTGTCTGTAATTAATTCATGTGTTGCTCCGTGTGTGTCAAGTTGATGAATCTTTCATGCGGTGCGAGTGTCGGCTTTGGGCTTGTCAATCACAGAGGCGTGACAGTTTTACTGTGATCTAACTGCCTGGCCATGAACTCTTCCTCGTCCTGAGTTCTCACGGAGTCACCGTTTTATAACCCCAGAGGGAATGTCAGGGATGATGGTCCATCAAGAGGTTTCTTGGGTTTAGGCTCTTCCACCAATGATTGACAGCAGGTATGTTGTATTGATGAAACCACAACCAACATTCGCACGAAAGAGTCTTTACAGAGAGACGTAACAGGACAAGGCACAGAAATGACCCGAACCCTCATGTTGAGTTTGGATGGGTGCAGGTTTTTATTCCGCATCTGAAGACTAATCCAGGGGTCTCAAACCGGACCATTTTAGCCCTTTGAGGACAGGATTGATGATGAAGACCAAGAGTGGCCTTTGAGTCTCCAACCAAACCAACACTGGGTGATGTAGCAAGACGAAACAAGACCGTCCTGTAACGAGTCAAGGGACGTGGGCTCTAAAGCCACGTGTGGAAGACGTGGAACTGGGATGTCACGTTGCGAGGAACGTGTAGTTAAAGGCCACGTATTGAGGACGTGGAGTGGGACCCAATCGCAAATGGTGAAAGTTACAATGAGGCAGGAGCAAGTAAGAAATATTTAATAATTAAACAAACAGAAACTCAACAGAAAGCGTCACCGAACCGGGAGAAACAGAGCAAACAGAATGAAAAAAGAGTAACCAAACTAACAGAAGTGCACAAACATGAGTAAAAAGTCCAAACTGAAAGCGTCACCGAACCGGGAGAAAACTAACTTAAATCACAAACGAAACCGAGAATAAACTACAAAGGAAACCAGGGAGCACACGGAAGCACAAAGAAACAAACACTAAACTCAGGCACCACAGTTCAACACAGAAAAATCCAAAATAAGCTAGCTGACAGAATGAGAGACCGAAACAAGGAGAACCAGGAGTTAAATGAGCTAGCTAGCACACCGAACGAGAAACCGAACAAAGGAGAGCCACGAGAATCGGGAGTTACCACCGGGAAAACGAGGAGTCCAAAAAACTCAAAGGAAACGGGAGACAAATAGGCGAACTCATGGGAACCAGCAAGAGACTCACAGCAACTAGAAGCACTGACAGGAACCAATGTGGTAAAGGTGACGATCTGGCAAACAAGAAGCAACGATCTGGCACACGTTGCTGCAGCCCAGGTGTTTATGTAATCAAGTTCATCAGGGGTTAATCGGCTCCAGCCGTGTGCCAAAGGAACAGAGGGAAAAACACAAAACCAGGACTCGGAGCCAGGAAGCGGAGCCATGACACGTCCTTTAGTGCTGGACTCTATTCTGTGAATGAGAGGACTCCTTCCATTTTAGAGGTCAATACTAACTCAGTGTTTTTGTCGCTTTCGAGATGATGACCATCCCCAAGAAGGCCAAGAGAAGACCTTGACTTGTGAGGTCTGAGCTACTACCACAATCGAAAAAGACCCAAAACTAAGATTTGCAAGTATAGGAGACTGAGTAGTAGCTCGATCAGTGCAACAGACTGTCAGGCTCTCTGAAGGATATGACGGACCCAGAGACATCACACTCTTTTTTTGCTTCAATGGACTTCCACAGTAGATAAAGGGCTACAATTCTGCCTCTCGGATTCACCACGTTAACGCTCCACTAACTGTTGTACTTATGATTTTAACGTGACTTCAGAGGCTGGGTGAGGTGACTTTGGTTGCTGGAAACTAGCAACGACCTGAACACGTGTGTCGTGTGTGTTGCTAACTGACAGTAGGTGTCAACGTACCGTCGCTTGACAAGCATTAAATTCTGAGGTTGAGAGGTGGGAGCGACACGTCAACAGTTCACACGAGGTTTTTCGAGGTCAGGGCCAAGACTTCATGGGTCATTTATTAAGCAGAGAGGACATCCAAGTCCATTACCAACGAGTGGAAATGATTTCCAATTTTTTTGTGACAAGCTTTTACAGATTCTTCAGCGGAATGGTCTGTTTAATGCAGGCTGGTGATTAAAAGTGAATTTAAGGAGTTTGAGGAAGATTGGCTGGCACAGAGGCTTTAAATCTCATAATAGGCATTCATCATCATCGTGTTGGAAATAAGTTTTAAGAATCCATCAGTCATGCAGTCAGTCAGATAAAAAGAATCCCTGCCATTACCGTTCAACTGCATCTCCTCCAGCGCGCTGCGTCTCGGATGCAAACTACCCAGTTAGCACGCCGGCTCTCTCTGTAAATGTCATGTAGGAATCAAACCGCACTTTTCTCATCGGAACCTTTGCATGAATAACCAACAGACGCTTCATCGAGAATCAACATAATAGCATTCTTTAGTGAGCGCAGAAGACTGGCTAGTCAGTCATTATTGTGGAAGCTCCTTCCCCACAAAAGCCTCCCGGTTTTTGTTTTGAAGGTGGAAGCGTTTGATGTGGCTAAGCTGCCGGAATACTGTTTGCTTTAATATGAATGTTTTCCTGATTCAATGGCAAAGGAAAAGAGAATAATTGCATAAAAACAACACAGGTAGGAGAGCTGCTTAGATGAAAGGAGGTGTTTGTACATATCTCTCGCAGCACTGTACATACAATCTAACAGCCACAAATAATCATCTTATCAAGAGTGAGAAGTGTGGAGGATGATATCCTCCGTTTCAGATTCCACAACTCCGACCAGTTCTTCTCCAATGTCCACAATCCGTGAGATTTATTTAATGCTCTCTGCTGCTCTGCGGCTGCTGACTCTTCCATTGTTTCCATTGAGCATCCTTCATTCAACCGTCCCGAGAGGCTCCTTGGCACCTTCTTTTGTATTCTAATTCACTGTTTCTTGTTCTCCTCAGAACCCCCCCACCCCATCGCTCCCCCACAGCTGCTGGGTGTTGGTCCCACTTACCTGCTGATTCAGCTCAACGCCAACTCTATATTCGGAGACGGACCGATCATCCTGAAGGAGGTGGGTTCCTTACACTGAAGGACAGATGACATGAAAGCATAAATGATGTCTTTGAAATGTACGGTATTTTTTTCATATTTTATCTTTTTTTTTGTATTATAAAGTTGACAGTGTTGTATTGCTTTTTAGTCCTGCTTCTGACTGTCCTTGTTTTACGCAAGGTGACCTTGGGATCCTTGGTATGCAGTTGTTAATAAAATGAATATATTATTATTGTTATGAAATGTTGCTGAGAGACTTTCACTTTTTTATTATCACAAAAGAAGTAGAAATACAAAATAAAGAAAGAAAGAAAGGACATGAACGTGTGCTATGAATACATAAAGTGCAAGTTTCTGAAATAATACGCAAAAATACAGAAAAGCATCTGGTATACTTCAATAATGAAGTATAAAATCTGAAGTCACATTTGTATGAGGAAAGGAGGATGACCGCAAAAATGGACAGATGAAAGAAAAACCTAAAAAAACATAAAACATTCAGATGAGGCAAAAAAACGTAGGAAAAGAAGAAGATCATTTTGATGCTGGAAACATGATGAGATTTTCATGACAGTGCAGAGAATAAAAATGGTCCCTTTCTCTGGTCTGTAGGTTGAGTACCGGATGACGTCGGGGTCCTGGACAGAGACCCACGCAGTCAACTCTCCAAACTACAAGTTATGGCATCTGGACCCAGACACCGAGTACGAGATCCGAGTCCTGCTCACCAGACCCGGCGAGGGAGGGACGGGAAAACCCGGACCGGCACTCATCACACGGACCAAATGTGCTGGTAGGAAGCTTCCTGAAGTTGTTGTTCGGCCTGTGTTGACTTGTTGTGATGCGCTGTCAGCAGAGCGTCATGTGTTCCTCTCATCTTGCGATCTATAATTTACGAGCTGCGCTGATGGGAGAGGTGAAAAGGTGTCGCCAGGGAAGGAAGGCAGGCGCTCCGGTCAGTTCAGGGTTGTTCACCGATCTGAGAGAAGCCGTTATTAAAATACTGGAGACCTTTCCCTCCCGCTGCCTCCTGCCCTCTCTGTGTTACTCCTCTCACTCCATTCCCCCGCAGCGCACCCCCCGCCCCCACCCCACATCTATCTCTCTCCGCGGATCAATAGACGGAGGGCAGAAACCCTGTCTGACATTTGTAGAAATAAACGAGTGAAATATAAACACGGCGAGCCTGAGGGAGAGAGAGTCGGCGCGGGTTGATGTGCGAGCAAGAGAGACGGGGAGGAAAGAGCCCGAACCAGAAACAGAATTGGGGCGCGATGGAGAGATGATGAAAAACAATAAGGCTGGAAAAGAGAGAACGCGGCGAGAAGGGAGTCGGAGTGATGAAACTGGAGAATGAAATGAAAAAGAGATGAAAACTCATAACCACGGGGCCTGACGGATGGCTGCCAACCTGCGCCAGACCCAAGCAGCGTGAATATTAACTGCAGTCAAGACTGGAAGAGGAAGTGAACCTTCGTCGCACAGCTAGTGAGCAACCGAGTCAGTCGGCAGTCGGTGAAGAGCACCTTTGAATCTGAGCGTGTGGTTCTCCTGGGGAGGCCCAACAGGAAGAGAAAAAGGTAAAAAATACTGGTAAATTCTGGTGTTATATTTTTAGACACCTAAATAAGTACAGTCATGAAATTTTGTGATGGTTAGCACTGCTGCCACTCAGCAGGAAGGTTCGGGGTTCGAATCCAGCTCTGGACCGTTCTGGGTGTGGGTTTTCTCCGGTTACTCCGGTTTCCTCCCACAGCCCAAAGACATGCTCACTAGGTGAATCGGACACTCTAAGTGAGTGGTGCTGTGGTGGACTGGCGACCTGCCCAGGGTGTGTTCCTAACATTAACCCTGAACCCACTTGTTGAATTGTCATTCAGGAATGAATGAACACCGGGAAATATTGAAGAACTTTGTTTAAAAAACAATTATTTTAAGGGTCAGCGAGGTTGATCAGAGTTTTGAGAGGGTGGATCGTCCGCAGCAGTTCCAAAACTGTGTGGTAAAACGCAAATATGTCAAGTGTAGTTTCACAGCGGCACACACATGTAGCCTTTGATGTGTTGGGGTCAGAAGCGTGTGTCCTTCGAACAAAACCATGAGGTTATTTACATGGTAATGACTCCTTTGTGTTGGTAAGGTTTGTCTGATCCCACCACCTGTGGTTCTGCATCCACTCTAGGACTCTAACACTACAAATACACAATAGAATTATGGAATTAAAAAGCTTCTTCTTGGTTCTCTTCTTTCTTCACTTTTTCCTCGGCCACTCGTCTTCCCTCCCACTCCTCTCCATTTTTCTCTACTGGTGATTTATTGCTCTTGTCTGAGGGTTGAAAAATAATCAACTTGAAATAAAGTGTGTGTGTGTGTGTGTGTGTGTGTCAGAAAGTGATTAAGTGGCTTTTAATCCAAATCCAGAAATTTTCTACTGAAAACCTTTTGGTCAAAGGAGGTTAGTCACACCGAGGTATCAAGATACACACACTCACACTCACACAATGACAGACACACAGTGAGAGTTCAGGGGAGTCACTCCTCTGCAGCGCACTGCACAAACTCAGCATCGCTTGGATTAATGGATGAATGGTATCACGGAACTCACATTCCCAGAGATGTGGGAATCGCACACAATGAAGCGCATGTACTTCTTTATGTGTGTGAAAACACACACACAGTGTCAGCACTGCGGCACTTTGGGGGTCGGGGAATGGAAGCCGGCGGATTTACTGGCAACTCTTCCCCCGGCCTTTCACTGACAGTTGGTCACCGCTTGTGTGTGCGTTTGTGTGATGGTTGCTTCAGTCACATATGTCATAGATCAAAGTGGAACAATCGGAGCAGGTCAGCCAAATTATCTGGAGGTTCGAACGTCCGGTCAAGCTAGCTTTATCTCCTGGCTGCATCGCTAGCGTTGTTTTGTTGCAGAGCTATGGAGAAGATTCTGAGGTAGGAAGTATTACTGGTGAGCAGGAAATGGCTTCAGATGTTATGCTGGCTCACAGGTTTTCACAGAATCGTGACCTTTGTCACGTTCATGTCGCGCTAATTTTAGTCTTCAAAACAGTAGAGGGCGCTCATGGAGTCTTTAGGCGAGTGCTGTTGAGCTCAAACTCTTGTGGTCATAATCATGTGCAGATGTGTTCGTAGTAAAATCCAAAAGGAAGGAAGCAGACATCTGCACTATTGGTTAGTAGTGACGTAGTTGAGAATGCTTAATCCAAGACCGAGTCAAGACCAATGAGTGGGTGAGACCGAGACCAATCTGAATCCAGATTAGTTACCAAGCTCTATTAGTCATATACTGTAGGCGCAAACTGCAAAAGAAACTGGAGACGTTTTAACAACATAAATCAAGAACAGATGCTTCCATTGGCTCTGGATTCATTTTGGTCTTGGTCATGACTCGATCTTGGGCCCTCAAAGCCTTGGCCTTGGAAGCCAAGAGACTCTGTCTTTGCATGCTGTGGTCTCTGGTTCACTATTGGTCAGCTGAAGAACCGCTTCTGCCGAGTGATAGGGCCTCGCTTGCATGCTGCGATCCACCATCATTACCCAGGGAGACCAAGAGAGTTGTGTAACTGCTGTTAACCACGCTATTCCAGAGCGTGCGTTTCATCGAAGCAGTGATTTTATTAGAGCCGCAGATCTTAATTACACTTCATAAATGGAGAGTCCTTTACTGGGCTAATGTCTTTGAATGTCATCTGGCAATGAGTTTTGCTTCTTTCTTCATTGCCTTTGATCCCAAGGCAGCAACGCTAGTTCTTTGACTCTGTCGTCGCCCCGCTGCAATTAGCTGTTCAGTCAAACACGAGTCAACTGGTACTAATCTCACAAATTGAATCAGCAGTGCACCTTTCATGTGGCCCTCCTCCGTCCCACCGAGACCGCGGCGCCAGTGCAGCGGGAAGCAGTGAGCGGCGTTTCCTTGGTCCTCCTCGTGACAGTAGTGGGATTACCAGGACTAATTGGACAGATTAACTTGGATTTAGCCGCATCTCCTGTCAACCTTTTCTGTTTCCCGTCCCCTTCCGTCAGTCCTCCTTTATTCTGGCTAAGCTTCTTCCCTTTCACTTTTCACTGGCGAACATTTCTTGGGAAAGGCGGCGAGATGAAGAGGCGTAGTTTTTTCAAACGCAGTTCTGTTTCAGTCACTTTCATGTCTTTCTGCCGGCTTTAATTCCGACCTCTGGATTGGGCTGATATGAAGCGCGTTGTCTTTGGCGTTATTGTTGCTGTTTATTGGTATTGTTGCTGTTTTCAAAGCTCCGGCCGAGAGGAACAAAGCCTTTTAGTTCCGACATGAATCCAAGCGTTTGTCTGTTTACCGGAGGAGACGACAGGGACAAGGCAGCCTCTGTGGTTCGCCGTTGGACCCGCTCCCGCATGACTTTGGATGCATTCCAAACCAGTTATCGTTGCTCCCTTTTCCTCCTCGTGGTGTCTCTCCCTCTTTTTGCCTCCTCTTTGCTCCCTGCAGCCTCGGCTTAATTTTGCCACACATTGTTTCCAAGCCTTGCCTCGTCCACCCGACTTTCCTCTTCACTCCCGTCTTTTCCGCCCACAAACATATAGACAATCAGCGCTGCGTTACGAGTCCAGAGGGGAATGAGGTTTTGAAATTCATCGAGCGAGAATATACGCGTCCGTGACATCCAGCGGGTCGTATATTTTCTTTTAATTCCGTGTTGAAAGGTGTCTGGGAGTGAAGCGGCGTTAGCATCAGGAGACCCCCAAATCAATACACTTTATTAGCGGGGCCTAACTGTGTGTGCGGCCCTTCTAATAGCCAGCTTTATGGCGGGGATCACACCACATCGATCTGAGCCGGGCCGTAAGACAGGGAGGAAGTCAGGATGGTTTGGAGAGACAGGTAAGAGGTGGTGCTTGTCGCTCCATTTAAATGTCAGCAGCACAAGAACAGGCCCGAGCGAGGATTGAATGCTGCGACCTTGTTGCTAATGACGTCGAGCTGCACAAACACTCTCTACTGTTGAGCGATAGTCAGACAATTACGTGGCTGCGTCTTCATGTCCTTCGCTTCTGTCTTCTCCTAATGCCTCACGAACCATTGAAGGAAGGAATTATTGTCATGTTAGAGACAAAGCTGCCATCTCAAAGGAGGAAGATGCCGTTTCGATGTACATCTGACGCTCACTTCGTCGTCCACGTTGATCTCGCGTCTCATAATAGCCATTAAACCAGTCTGGTGATAACTCTATCGGCGACCACGGAGGTTGTCTGGGTTTCTCTTCATTGGTTTGCTCATAAAAGGGTTGGAGGTTCCTTTGGATTTACGAACATTCTCAAAATTCGCCACATGGATTTCCATTGTTACCGGTCATGTGACCACCAGTCGTCGGAAAACCTGACTGGACTGAAATAAATCTAAAATAAATCCGTTTTCCAATCCTGTTAGGGATCTGACTCACTTGGGTGCGGAGGATTCTATGACACTAGGAGTCTGACTGACATGTAGTGTTATTTAGCTGGAAAGAAAAAGCAGTAAAAATTACTTACTTAAAGTTACTATTACATGAATCGAGCAGTGAGCGATGGATGCAGATGATTTGCTGATGATTATCAGCTCCCTCACCCAGGACTGAAGTCAGAGGACATGGTTCTCCACATGCAGCAGTTCACTGCTGGTTTCATGTCCCTGTCGTGCGATGTTTACTTGTCCAGTGCACTACTTGGATCCCCAGATCAGACTTTCAGAAGCATCGCAGCTGAATAGCTTCTCTGTGTTCCAGGGTATTGCATTTTATATTTATTATGTCTCCTGACGTACCCGGCTGCGCCCAGCCCAGATTTAATCTTCAATCCGTCTCAACCAAAAGAACAAATCTGCATGTTTCTGTAATAACCGAGTGTCGATGGCCACTGTTGAGTGACAGATAGATAATGGGTTGTCAGGGAAGAGAGAGGCGACAGGTATGTGTCCTTGTCTCTCTCGGAGAATGGAAAAACAGGCAGAAAACACAAGAGATGGAAGCGAGCAAGGGTGGGGCAGAGACTTTCATCTCAATTTAGGAGCGCTGCTTTTATTAAAAGGACCCGCGGAAGCAGATGGGTCATGTTGAAATGTGGATGTGAGGAGAAGAAGGGAGGCGTGATAAGATGGCTATCAACATGAATGAAGACTTGTCAGCTCATGACCAGGAACGACAAACAAAACTTTTGATTAATGGACTGACACTGACAGAGGATTGGATTTCACCTGCAAGTCAGGTGAGGTCAGGAGCACCAACGGGCTCAAGAGCAGTTTTCCAGCCGGACCGCTGGTGCCAGCAGCCGAATGTGATTGAAACACGTCACTGTTTTGTTTTTCAATTGTTTTCTATACATACAGACTCATTTGTTCTTCTTTTTAGATCAGATTATAGTTGACATTTTGGGTTTTTTTTGCCATTTAAAATCCACCTTTTCTTCTCTTCATGTACTTTTTCTATTTTCTTGTTCCATGTTTTGTCACATTTTTTATACATCCCGAAAGAAAAGAAGAGTTTTCATCATCATGTTTGATGTGCATTTTATATTAGATTATTCTCTCTTTATATAAGACATGTTTCCTATTTATAATAACTTATACAAACATGTTTTCTTGATACTTTTATGAAAGTACCAGCGCTATTGTTGAAATATTGTTTTTACTTTTATTATATTTGCCCTTCATTTTTTGTTTTTATTATTATTTAAACGTTCCTTCATTTTTTCCTTTATTTCCCTTTACATTTTATCTGGCCCTGTTTGTTCTGATTATCTATCTGTACATTCATTACTAAGACATAACATGCTGTGAAATCATTTGTGACTCTTATTAAATTCTGAGAAGTGCAATATGCAATGTCCCAGGTTGATCTTGTTAGTGATGGGGTCTATCAGGTTAATAATGATTCAGTATTTTAATGGAATAGCAGCGAGAGAGAGAGAGAGCAAAGTCCTGTTATCGATCAGTGTTCGGTTGCACTTCTCCGTAATTCTTCTGGAACTACTCACCACTCTTCGGCAGTGACTCGCGGGCCCACCTAAGCGTTGCAGCGCCAGTGTTCAGCTGCACAGGTTTTGCGTGTGGCATGGCGTGGTTCATCGATCCCAGTAAATGAGCCAGTTAAGGTAATTAAAGCCGCTGGCAGGGAGGAGAGAAGGTAGATTATATTGACAATAACGCTGCCGAATGCACATAAAAGATGAAAACCAGACGTGCCTCCCAGATGTTATTGTGTTTGAGGTATGATTGAGCGACAGAGAGGAGCTGAGATGGATGTGTGCGCGGGAGGCACCGCAGGGAACGATCTGCGCGTCTCAGCTCTTCTCCTGTGAATTCCATGAAAAGTTTCTCCACGTTTTTTTTTTTTTCCACAGAACCCATGCGGACTCCCAAGAGGCTGAAGATCGCAGAGACCAGGTCCCGTTTGATCGCCGTGGACTGGGAATCACTGGGTTACAACATCACACGCTGTCACACCTTCAACGTCACCATCTGCTACCATTACAAGAGCGCCAGCAACCACACCAAAGCGGACTGCCTGGACATGGATCCCAAAGGTAGCGCCCCGTTCCTCGTGATACACATGCGCTTTTCAGTCGGCGGCTTTACTCACACGCTGTGTCCTCAGCGCCGCGTCACATTGTCGGGAACCTTCCTCCTTACACCAACGTGAGTCTGAAGATGATTCTGACCAATCCAGAGGGGCGGAAGGAGAGCGACGAGACCATCATCCAGACCGATGAAGACGGTGAGGAGGATCAAACATGCTTTATCGCAGGGTTGCAACCTGTGTGGGACACACCCCATAATGTGCTGCAACAAATTGATGAATAATCTGGAGATGAATAAGTGAATGGCGCTGCTGCTTCCAGATGTATACTAACTGCTATTAAACTGTTTTTGCTCACTTCTTTTGTGTGTGCGTGTCGACAGTCCCTGGTTCAGTTCCCAGCCAGTCGGCCAAAGCGACGCCGTTCGAAGACAGAATCCTGCTTCACTGGAAGGAACCCTCGGAGCCCAATGGAATCATCATCCAGTATGAGGTGGGCTCTCAACGCTTGCGTGAGCTGGACGAGCATAGCTCACTCTCGGCTCTGTCCACAGATCAGCTACATCGGGATTCGGTCCTTCGACCCGTCGGTGCCGCTGCAGCGCCCGGGACTCACCGTGTCTCTGCCCTCCAACGCCACTCACCACCTGTTCTCTCAACTTCACCCCGGCGTCACATACCAGCTGTCCATCCGAGCGTCCACCTCCAAAGGGTTCGGCCCGGCAACCATCCTCAACGTGACCACCAATATTTCCGGTAGGAGCTGTGTCCTCATTTGTGCGGAAACATTGGACTCAACTCACTTTTCTGCCCTTGCAGCCCCGACTATCGACGAGTACGACGGTTCTGAGGCTTTCCTGAACGAGACCGCAACAACCATCACTGTTCTGCTGAAACCAGCGCAGGCTAAAGGCGCGCCTATCAGGTACTACACTCTTATCACACTGTCGTAACACTCCTTATTAACACGCCACGTTACAATGTTGTGTTTGTGTGCAGCGCCTATCAGATTGTGGTTCAAGAGGTCAACCCACAGCGCTCACGGCGACAGGCTTCATCCGACTGCTACAAGGTGACTTTCGAGATGTGTTGGCTTGTAATGTCTTTCCTCCCATCAACCAATCGATCTCGTCTGTGTGGCAGATGTGTAAAATATAACACAAAAGCCGTTGAAAAACGGAATGAAAATGTCACCTCTCGTCCCCGTCATGTACGTGTTCTCTCACTAAACCTGACTGTTGAGTGTTAGCATTTTGGCTACAGGAGTGAGTTTGGATCTGAAGTGTGGGTCCCAAACTACTGACTTCAGTAGGGCACATTTCCATAACGAACAAGCTATTCCCATCATTTGGCTGAGTTGCTGCTGGGACTTTAAACTTTGGTATTATTTATATCGGCTTGTTTATTCCCCAGGTGCCGGTCTCTTACCACAGCGCATCCAGCGGAGGATCCCAGTATTATTATGCAGCCCAGTTGTCCCCCAGCAACCTGCTGGAGCCCCTCCCCTTCACCGTGGGAGACAACAAGACGTACCAGGCAAGACTCACCTTAAAGTGTTTGATTAGTCTGTGCTTACTCCCACTTATACCATGAACCCACCTGGCTCTGTTTAAACACGAAAGCCTTCCGCGGTGGCTCACGGTGGAATGCTAATGTGCCTTGATCTGCAGGGTTTCTGGAACCCACCGCTGGCTCCGAGGAAGAACTACAACATCTACCTTCAAGCTGTGAGCAGCACTGAGCGGGTGAGTGGAGCCTTCTCTTCAGATCAGATGTTGGCTGCCAGCTCTGATAATCATATGTATGTTCATGCTGATTCTTTATCTCATGGATGTGCTGAATGATTATGTGACATGGCCGAGAGGAAGGTGCTGAAGCAACCTGGCTGCCTGTGGGGAGCCAACGAAACGCGCTCTCAAGGCACTCGGGGATTATTATTCTTCTGCTGTGATCTATTTACATTTTCTTCAGATTCAGCAGCATAATTCACATCAGATTTCTACTCTGCATATGTGAGAGCCGTCAGCAGTTTCTGGACTACAGCTGCGACAGATGACAAAAAAGATAGTCAGTCAAAACAGTCATTCATTATTCATGATCATTTGTAGATAATAAAGCAGCACATACACAACAAACTCGCGGGATTATGACATGAGATTAGGAGATATGCATTAAAGAGAAAAGTACATTAAAAAGCACATTAAAATAAACAATATAATGCATTATCTAGCGATTAAATGAAATGAAGGATGTTGTCGAAATTGTACTGTCATTGTAGCCTTAAAACGACAGGACAGAATCGAACCACAGGGATAGAAATGCTACAATATTTGGCTGCTTTCTGGGAATGTGAGATCATCTTTGATGAATTTTTGGCTCAGTTGTTTATTCTTTTGTTCTAGGAAACAAAAACACAGTGTGTGAGGCTGGCAACAAAAGGTAAGAATAAAATCAGCAAAGAAATGTTTGGAAAATGTACATTTCTTGGGCATTGTTTTCTTTACAGAAATGGATTTTGGAAAATAAACTGTGTCTGGATAATATGTTACGTCTTAGACGTGTAATACATTTTCAGGTTGCGAAGTAAATGATCAGGACAACAGTTACTTTTCACTTGTATTACCATAAAATTCTGAAAGTGACTGTATAAATACAGTTTGACGGATTTTGAGGAAATTTATTTCATAAATGCCAGTTTTATAGAAATATTATTGTGCATTTCTGTAATTCTTTAAAAAGCACAGTCAACTTTGGTGCTCATTTCAAAGTAATATCTGAAAAAATGACTAAACATTCTCCTCACCTACGAGGAATAGTCTTTCCAAAACATGATGTTGATACGTTGAATGAAAATTGTATATTTATTTTATAGTTTTATATGTTATTGTAGGGGAACTCAAGGAAGCTACCTAGCTATGGTTTTGTTTTTCTCTCACTTGTAAAAATCCAAATATAAACAGATAAATTCATGTTCATCTGAGATATTTGAGTGTTAAAAAATAAACAAAAGAAAGTGAATTGAATCGCTGTGACTGAAATATTTAATGCTTCAGTAAATATTATCTGTGGTAATATAATGAGTTAAAATGATGTTTTTACTGTGCGGTTTTCATCTGAATGTGTTGTGTCGACCGAATGTCCCCTGAGCACGTCACTAATCTGTAAAGTGCGCTGCCTGCATCATGAGCTTTAGCTAAAAGTATCAAATCTATAAGCGTGTTGGAGTGTCAAGGCAGAGTTTCATGTTTTTAACAAAGGGCCATATGTTGGCAGATTATGACACGGCTTCTTAATCCCTGTCAATCCACACTCAGAGCAACATGTTTTGAGGAAACGTGTAATCGATGGATCTCTCTATGAAACCAGAGGTTCTTAGCAGAGAGGAGGCTGGAATGATGGTGAGCCGACGGGGCAGGAGGTCAGCGTTGACGCAAGCAAACTCAGCGTGTCGGCGTGTTAACAGTGGTGCATGGAGAGCCCCAGAGTTCTGGTCACTGTCGCCAAACCGATAGACCTTGCTCTGCCCTTCCGGTGGATCGTAAAGATGGGCCATAAAAGAGGGATTATTTTTAGAACAATCGGCCGTAATGACTGCGGAGTGAATCATTAAAGCCACATTACTGAAGCAGGCTGATCCGCGGACAAACCGGCTGATTCTCCACAGAAGAGGCGTCGGTCCAAAAATAAATCTGCCACCGTTTATCTGGACATAAAGAATTTAGTGCTGCGTAAAACAGCTTCAGGTGAACCTCTTCCAGAAGCTTTGTTTGCTTCTCTGAAGTGCCAAACTTGAAAGGGCCTCTGAGGGCCCAGACCTCCACCCAGCAGCTCATTGGCTCCGGAGGTTATTGCCATGGATCCGAGCTGTTTTGTATTTTTTTAGCACTTGAAAAAGCCCTTGTATTATTAAGTTCTGATGTGCGGATGAGGCTTCATGAAACAGTGCCCATGTTTTCACAGCCCACTAGAGGGCAGCTTTGGTTTAAAGTTGATGTCAGGTTTCATTTAAACAGTTGTTCAGTTGCTCTTCAAGACATTTTGAGGCAGATAGGGCCCTCTAGTGGGTTCGGAGTGTGAGTGCACTGCTTCATGAAGCCTCATCAGCCCATGACTGGAAACTGTTGAATTCAAGTGAGCTGATTTGGACAGCAGTAGCTTCCAGGAACTCACTTGAGGAACACACATTGTAACTGAACCGTCTTGATGGAGCTGCAGATCTGGTTTCAACATGAAGATTCCTGGTAGATCATGTGGAGGTAGTTCTAGAAGCAGGGAACCTATGAGTCAGCCGCTCTGTGTTAGTTCTCGTGGTGAATCAGGCCCGAGCGACTGAGTGGCTTTGGTCAGGCAGAAGACCAGATGGACTCTGAGTTGATGGAGGAGCAGGATGAGATGGAGACTGATGAATTATGATCTTTATTTGGGCCTCTTCATGGCTGCCTCGAGCTGGGTGAGTGTCTCAAAACATCTTCATGGTGGTAACAGTGGACCTTCAAATGTATCGTATATCTGAGAGAACACCTCCACTGAGGCTCTTCGGAGCCGTCATGTCAGTTGGGTGTCAAGTCAACAGGAACCGTGGAGTCTGGATTTCGTCTGTTTCAGGGATGACTGCGATGTATTTCAGCCTTGAGATTTGGCAGCACGACTGAGCACAGCAGAGTTGTTTTTTTTTTCTAATAAAGAGGGAGCGACTAATGGACGGAGCGGCCGACAGCCATCCACCCTCCGAGCGTGTGCCCAGTGAGGCGTGCACCCGTGAGGGAGGATTAAGTGTTGGTGGTCCCATTAGGTCATCTCGGTTATTGTGTATTGTCATCGTCGCCTCGGGGAGTTTTGAGTGGCTAAGATGCGGGACTACTGACCTGGATCGTTTTTAGAGACATTAAGGACGTGAGGAGGTCGGACCGGAGAAGGTTCTCGGCTCGCTCATGACCTTTCCCTGGCCCAGCACAAACCTGGAGAGTCTGCAGTT
Organism: Synchiropus splendidus; assembly: GCF_027744825.2. NCBI lineage: Eukaryota > Metazoa > Chordata > Actinopteri > Syngnathiformes > Callionymidae > Synchiropus > Synchiropus splendidus. The sequence continues at coordinate 2,484,134 of NC_071345.1, forward strand.
AGATGTCGCTGTCATCAAACGTTTCTGGTGTTTTATTCCTCAAAGATGGAAAACAGTTTAAACTTGACATTTAGGTTGAAGGTCACTGTTTTTTGTTTCACTGCATTCTGGGAAGTACAATTCTGTACATGATCGAGTTGAATAGAATATTCAAATATGAAGATTAATTGAAATAAATTGAGATGGAAAAAAGGTGGAAATCAAAATTGAAATGTATGGAAATCTAATATACTATTGAAAATCATTAGATATTAAAGAATCCTCTTCATGTCCTCCTTCCTCATGAACCTGTTTAGTTGTCCTCCTCATCCACATCTCTGACATTCTATGTCCAACACTGCCTCTCCAAACCATCTGATCTCCCTAACTTTGTCTCCAAACCACTGTCCTGTAGAGAGAGCTTCACTCTGACGACACAGTCGTCTCCCCACTGCCTGCACTCTCTTCTTCACCTCTGTCCTACTGAAACATGTAGAAAAGGATGGGGATGCTCTTGGAGAGGAACGTTTTCTTATTAGAAGTTGGGTTTGTACTGAAATATATAATATCCCAGATTCACCTTTGACCCCAGAATGTATGAAAAGAGAACAGTTCTTTCACCCAGAAAAACATTTTATTCTGATGTAATGCGCTCGTGCTGATGGAGAGGAAAAAGAGCCGATTACCCTCAGCTTGTTGATATTGGGCATTAGATTGTGGATTATTGTTCGATAGACGTGCTGCTGGATGTTTTGTTCCAGCATATGCCTCCCATGGATTATTTTAATACATTAATGTTCTTGTGTTTTGCGCGGTTATGAGAGCACTAAGCAGGGCTCAGAGGTCGGGGTCAGGATGGGGCGCTGGAGAGGAAGCTGTGGAGATGCCAGCTTCCACAACGGAGGACTTTCCTGTGACAAGTAGAAGCCGATTTTTCTGAGAGGTCCTGAAACAAAAGCGCTGTTTTGCAGTTGCCATGGCACCGCCTCCAACACATGTCAGAACTTGGGTTTACAAGGAATATGATAGTCTTGACATTTACTTGGTATTTAACAGGGGGATTATTAAATGGCTCGTAACAATTTGTTTCCTCATCACTGCCTCCACGTTCCTGATCCGAGGGCATTTAGAGATAGAGAGAACCTGCAGCCAGAGAGGTGAGGTGAGATCATGCACCAACAGGTCTGGTTTTAGGAGTGTTGAGATGAGTGAGAAGAGGCTCCCCAGCTCTTTTGCTTTGTTAGCTGCCGATGAGCTCAACCATGTTGACGGTGCGGTGACCTTGCAGGGGCTACGGAGGAGCCAGAGGTCATCCCCGACCCCGCCAAACAGACGGACCGGGTGGTGAAGATCGCCGGGATCAGCGCCGGCGTCTTGGTCTTTATCCTGCTGGTGCTGGTAGCCATCCTATTGGTCAAGAAAAGGTGAGTGACAGCCACACATCCCGCCCACCTCTGCCCTGCAGCATCGACATTTATACCCGAGGTGAAGGGTGCGAACACAGGAGCAGGAAGCAGATCATGTTGTCACACATGTGGACCGTAGCGACCATCCTCCATCCATCCATCATCAACGTTGATCTCCCTTCAAAACCGTACGAGCGACTCTTGTAGCCTCCGTGAGCCCAAAAACATAGGATCCTGAGTTGCGGGTTCAGAAGCCTGTGGAGGTCGTGAAGAGAAGGTCACCAGCGTTTCCTCAGTATCCAGAGCACTGTTGTTAGCTTCACAGCTTGATGTTTGAACTCCTCACTTTTCACCCCAAACTCATTCCATGTCTGCTCGAGTTCATGAACAGAATTCGGCTCCTCTCGAGTGGAACCTCAAAATTCACATCAGGGCCGTTTTGTAGGAGCTTTCATCAGATCTGGGAAAATAAATATTGATGTGCATTTGTAAATAGCATCCCGAGCAAAGACACTTAGAGTTCAGTGTGTCGGCTTAGCCGGCCGTGACTCCGGCTCTGGACGGTTCTCAGCGGCTGTAACCGGCTGCAGTCAAGGTCACCCAGATCCTTCCACCTGCCCATTTGTTCCACGATTATAACACCCTCATTACTGTTAGTGGTCATAATGTTATGGCTGATCAGTTCACAGCAGCAGCAGTTAGAAACTAACGGCGGAAGCGAAGAAACCCCGTCCAGGTCAGTGGAGACAGAGCAGGTCAGGAGAATAAGAACTTTCTGCGAGAGCTGTGGGTCCAACAGGACTCTGACACTGAGGCTCATCCAATGAAACGCCACCATTCTGAGGGACAGCAAACTGAGAAAGTGGCTTTGGCCTTGAAATTATCCCTCTCCAAAGCTCCTTTACCTGCCATGGTACTGGATCGATGCATGAAGTTAAGCTGCAGGCTTTTTGCCGTTAATTCATAGGAACGTTCTGAAGCGCTGATGAATTCCAGTAAGGGTCAAAGTGTCGTCTGCTTGAGCTGCGGTTGGCTGTTGCAGGGCTCCGCCATTTGGCCATGAGTGGGAACTGCAGGGAGAAAATCAAAACAAAATGATTTCACACAAACCTTTGGTTTACTAGTGAAAATATAAGGGGCATCAATTTTTTTTTAAATATTATATATGCAGATAGAATGTATCTGAGCGACTGATGTTTTAAAGAAAGAAGTGATGTTGAAATATACAGTTATGAACGTGTTTATAACACAACACTGCATGTGTGGGTCAAAGTTTCTGTGGTGGAGTCATCACGGAGCCAGGGACCATCATCCGATGACTCAATCAGTCGGAGCTCCTCGCGGCTCTGACCCGTGGTCTCCTGGCGGAGCAGTCGGGTGGTGACCAGGTGTGAGCCTGCATGTGCTTCAGGAGGCTAATGAACTCCCTTCGTCCTGACCTTTCCATTAATGCAGGCAGCTTCGTTAAGAAGAGAATAATCACAGGCAAAATTAGAATATTTCACACCGATATGTTAATGTGCGGAGGTGGTGCGAGGGTTCTGTCATGCACGGTGGGGCTGATAATAAAGGCACAATAGAACAGCGGTGTTTTTCAACGGACTCTACTGTATCAGATGAGAGAATGTTCACAACGTGTTTGACATCTGTAGAATTCAGGTGTTTGTCCATAATGGCCCGGGGTGAACGTATGACAGGCCTAGTGAATTTAGATGGCCACGCGTGTGCTTGAGCCTGACACAGATTGGCCGCAGAAATGCTGCCACACGTCCACAAAAGAGCCCTAAACTTCACAAAGTCACCAGAGCAACTCCGACCTGAACAGGTTTATGTGTGCCCTAAACCTGTTTGGCAGTGATGAGTGTTTCTCAGGTGACTTCACTCTCTGATTTCTTTCCCCCCACACCTCCGACACAGTGTCTGATCCGTCTCCCGCCCTCAGTGGCCTGGTTTCTTTGACATGGTTTTCGAAGCATAAGCTTTCTCCAGGGATTTCTGGCTTTGTAAAACTGGAAATAAACAAGCCCCTTCAATCTTCTGGATCTGATAGGAAAATGCCAAACACATTTTTACTGGGAAGATACTCATTTTATTTAAGATTTAAGATCTGATGGGGAGAAAAAGGAAAATATTATCATCTAAACACAAGTTTCATGCATGCGTCTAAGGTGAAATCAGCAATTATGAGGATATAATATAATAATAATAATAATAATAATAATAATAATAATAATAATAATAATAATAATAATAATAATAATAAAATGAATTTACTAAATTAAATCCACTGGTTTAAAGCAATTTCATCAAATCTGTTGTGTAAATTATTTTTCAGAATACTATTCTCTGTTGTAGCTGAAATTAAAATGTATTAATATAAGTAGTTTCGTAATATTTTATACAAAATAAAATTAAAAATAATTTTGGAGTTAATTAGATGAATAAATTAGTATGGTGTGGTGTGGTAAAAATGTTTCTAAAATGATAATTTGTACAAATATTTAATATCAACCAAGTGCATCAAAAAAATAAAAATGTATTTAACTACATCAGGAGGGCTGTTTGTTTATTTAGTCAATTAAGAAAATTAAAGGTATCTTATCTTTAAGTTCATTTGACAGTTAACAAAAATACCAATTCAATATTTAGATTTCATTAAAACATCCTTGAAAATGTGAGTGGTTCAAAGTCCAAATGCAGTTAGCAAGAGACGGATTTCTGAGACTTCAGTGCTTTGATGGAAAAGCAGCAGCTTATTTGAGAAGCATGTATTTGGAGGTGAAAGATGTGGAGATGATTCCTCTGTCAACTTGGATGTAAATGATTGTATTCCTCACAGCGCCAGTCACTGATCACGATGGGCTCATGAGGCTTCACGAAACAGTGTCCATGGTTTCAGAGCCCACTAGAGGGCAGTCCTTGTTTAGAATGGAAGTGAGGTTTCATTGAAACGGTTGTTCAATTCTCAAGATTTTTAGGGCTGTGTTTCATGAAGCCTCACCAGCCGATCGCGATGTACCAGTGCTGGTGCACAGAGGGATCATCCCACCCAGTGTAAGAGCTGATCTCAGCTGGAGCGGCAGGCTCTAACTGTTCCAAAAGGTTTCTAGGGAGATCAACTTCCATTTGTCATCGCACCTGTGCGACTCGTACACGATACTGCATCTTTAAAATGGTGGGATATGATGACATGGCCATGGCATCATGCTTGCTTGCGCGAGCCGCAGCGTGGCCTTCCTCACAGCTGAGGTGATGAAGTGCATGGACATTCCCGCAGCGAGGTGACCGGCAGTCTCCTTGCATGAGCCCTCCAAGATGTTTTTTTCTTCTGTTTCTGTTGTTGCTGGCTGGGACAGGACGTCCTCACTTGTTCATATTCATGACCCTTGTGTCTCATTTTTTGCTTTCTGATTGGCTCACCCCCCCAGGAGGACCTACTATTCATACTCTTATTACCTGTAAGTAAACCACCAGCAGACGGTCAGCTCGCCTGGCTGCTGTTAAACCTAACTGGGCTGAATAGTTTTGGCTAGTTGTTGTTATTTTTAAAGATGCAGTATACTTTTTTCAAGTCAAGACACATTCTGTGACCAGCCAAAGTCATCCTCATTGACGCCTCCGCCGGGGTGGGGGGGCAGTTCACTTTCATGGCTAGTTGTCACACATTCGTCCTCATGAAACCATGTCAGCTCGAGTCTCGACTGAAGTGAAAGTGAACTGGCCTCGACCCGGTCTTCTCTACATGCTCCAAAGTTGCTCCGATTTTTTTTTTTTTTAAACGGCCCCCGAAGACACGACAAAGCGGGCCGACGTGCGAGCGCACGGGCCTCAGCGTGTTATTTGAAAAAAGAATGCTGCACTTGTGACTTGTAGCTCTTTGTGTGCATGTAGTCATGTGATCATCCATCTGCCCATCAAGTCACAGGTTTCACAGTTAGGTGACTCTTTCCTGTTGCGTGCTGAGGGGGGCCTTTGATTTCTTCCTCTTGTTCTGCTCTCTTACTGGCTGTGACCAAAACTGGGCGACCAGTCCGAGCTAGAGACATCAGGAGCGCCACGAGGATCCAGAGATGCAGTCTTACAAGTTCAAAGCAAATCAGTTTTGTAGAAGCCAGGATGCAAGTGTCCACCAGAGGGCGCACAGGTGCCTGGTGTGGGTCAAGTTTGCCGCTCACCTCAACAACACACAGTGTAGCCAGGTTATCTGTGAAATAGTCATGTTCCAAACTGGACCCGATTCACCGCCCAGACGCTCGACTCCTGTGGTCACACTCCAGTACTTTTCCAGTCTGCGCTGATATTCATGTTCCAGCCGAGTGTCTGGTTTGTCTGTGTTGTGTGTGCGGTTATAGATGTGCCGTTTGTGGCGGTTTGGTTTGGGACAACGAGGTAACAAAGAGCAACAAGCACAATGCATGTTTCCCTTCTGTCTGCTGGGAGTGAGTCAGAGCCGTTATCAGTGTGACAACACCAGGATTGAGCTTCTCCTGAAAAGGCACTGTTTTAGTATGAAGAAAGTGCTGCCATACCAACTAGAACAGTCAACGAAAGCTTCATTTCACATGCTTTTAAACATATTTATTTATTTAATAATTGTGTTTTTTAGTGAATACTTTGTTAATACTTTGTTGATAAAATATCAAATAAAAATAATTTAAATATGTGATAGCCAAATTCCTAATACTATGTATTGACTATTACACGGTTGTTTATATTTTATTCATTGTTTTAAAGCAAACGTGTTCCGTGCATGTTGATTCAAAATTAACTTTTTTTTTAAATAATGAATGATTTTTATATAATTACTTCTCACTTAACTTTTTATAATGAATAATTATATATATTAAATTATGAATGATATTATTATTATATATGTGAAAACATATATATAACTCAATATCTTGAAAAGTTACTTAGATCATTTATGCACTATGGGACGTCCAAAAAACAAGATTATTCAATAGTTTCCAAAGAAATACTGTTGTGTAGCGTGAATATTGACTAATAATAACTGTTTTCTTTTTTAGTAATAATGAATTATATCAGTAATATTCAATGGGTTCATAAAAATAGGTGCTTTGAATTTTTATTTTTTAAATTAAGATAACAGCTGAGTGCCAACAGCTTAACAGAATATACCTAACTGAAGAGATGTGTAGATCCAAAACAAAGCGCAGCAGTAATGTTGAGCGATGTTGCCTCATCTGATAACACCTGTGGCTCTGGGTGCATAGTGTTCCTGCATGCTCTCTACAGTCCATCCTCCAAGGGCCTCTGGATGAGAGAGGGAGGCTCCTGACATAACTGGAGATCACCTTCTTTTAAAGCAACACTACCGAGCTTCCTCACGAGGAATGACAGCTACAGTATTGTGTTAAGCTTCTTCAACACAGTTGTTGAAGAGAGTATTTACAGCTGACCTTTGCCACGAGAGCCTTCTTTTGAGGTGTTCCCAGAGGGTTGTGGAGCCAGAAGCAGAGAGGGGGATTAGAGCTTTGGCAGGTCTAAATTTTCTTCCTGACTGTCGCTCTATAACTGGTCTCAGAACTTCTGTTGGTGGTGTTGCTTCAAAAATCCCTGACGCTCTCTGACAGGTAAGACGAGCGAATAAGGTGTGAAACTACCAGGGTGTGGTCGTGAAGCTCTCCTCCGCCTCACTAGACTGATGAGGGTTTTGCTCCTGTAGCCGACGACTTTCCTCTGCCGCTCGGGTGTCGTGGGTCGTTCCCTTGAGTGGATGCTGTCTCCCTTCCGCTCCCAAATTCTGTGACAAACAAGCCTCTCCTTGCCTGGTTCTCTTTCCTTCCTTTCTCTGCTGATGCCGACCTGACTGATCCAGAATCAGCCGTCTGCACCCCGCCGGCCCTGGAACCGGGCGGTCTGCAGGCCCGCTGACCCGCTCGTGGTCTGACTGTGTGTGTGTCTTTGCTCTCAACAGGAAGCTCGCTAAAAAGCGCAAGGACGTCATCGGCACCACGCGGCAGGAAATGACCCACATGGTCAACGCCATGGACCGTAGCTACGCCGACCAGAGCACCCTGCACGGAGACGACCCCATGGCCGTCACCTTCATGGACTCCCACAACCACACCAACAGATGTAGGTGCCGCCGCCTTAGCTCCGCGGATGAGTGGCATGGCTCCTCAGTGCTTTCACTTTTAACACACACTAATGACGAACACGCCACCTCCCCGTGTTTCCTCTGCAGTGCCCAACGATCCGCTGGTGCCCACCGCCGTGTTAGGTGAGGTTCACCTCTAGCATCGCCATCACCCCTGCCCCCCTCCCAGTTGTCGTTCATCCCGTCCAGCGCTCCTCCTGCCGAGCGCTTCATCCGTCAGTCCTCTCCGTTCCTTTGATTTCCACGCCGTCCCTCAGAGACCTCATTACTTCACTTGTTTTAAGAGCTGCCATTTTGTGCCTCCGAAGGAAAAAAAAAAGTCCATTTGTCAGCACGCCAGAGCAAAACGGCGACAGATTAGAACATGAAATGACGCCGGTAGCTGCGGCGTGTTGGCAGCGTTTGTCTTCTCCTTCCATCTGTGTGATTCCCCTCATGCCTCGTCTTTTGTGCCAACTTCTCCGGCGCTGTTTTTATCTGGATTTGACAGCACACCACGACAAGACGCCTTCCAGCCCGGTCGCAATCCGCAACACGAGCGGGCCGCGTTAATTAACTGCTCTGTTCCCCCTAATTTGGAGCGGAGACCGCAGTTACTCTGTGTCCCGGCCGATGGCGTCAGACGCCGGAAGTGGAGGGAGGGTTAACAAACTCACCATGGTGAATGAGCTCGCGTGTCCTCGCAGCGCACAGACCAACAGTTGCGGGAAGCTGATCCGATTCTCCCAGCTGTCGCTCTCAGTGTTGCCGCTGCCAACCCACGTTAACGCAGACCATCAGCCACTTCATCTGTCCGTTTGTTCGTGTGTCGGTCCACATCTTCCCGCCATCTCTCGTCTTTCTAACAACTCCACTCTTCCCTGCTCTGACGCTTCTCTCCGATCCTCTCTCTGCTGCTGCTGCTGCTCTGACATGTAGTTCCCATCACAGGTGAGTGACGACGGAGAGCTTCACTCTGCTCCGCTTTTCTTTTGACCTTCAGTGTGGGAAGAGTGTTCTCTGTCTTGGGTATCGATGCTTTTTAATAATGTCAAATGATATCGCTGATTACTTTGTTATTTTTATAGATCTATTCAATACTGTTTCTTTTTAAATCACCTTGCAGAACAGAAAATGTATTCATGTTTATTTGTTTAAATATTGTCAGTTGTATGAATTATTGTTTTAAAATTAAGTTTTATTTACAAATAATTCAAAATATTTTTTCATATTTTCACGGGTCAAACATTAATACATATAATAACAACAACAATAAGAAGAAGAAGAAGCATAATAATAGAGTATTCTGTGAAAATAAAAACACAATCATGTGACCCTGGTAAGCATCATTTCCTGGTGCTTACATCATTCCAAAAACTAAGCTTGAACATGGAGGCGAGGCTTCTGTGTTGCTGTGGATTTTTTGGTCTGAAAATGATCATTTAAATAGCAAAAATAATCCTGTGATCGAGTGACGTCCTTATGTCAATTTAAATAAACAACATATTCTACTACATGTGTTCCTATTGAAGGAGCGTCACCAGAATAAAGTGAAAGCAGGAGTGTATGTTTTCACTGTGAATGCTGATTGGTTGTGCGTGATGTTACAAACGTATGTGTTTCCAGTGCCGCACGGATGCTGATGTTGCAATCCTTGGTTCGGCTGATAGCCGGTCCTCGATGCTGACCCTTAACCTTTTCCGTGCAGACGAGAACCACACCGCCTCGGCGGCTGAGAACAGCCGGCTCCTGGACGTCCCGCGGTACCACTGCGAAGGAACGGAGTCTCCGTACCAGACGGGCCAGCTGCACCCGGCCATCAGAGTGGCCGACCTGCTGCAGCACATCAACCTGATGAAGACGTCCGACAGCTACGGCTTCAAGGAGGAGTACGAAGTAAGAGGATGGCCGTTGATTTGCCTCCAGTTTTCTCTTTCATCTGGAGCCCTTAACTCCGTGCGCCTCATGTAAGATGGTGCTGGAGGTTCACTGTCAGGTCCTCATCCCTTGAAGGTCCTTTACAACTGAGCTATTGTGTATTCATCACATGTAATTTTCCTCGTGTTGTTGGTGATTCAGAGCTTTTTCGAGGGTCAGTCGGCCACCTGGGACGTCGCCAAGAAGGACCAGAACCGCACCAAGAACCGCTACGGCAATATCATAGCATGTGAGTAGAAACGGGTCTCTGGCCGGAAGGTGCGCCAGGAGCATGCTGAACCCTGGCTCTCCCCTCAGATGACCACTCGAGGGTTATCCTGCAGCCCATCGAAGACGACCCCTCCTCCGATTACATCAACGCCAACTACATCGATGTAAGTGGAAACGCATCGAATGCTACTATTGGCTCCCAACGAAACCAACGAAACCACACTCCCTCGCTCGTATGTCAGGCCTCTCTACCTTTTACTGCCTCAACTCGTCACCCATCGTCGCCATTTCGTGCACGTCTCATCACGTGTGCTGTTGTGTGTGTGTGTGTGTGTGTGTGGATGTTTGGCTGCCGTCTGTCTTTGCACTCTTCACACTTCATCCCTAATTTGCCTCATGTTTCCATCCCAACGTGTGTGAGTCTCATCTGACAGCATGTCATCAACATGGAGTTACAAGGCAACAATGGTGGCAAAGCACTGTCAACGTTTCCAAAACACACCAGCACTTTATGAAATGAAAATGAAGTAGCCTCTGAGCTTTGATAGAGGGGTGCAGGTCCCAAGGTCCTCGAGCAGGGCCCACAACAGAGTCTCTGGTGTTGGGCTGATGAGGCTTCATGAAACAGCGTCCTCATGTTCAGAGCCCACTAGAGGGCACTGTCTGCCCAGCCATGTCAATGAAAACCTCACACCAGTTTGAACCAAGGCTGCCCTCTAGTGGCCTCTGAAAACACGGACACTGGGACTTTAGAGAGGACAAGGATGTCGTTCTTCAAATGTCAAAATGAATCACTTGTGATGGAGATGTGTGTCAGATGAGTGAGAGCCAGATGGGTGAAGCAGTTTGGGTTTCAGTGTTAGATGTGTCACAGACTTGCTCTCGCTTGAGAGAACCTCCACGGGTCTCACTCACTTCCTGCCTTCATGGATCCACTTGTAACTCCCATAATGCACTGCAACAGATGCGCTGGAGGCAGATCTAAGTTTAACGTGCAGCCTTAACAAAAGACACTCATTACATGAATGATTTTTGTTTAGTGAGTTTAACACCTCTTATATAAAAGGAGGCGACGCCATAGAATCTTCCATTGTGTCCTGTAGTGAGGTGACTCAGTCCCTCCTCGATTTCTCAATCAAGCCAGAAAGGCCTGAATCTTGTGGTCATGAAACAGGGTCCTCATGTTCAGAGCCCACTAGATGACCCTTTCTGCCTAAAACCCTCGGAACCGAACAACCGTTTCAATGAAACCTTGCATCGATTTGAAGCCAAGGCTGCCCTCTAGTGGACACTGTTTCATGAAGCCTCATCCGACCATCACCGCCGACAGACAGCAATAACCACAGTAACGTAGTGATATTTCCATCCAACCCAATATCCTGAATCAGTTACAGTGTTGCTATACGAGAACAAAACTAATATTCGCTGCACTGCACTGCTGGTGTTACACCGGTTCCCTCCATTATTCAAAGTCACGAACTGACATTTGACTTTGCTAGCTTCACTTCCTGCCTTCAGCTGAGCAGCATCGTAAATAATTCATGTCCATCATTTCGTCTCTCATCCGCACGTCACACGTGTCGCCTGCTGGTGTCGCTCAGAAGTCTGCTCATCGCCAACTAACACGCTCGCTGTCACCACGCTAGAATCGGGGGACGGGAGACTTGGCGCCTCGCCGTCCGATTCTACGCTTCAGATCATGTTTTCTTTGAGCATGTTGTGTTTGTGCTGCTTTTCTTTTCTCTGAGTGACACTCACTGACATTGTTGTGCTCTCTTTCTTTCCTCCTTCCTTCCTTCCTTCCTTCCTTCCACTCCTTCTTTCTGCCTGTGGCTTGGCCCGTAGATTTGGCTGTACAGGGATGTAAGTATCACTGTGGACTCTCCCATTCACGCACATGCGTCCGCATCCACTCATGCGCCTCCCTCACATGCATGGGGCCGCTCTGGTGGGTTTGTTTTGAGCTGCATGGACGGTTCAGCTCCACCCCGCCACCCATCTACTGATGAACAAATAGATCCAGTTTCTGACTCAGCATTTTTTTGTCATGCGATCCAAAACATGTGAAGGACTTGTAGACTATAGCGATGTTGCAGTGAGATGTTTGACGTTTGTTCTTCATTCCTGGCAGGGATACCAGAGACCAAGTCACTACATTGCCACTCAGGGTGAGTCGTGACCCGAGGCGTGTGTTTCGTGAGGGTGAATGAAGGTTTTAACCGGCATGTGCGTCCAGGCCCGGTTCATGAGACTGTCTATGACTTCTGGAGGATGGTGTGGCAGGAGCAGTCGGCCTGTATCGTCATGGTAACCAACCTGGTGGAGGTCGGAAGGGTGAGCTGCTCTTTTCTCCCCGTGGGCTGCATGTTTCGGGAGACACTAACACGAGCGCCCGCAGGTGAAGTGCTACAAGTACTGGCCCGACGACGCCGAGGTGTACGGAGACTTCAAAGTGACGTTCGTGGAAGTGGAACCCCTGGCTGAATACGTGGTCCGGACCTTCACGCTGGAGAGGGTGAGCATCTCGCTCTGAGGATCCTGGTCCGTGGCACCACTTCACCCATGGTGTTGCTCCTCAGCGCGGCTTCAACGAGGTGCGGGAGGTCAAGCAGTTCCACTTCACCGGCTGGCCCGACCACGGAGTCCCGTACCACGCCACAGGACTGCTGTCCTTCATCCGCAGGGTCAAGATCTCCAACCCTCCATCAGCCGGGCCCATTGTGGTCCACTGCAGGTATGACAGCTCTTTGGTGAGCTCAGTTCCAGTCTGGACGTGTCCTCACGACCCAAGTCTGGTGTCTGCAGCGCCGGAGCCGGACGCACTGGCTGCTTCATCGTCATCGACATCATGCTGGACATGGCGGAGCGAGAAGGTGTGGTGGACATATACAACTGCGTAAAGGCTCTCCGCTCTCGGAGGATCAACATGGTACAGACTGAGGTGACTGCATTACCCATCATCCATCTGCATCAACATGCTAGAGACCGTTAGAATGAACCCGGGACACGGTACCAGCTGGAGCAGGACCAGATCCAAACATCTAACCTCCACTCTTGTCATCGTCATGCTGCCTCATCCGGTCCAGTCATGTGACTGTGCTCACACCTAGTGGCCATTAGAGGAACTTACCTGCTTGTTCACAGTGTGTAAAACCTCATGTAGAGCTCATTCCTTCAAGAGCCAAAATATTATGACTACCTGCCGATAGGGTGCAGCTTCAGCTCACAGAAGGTAAATGTATTGATAGATAACTTTTCATTTGGATGCAAACAACACATCTATGTGGTCCAGGCTCAGTGCCTTTGTTATCATTAGTTCATAGAATCTGTTTGGGCTCACCGAGGACTAACACCGTTTTATCCTCATTATCGCTTTAAATCAAAACAGTTGAGCTCAGAAAGAATAATCATCCCTTCACTCATGACTTCATCTCCCATCAGCCACCTCTCACTCACGCTGTTCGTCGTCACTCTGTCGTCCGCTGGGCTCGTCCGTTTGTTGTCTTTACCTGGCCGCTGACTTGTGCCTCCCGCTGCAGGAGCAGTACATCTTCATCCACGACGCCATCCTGGAGGCCTGCCTCTGCGGGGAGACCGCCATCCCCGTCTGCGAGTTCAAGGCCGCCTTCTACGAGCTGATCCGCATCGACTCGCAGACCAACTCCTCACACCTGAAGGACGAGTTCCAGGTAAGACCAGGTGACAGGAATCATGGACACCGTCTCATGAAGCCTCACCCGCCCCTCACGACTGCCCTGGCTTTGGTTCAGCGTCGCCTTCGGGGCTTCTAGTTACGTTACGTTTTAAGACTGGAAGGCCAGAGTTAGACATCTCAGCATCACTGTCCTCTGCTCCTCCAGACCTTGAACTCCGTGACCCCCCAGCCGCAGCCCGAGGACTGCAGCATCGCCCTGCTGCCTAGAAACCAGGACAAGAACCGCTTCATGGACGGCCTCCCCCCGGACCGATGCCTGCCCTTCCTCATCACGATCGACGGCGAGAGCAGCAACTACATCAACGCCGCTCTGATGGATGTAAGTTCGTCAGTGTGGTCACGTGACTAGGTGGTTTGGGACAGGTCGGTTTAGCCACCAGACTTGTGGATTATTGAACGTAAATAACGGCAAACACAGGGGCTGTACATTACCACCGGAAAACACTTGTTGTAGATGTGTTGTTTGACATGGAAATAACTACAATGATGCGAATCAAAGTGTAGTTTAACTTTTAAACTGATTGAATTTAGGTGGGTAAAGGATTATTTAGCCTTTTTTTAAAGTGAAAGGCATGTAGTCATGGTTGTGTCAAATAAAAATGAAGTTAATATTTGAGCTATATCTTCAGAAGATCAATATCATTTTCAATGACGTAAGAAACGAATGAACTTTCTGAGTTATTTTTTGTAAAACAGACGCTTCTTATTGTGTTGTGTATTGTGAGCGCGGCCATAAGGAAGCGCAGCAGTTGATTGTTCAGTATTGTGCAGCCCTGGTTTATGTGTCGGCACGCACCTACACACGCGCACACACACAGACCTCCCTTCCTGTTTGTGTGATGCTGTCTGTGGTTTTAGCAGCAGAAGGCTAGAGACAAATCCAGCTGCTGGAAAGAGTGCTAACTTTAGCTGAGTCAGAAGGTAGCAGGCGAGAAGGAGAGCGGAGGAGGAGAGAGGTTGGACCAAAAAGAGGGGCGGGGGCGGGGAGGGGGGGGGGGGATTTTGCAGTGCAGTTTACCATCGCCTAAACTTCCCTCTGGCCTCTCTCTAACCAAGCTGTCAGAAGAGTTCCAGGTAACTTCAAACCTCCAATACTGGATTTGTTTCATGGCTTCGGTGTCGTTCTGCCACCAGGTTCATGTTTAGCAAAGCCATCTACATTCGAGACCCCCCTGCCCCCAACTGTGTACCCCCGCCCCTTCCTCACCCCCTCACTCATGACTGTGGCTGCGCATCTTCAGAGACCGGAGCTCGCTTCCCTTCCGGTTCAGTCGCGCGCCACCCGACCGAACCAGGGGCCCAGCGACCTCCGTCAGCGTGTGTTCGTGCAGGAGACGCATGTGCCTCACCCCCGCCGCATGATCATGTGACCCCCATCCCCACACAGAGCGTGACGCTGTCTCGTGCGCCGACCGCCTCCCGTGCCCGAGCGCCACGAAGCACATCACCAAGTTTGTCTTCCTCTGCAGAGCTACCGACAACCCGCCGCCTTCATCGTGACCCAGCACCCGCTGCCCAACACCGTCAAGGACTTCTGGCGCCTGGTCTACGACTACGGCTGCACCAGCCTGGTGATGCTCAACGAGATCGACCTGGCTCAGGTGCGACACCCGCTCTGCCGACGTGCCGTGGAATAGCCACTTCATGATCGAGCGCTGCCGAGACTTTAGCCAGGAGCGACGGCTAGCACTTGTTAGCTCCTGCTGCTTACAGTTAGCTCCTGCTGTACTGTCCAAAACACATGATACACAGTTGAACTACTGCAGTACTTTGATTTGTCAGAAATGTTATTCATATTTCTATCTACAGTCTGTCCTCCCTTAACATTGCTATTCCCAAACCGTGCATCAATAGCAGTGAGAGCGCTAACCGTGGCACACTAGCTAAAGCAGGAAGGTGCTAGCTTGATATGTACTGCAGCGTGAGAACCACACCCCATTGTGCTGTTTAAGCAGAATCAGAATTTCATTCACTGGCATGGTCAGTGGGGAGCCCACCAACTAGCAAAGTGTTTTGGAATGAAGTGCTGACAGAAAATGTAAAATAACATAAAATAAACAACAAAGGCTGTTCACGATGGAACATTTCATGTCATCAAAATGAAGCTAGCGTCTAAGCTAATTGCCAAGTGCTACACGATATAAAAAGCACTGCAGAAAGTAATAACTTTGGCCGTGTTTTATAGCAAAAAAATGAGTGTAATATCAAGGATTATAGCACAAGATCATGGCACTCATGGTGTTACGACGACAGACAGGTTTTGTTAATGTTGTGGTGATGCTTTGTTGAACTTATAACACACAATATTTAGACCATTCAGTGTCAATCATAACTCAGGACACTTGACGCAATAAAGCATTCTGTCAGGTTTGTTAACATTTTCGTCAGGTTAAATGCAGTTCCACCTCTAATCCGGTAGAGGGAGACAAAGTCGTGAATACAACTTTAACAGAGGTAGGCCAGTAGAATGAGGGAGGTCCAGCCTTAACCTCACTATATAAGCCTTCCTCGGCCTCCATGAGGAACAGGCAGGACGCCCACTCCTCTCTGATGACCCGGACTGTCTGCAGGGTTGTCCCCAGTACTGGCCAGAGGAGGGCATGCTGCGCTACGGCCCGGTCCAGGTGGAATGTATGTCCTGCTCCATGGACTGTGACATCATAAGCCGCTTGTTCAGAGTCTGCAACCTCACCAGGGTGAGCGCACGCACGCACGCACATGCACGCACACACGCACTCGCACACACCGGGGGAGGAACGCGGATGGTCATTCCTGTTCTGTGTGGCAGCCCCAGGAGGGCTACCTGATGGTGCGCCACTTCCAGTACCTGGGGTGGGCGGGGCATAGGGAGGTCCCCGCCTCCAAGCGCTCCTTCCTGAAGCTGATCCTGCAGGTGGACCAGTGGCAGCGTGAGGGGGAGGAGGGAGAAGGGAGAACCATCGTCCACTGCCTGTGAGTTGTAGCAGCGGCACTCTGGATGGAGACAGCAGTGGGACCGAGAGCCGAGCCTGAGGTGGTCTTGTGTGTGTGTGTGTGTAGGAACGGCGGCGGCCGCAGCGGGGTCTTCTGCGCCAGCAGTATCGTGTGTGAAATGGCCAAGCGGCAGAGCGTGGTGGACGTCTTCCACGCCGTCAAGACTCTGAGGAACAGCAAGCCCAACATGGTGGACACCCCGGTGAGAGAGGTGAGTCGGCGTGGCAGAGCTTCAGCCGCTGACCTCTGCTGTCCCCGCCTGCAGGAGCAGTACCGCTTCTGCTACGACCTGGCGCTGGAGTTCATCGAGTCCTCCTAAGATGGGAGCGCCTCCTCAGTGCCAGCCGGCCCCGCGTGGTCCGGGGCCCCTGGAAATCCACAGGACGCCCAGCTGCAGTTTTCCCTCTCCACGCTAGGTGTCACTGTTTCCCCCGTGGCTCCCCTGACATGAGTAAACCCACCAGTGTCTGGCATGTTGTCACGGTGCCGTTTCTCTCTGCCTCACCGCCTTGATTCTCCTTTCACTGTTAGCGCGCCACCCACAGACTGAACGCCTTTTCTTCTGTTAACGTTTTCATGAACTTTACTAAACCGTGTCAAACCGTGTGACTTGTATCGTGGTGAGTTTCTTGTTTATGTGGCACTCATCTGCTGGCCGTGAGGTCGCCGTGTCCCGGGCTGGGCCCAGCGCACCGTCAGCCCAGGAGCGTGGAGCCCACCCCTGGCTGAATCTGCCACCGGACACCCTTTCTTGTCTTTTCTTTCTTCATAAGCCAAAGACTTGGTGTAAATATGTCTATACGGATGAAGCACATTGTTTGTATTTATTGTTTGTTTACTTGCTTGTAAGAACAATCATTCTCCATTCCATGTTTACGGCACGACTCCCGGGAACGACGCCGTGCACTCGAGCAGTTCCAGTATGGAGCCGCTGTGGTTGGCTTCTCCGCAGCGCTTCACCATCCAACACTTGTTTTTTTATGCCCGTGTTGTGTCACGGTCGGCAGCATCCACACCACCACGGACCTATTCCCAACACCTCAGGCGACATTTTAAGCCCCAAACCGAGTTTTAAGTATCCGTTTACTTTACTAATACTTGACTTTGCGTGACAAGCTACACTGCGTCCAACGGATTTCATTCGAGCTCATCTGCGTTGTACTCTTTATTCTGCTGGTGCTGAGGTCAGGAGCAACACGTAAAGCTCCAGAGAGCGTGAGACAGGAAGTGGACGACAGGAAGCGCCCAGTGTGTTGCAGAATACTCCGGCGGTCGTGTGGATGAAGCCCGTATATGATTTGTGCCTACTCACTCTACCGCTACAAGCATTTGAACACCAACGATCACGTCGATGGCGTTTTAAAGTACATTTAATGTGTTTATTTTGGACCATTTGGTTGTTGAATGGTTTCAGAGCTGGTGCCACTTGTGTTTGCACACCATAAAAAATGTTGTAAATAAGCTCTGTGCAGCAGTTAGCGCAGGTCAGAGGATGCTATTGTACAGAGACCATCCCCAGGAACGACCTCTGTTGACGGGTGCAGCTCAGAACTTCGGGGTTCTGGCCGTAGATGTAAAAAAAAAAAATGCCTGAGATTGTAACTCCTGTCGGGTTTTGTTACCAGAGAACTTTAATGGATGTTTATTCTGTTGTTGGTGGGAAAGGTTGGGACCTGAGCGGAGTGGGCGGAGCCAAGATCCCACCACCTTTTTCCCTCCGAGTTCAGAGGCCAGTCGCAATTCTAGCGCTAATAGTCCACGATTTATTCTTGTCTGTAATGTTTGGCTTCTTTGCTGTAATAAATGACCACTTCTTTTAATAAACACAACCCAAAGGCCTCTTTGCTTCGTTGTAGCTTTGTCTGATGAATGAATGTGTTCTGTGTTTCAGCTTCTCAAGCCGCCGACTCTCAGAAGACCATGTTGCGAAGCTCCAGGACGACAAACTCCGAAACGCATGTCAGTTCATTCATTTCACTTGACCTGTTGCAGTCCAGCATTTCAATCCGATGTACGAACGTGATCATTACCTCGTGCAAACTTGTTTTTTTTTCATACAAATGTAATAATAATCTGGAACGAAGGTGTTTTTTTTCCTTGTAGGAACATAATAATCTCGTACAAATACGTTTTTTTTCTCGCACAAACATGTTTTTTTTCTCGTACGAACATAGTTATCTCATACACGTATGTTTTTTTCTCGTGGGGCGTTTTTTTTTTTGTAAGAACGTGTTTCTTTTCTTGTACGAACATAATTATCTTGTACAAATACGTTTTTTTTCTCGTACGAACATAATAATTATCTCATATACATATGTTTTTTTCTCGTGGGGACGTATTTTTTTCATAAGAATGTAATAATTTCTTACGAACGTGTTTCTTTTCTTGTAAGAACATAATTATCCTGTACAAATACGTTTTTTTTCTCGTACGAACATAATAATTATCTCATATACATATGTTTTTTTCTCGTGGGGACGTATTTTTTTCATAAGAATGTAATAATAATTTCTTACGAACGTGTTTCTTTTCTTGTAAGAACATAATTATCCTGTACAAATACGTTTTTTTCTTGTCGGAACGTGTTTTTTTTTGTTCGAACGTATTAATAATCTCTTATGGACATGTTTTTTATTACGTTCTTGTACGAACATAATAATAATGTCGTACAATACGTTTTTTTTCTTGTCGAACGTAATAATTATCTCATGCGAACAAGATGACACATAAATACAAGTAATTTCAACATACAACCGGAAGTTTTTTTTTCCCACACGTAATTTAAAGTTTGTGGAAATGAGTCCCAGTCATCGAACCCACTGTAGACATTTCCAAACTCTCGCTTCAGATTCAGATTAAAGCCAACACAAAATAAACCATCGTCTCACAGCAACTCGGTTTTCTTCCCAAAAAAGAAGTTTAATTTGCATAATTATTTACAACAGATGTCCGACAGCAGAACTCAGAAGAGGCAAAGTATACCGAAGCACACGGAGGAAGCAGAAACATGGTCAACCAGTTCCGTCTCTTAAAAAAAAAAAAGTGTATATTAGATAAAGAAGCCAAAGAAGTGGGTAAATGAAATTTCTCCTTGCAAACACAAACCGATCATTAGAAGGCTGCTCATATCTGAACAGCGATGAAACACTAAATAATACATTCATTTCCACGATCCTGCATGCGAGCTGAAGAGCTTCAGAAAATAAGGTGAAGGACAAAAGAACTGAGCCTCAAATAATTCCAATAAAATGAGGAATATATATTATATATATATATATATATTTATATATGTATACTTGTGTACAAATACTGTATATTTGGCATTATATTTATCTTCATTATTGATATCTCTAAGAAGTGAAAATAGTTGTTTTTTTCTTTGTTTTTTTTTTTAAATCTATAACTGAAAACCAGCGTTTCTCTCGTCACAATCCAAGACCCACAAGTGGCTTTTTGTTTTCTACGAACACGAGACACATTTCTCCACCAAAGAAAAGCAATATTGAGACTCTCTCTCCTCATAGAACGCTGTGTGTTAGTGGAAGCAGTGGAGGCGTCTCAAGGCTGACGTGACCGTCGTCTGGAAGATTAGTTTGAACGTGGAGCTGAGAGTGGACTCTGTCTTTCACTGATAGCAGCAGCGGGTTCAGTCGTGCAAAAAAAGAGTGGTTGACCCTCTGAAGTGGCACAGTGACACAGGCAGGTGGCTGTCACTGCAGTCTGAGCGACACCAGTGGCCGTGTTTCTCTCGCAGGTTTGGGGTCAAAAGACTTGGTCCTTTCACATTTACATTACGCCTTTATCTCATATTTCACTGAAAAACTCTGGTGGCTGAAGAGTTAATGGAGCCCGACTGATACGTAGTGATGCGCTGGTGAGGCTTCATGAACCAGTGTCCATGTTTTCAGAGCCCACTAGAGGGCAGTCTAGGTTTAGCATTGATGTGAGGTTTCTATGACGCAGTTGTTCAGTTCCTCAGATTTCAGGGCGATTTCAGGGCCCCCTAGTGGGCACCGACCGTGAGGACAGTGGTTCACGAAGCCTCATCAGCCCTTCACTGCTTGACGTTCAGATGCGACAGGGGAGGCGAGGGGAGGCCTGTGACTGTCCAGTGACGGATGTCATCCTGTACGATGATGCGTTCACCACAGTGAGGTGCCTGCGAAAAGTCATCGTCTCCCTGCATCAGCAATATTTCACCTTTTCACTATCCACTAGACTAGTAGACCAGCGACGAGTTGACTAGTCCGCGTACGAAGTGCACGCCGGCGACGGACACACCAACATGTCTGAGTGTAGGGTTGTAAATCATATTTTCCGAGAGAAAACAAATATGTTAAAAGCTGTAAAACACTTGTTAAACAACTTGTTGTTGTTGTACTTTGAATTTTTTATATTTGAATTTCAATTGCTCAGAATGAGGTGTAAAAGCTTTGTGTCCTTTGATGTGTCCTTTGATGAAACGGACTCGTGCTTTCAAAGCTTTCTGCAGAGAGCGATGACATTGTCACGTGCCGACTCACTCAATACGCGACTACAGTCGACTACTTTTTGCTGCTCGAATTGTCAGTTACAAATGCAAGAAAAAGTACTTTAGTTCGTCTCATATATATATTCACATTCCTGACATGGATTAAATATATGTCTTCATAAAATACATGACAGAATCTTTGTGAAGTAAAGCGAAATAAGCGTTAAATCTTCTATTTCCCTCCTTTCTGTGAATGAAAACTCGAGCTGTGGTGGAACGGAAATGGTTTGAAATCAGCTTATTGCTCGGAGAGTTCCTGCAGAATGACAGCTGCTGCTGACGGCTGTGCTTTATGAGAAGAGAGAGTCAAAGGCTAGAAAGACATCTTTGCAGTGCAACTGTGTCACAAACAAGGAGAAAATACTTCAGTCAGAATCCAGGGTGGAAACGGAGATTTTGCCGTGAGTGAGTGACCCCATGTGGTGGAAGGAGATTTTAGCACCTGCACTGAGTTTCAACCGAAGCTTTGTGCTGTCCAGTCAATAGGAGACGCCATGGAGCTAATGTAGGTCGGATATGTTGAATTGCAAGATCCAATTTCTGTAGTACTGAAGAGCAAAGTGTGTATTCAAACGCAACAAGATAAATCGTCATGAGCAGGATTCGTTTCTTTAACATTGTCAGGTTGTAGCTACCGAATCTTCCTACTTCGGGCTGGGCGATTAACGGGAAAAAACACGTTTCCAGCCTGAAACGGCCATTTTCTTTGGGTTCCCCCTCTGACTGTTCAGTCTGGATGAGTTAGGAAACAAGACAGACTTGTAGCTAGGATTTCAGATTCTGTATCTGGTGAATATATAGATATATATATGGGGGGGCGGCAGGAAATATCGAAATTTGAACCCTGTATTTCCTGCATTTTGAGAGGCAAATTTGGGTTTTGTCTCACCTGACCTCAGAGGCTAATGCTAGTTTAGAATTTGTCTTTGAGTTGAGTCAGGATACAATTATCCTCAGTACAACAGTGTCAGACACCACATCGATAACAACGTTCTGCCATGCCGCGTCAACCAATCAAACGCGAGAGTCGCCACTGGCAAGATGGGGGAGGCCGTGAAAGAACAAATATGGCAGCCACGCTAGCAAAGCCGCTGGTCCAGGACGGCGTGAGAGTCAGTGAATTGTCATCTAACTCTCAGAGAAACATCCTTCTCATGGGAAGCAGAGTGATGGCTCCATGGTCAGGCCAAAGGTTTCTGCTTCTATTAATGGAGATTTTCATTTTGGCCGTGATCGCCCAGCCCGATCTTTAATCTGTCGTCTAGGTTTCGCAGATGAACGATGATCTACTTCCTTTTTTGCTCGTGGAACTCGGAGCTATTTGGACGTCGCCTTTTTTTTGCCGATGTGCCTCGGAAGTCGCAGCCCTTGGGAAGAAGCTGCATAGTTCACGACCGTGACTGCAACTCCTCCGACAGCACGAAACAAACGTGAGGTAAATCTGTCGCAATATTGCACCGCTAAGTCTCGTCGGGCTTTTGCCGTATCACAGCGCCACGATCCGATTGTTGTTTGAAATTCGCGCCACCTATCGGGACCTCCCTCCTCTGACGGGATTTTGTGCTGGAGTTGGTCAGTGACTCGGATGTACGAAGTGAAACTCTGCAGTCCAACTCTTTTTCCAGCCCTTGTTTATATTCGCAGTCACTTCTGAACCGTGACTTTAGACCCTTTTCACCAACGTTCGTAACATGAGCGTCACGCTGTAAGGCACCTGTGATGGTCAGTCTCGTCCCGTCATCACGGAGCGCAACACCGATCGGCAGAATGTTTGCAGCAGCTTGCCGAGTTCACGCTGAAGCCTATGGCCTCGGAGAAAGATGACGGCTTACTCAGTGACCAGGGTTCTCTGAGATGATCTAGGGCTAACCACGGTAGCCATGTTGGGACACAGAATCATCCTCGAGTCTGCGCCTTATTAGAACTGGAGCTTGATCTTTTTGCCTCAACAAAATTACAGCAGGTCCACAGCACAACTCTCCCAAAGTCATCATGTGATTTGGAGAAATGCTGCTGCCCCCTGCTGTCTGACTGAGCTCCTTACTATCTACAATATACCAACTGCTAAAAACACTGTCTGGTTATATAGAGGGCAATAATATTGGGAGCGGCTCAGTGGAGGTCTGCACCCTCTGAGTGCTTTTCTGGGTTCATGTTGAGTTAAAAATAAAAAAGTAGGTCAACATTGGTGGATCAGAGGCAGAATTGTGGCCCTTTATCGACTGTGGAAGTGCATGTAAGTGAAAAAGGTCTGGTCATCTATGGGTCCTTCAGAGGTGCTAGTTTGGTGGATGTTAGCAACCGGCTTCTGGACAGAGCTTCCTGTTCATCTTTAACAGTCCACCTTTACAGCCTACCTTAAAAGGCGGAGCCCTGCTGCTCTGGCAGAGAGCTGATGTTGTGAGTCATGCTTCACTGGGTGTTGGGTGTTTTCCCAGACACACCCCCAGTGTAGGTGGCCCCTGTGTTGCTAACGCGCTGAGGAGAACCCTGGAACCAAATCCAGAGTCTGGAGTTTAACAGCGCCCCCTTAGCATTTGAAATATCATCGACCGCACGTAGAGCAGGACAGCAGGTGGCAGTAGCGTGTCGTGACTTGCCCACACTGCAGCTCTCTCTGGACCTTCAGAAGACTCCTGGATCCAGATCCCAGATGCAACGAAGCATCACTGTCTGTTCCCAACGCCAAGTTTCTTTCTAGTGTTCTGGGACTGAGTCAGACAAACCCTCATAGCTATGCTGCACATGCAGGGAGCCCATTAAATGCTTTGGGGTTTCACTTTTGTTGGAACATTTGGGTTGAATTTTGAAAAAGATTGAGTCACTTTATATTGTAACTTAAAGGAAAATGGTTGACGGGCTGGTGAGGCTTCATGAAACAGTGTTTTCAGAGCCCACTAGAGGGCAGTGTTGGTTCAACATTGATGCGAGGTTTCACTGACAGTTTTTTAGGCAGACAGGGCCCTCGAGTGGCCTCCGAACGTGAGGACGCTGTTTCATGAAGCCTCATCAGCCCACCGCTGCTTGTTATGAGTCCAACAGCTTCTGGAGCTAGACCCTGGTTTCGAGGTCCCACTGCAGCCCAGATCAGCATGTAGACCTCCGATGCTTGTGCAGCTCAGATCATCGCTCGTGTTGCGACCCTCATTCATGAACTCTCATACAAAGTGTCCTTATTTTCAGTCCGCTAGAGTCTTGGTTTAGTGACGGGAGGTTTCAGTCGGACTTTAGGGCAGAGAGTGAAATCGAGTGAGTTCCGGAAATGAGGTCATCGCAATATGAAGCCACGTTCGTGCATGGCTGGAAATAAAGGTTCGGATGTAGTGCTCCCTGACACCACTATTATTAGGATTATCTGCAGGAGGGATGGCTCCTAACCTCGCGCTCCTCTGAAGTGTGAAAGAGACACTTGTCTGACGTTTTGGCAAATTCCGCCTTCCAACTTTCTCCTCATGTCCAGCAGGGCGGGCGAGAGCATTGCAAAGATGGTCCTTCCTACAGTGGCCACCGAGACGATGGGCACCATGTTGAGCGTTTAAAAAGGTGAGTACAACTGGCTGAAAGACAACAGTGTAGAAAGCAGCACCATTGACTACATATTAAAGTGTCTTCTGCACCAGTGTTTTCCTCGTCGTGCGGCTCAAAATAACAAACGCCGAACGGCCTGTAAAATAATTTCTCTTACTAATATTGGTTTCTGCAGTTGTCTTCGGGTGAGTCTAGAAACATGTCACTCTGTAGCAAATGTTCCGCTTCTCCTCTTGCAATTCAACTGCAACATCATCACATGAGCTTCATAAACTACATTTCCCTTGGAAATACAAACAGGAATATATTTTTTTTAAGGTGCAAAAACGCGCTGTTGGGTTCGCTCACCTCTGGCTGCAGACAGTCCTTCAGAGTGGCCCTGCCGTGCAGCAGGAGGGTCTGAGGGGGTGGAGGAGACTCGGCGGCGGCTGCCTGGAAGACGCCACGAGTTGCTTCCAGGGAGCTGAACCGAGTCTCCGCTCGATCCGCGAGTGGCGTGTCAATGAGGCGGGGGAATTCACGCGTCGACATTGGCCTGTTTCAGGTGCGTCAGACGCTTCAGCGACGGCTGATGATGAGAGAGGTGGAGTCACGCGACGGTGACCAGCTGATGTTGACTGAGACACGTGGGTGTAAACGCCGCAGTCCGGTCCTGAACAAAGCTGGGGAATGGCGCAGAGTTGAGACCTGCTACGAATCGCTGATGAGGGTGATGAGGATGAAGGCTCAGAGCCTGGTTTGAGCCTCCGGGATGTAGATCTCGATGCTGTCCGCTCTCTCCGTGGCAGAGTTCTGTCTGAAGGACGCCGCCCGCTTGGCAGCCATGAGGCGCCGGCGCGCCTCCTGGCGCTGGCGGTCCTGCAGGTCCAGGGAGCGCTCCCGCATCACCCCGCCGCGGCCCCGGGCCGCTCGCTTGGCCAGCGGGGGCGGCCACTTGGGCTCCTGCGGGAGGCGGGGGGAGTTGGGGTTAGCAAAGAGCGAGGCGGCCGCCAGGCGGCAGTGTTCCCACCTTCTCCTCCTGGGCCTCCAGCAGCTGCCACTGGTTGCTCTTGATCTGCTGCAGCTCATCGAACTTGGCAGTGACGTCGTCTACAGACAGCTGCAGGAGGTCCCAGAACCCGGCCAGGTCCTGAGAGGTGGGTCTGGGCATGGCACTGGGGTCCTGGTGAGGCAGGGCAGCTCAAGTCAGCGCCGCGCTCAGAGCCATTAGATGGTGATGCGCCTCCAGCTCCGAGCCTGAGTGAAGCCGGGGCCGGGGCCGGTGCCTCGGCACGAGTCTCTCACTTGACTCGTGTCAGTTGCTCTGTGTGACTAACTCTTGACATTTTATGTAAATGTTTCAGTTAAAGGGCCCTGTTCATGTTGTGGGTGAGTCCAGGGCCATGTGACCGGGCTGTTCCCAGTTAAAAAGTAGCAAGTGAGTCACGCTCAACTACAATTCAGTAAAGTTTGCCAAAACTCACATCACAAATCACATGACTCTGGAGTAGTTTTACTGTGTAGCTTTGGTGCTAATTTGCTGCGAGGTTCACATTAAATATGTGATATGTTTGGACGTCACTTCGTCGTCGTCTGTTACGTGCTGCGGTGAGCGACTCACAGAGCTCAGTCCGAATGTGTCCTTCGTGTGGAGCGCTCATTTGCGTATTCACGGCCACAGAATACTTTTGGAGAGATCTGCTCCTGACTCATGGGCAAGTGTTAAACTATATTCTGAGGAAGATGGTGCGGGTTTTTGTTTCTGCCAAGTGTGAAGCATGACAGACACCGTGACTCACACACACACACTCACAGTGGCTCCGAAAGCAAGCAGAAGGCCTGCGATGTCTCCGACGAGAGGAGCTTATTTTAGAAGATGATGCAGTTCCTCCCAGCTCCAGCAGAGAATCCGAGCGAGTCACATCAAGAGCTGGAGGCCAATCTAAAACTTGTCACAGCCCATGTGAGGCCTCATTTATCATTGCATTATCTGGGTGAAGAGATAGAGAGCTCACATAGGTGAGTCCCGCGCTCGGAACCAACAACAGGCTCAGAATCGTGAGGAGTCGCGTCTGCCGTCTCCCTCCAAACAGTCGTGACGCCGCGGTATCCGCCGCTAACAGATGCTGACTCTGTGAGTCCTCGGCGTCAGAGGACATATGAGTTTCCAGTGAGCGCTAAACGGCGGCACGTGCTCACGGTCCATTATTCCCACTCAGTGAGCTCATTCAAGCCGCGGTGCTGCTGCGTCAACGGACCAGCCTCCTATTGGAATTCTCCTTTCGTTGTTTCAGTCAGGTCTCACGGACACTGCTCCCCACCGATCGTGTGGCAGGTGGAGCAGGTCCAAGATGTTTGAAGTCTCTCTTCTCTACGGCGCAATAGAAGCTGTGTGCTGTGCAACCGGTGCCAGTATGCTGTGTTTCCAATGAGTGTTCCAGGTCCCATTGGGTTGTAACCGCTATTTTTCCAGCCGGTTAGGTCCGGTTTTCTTACCAGAAGAAAGTCAAACGGCTGCTAATTCATCCGACAACTGTAGCGATGGCTTCGCGTAACCTCAGCCAAGGACGGACCAGACATCCGACTGAGATGCTCTCAGACCTACAGACTGAGATGTTACATTAAAACGGAAGTTACCGTATTTTCGGACTATAAGCTGCTTGCTGTCTGAACCCTGCGGCTTATACAACGACGCAGCCAATATATGGATTTTTACTAGGGATGCTCCAATCGATCAGCCACCGATTATGAAAGGCTGATCTCGACATGATCGATCGGTGAATGCCGATCATTGCCGGTCACATGTGATCGGACGAAGCCCCTCGCAGCTCGCTTGTGTCTACTGTGGAGGTGTTTTTCAGTCAGTCATGTAAAGTTTGCATCCTGCAGCACATGCGCGTTAAAAGGCGTCAAGGCTACGATTCAATACGATATTTAAAACACCAGCACTTGACGGAGCACAGAGAGTTTTCCCTGCTCATGAGACTGCAGGAAGCGGCGATCACTCGCGACACTCGCCGGTCTGAGCGTGACATTCGGAACGCTGCGTATATCGCCCGAGAAATAATCCTTCATTTCACAGAGCCAGATGAGCAGCCTTTCTCAGGCGTCGTCTTAAGACGGAATCGAGCGAATCCGCTGCTGTTTTGTGTGAGTCAGATGCACCTGAATCTGAAACTTTAGCAAACGTCCAGAGTGGGAACTTTCATCAAAGAGGTTAAAGACAGATGCTCCAGCTGAGTGCTCTCCCTGTCTCTCGGAGCCTCCCTCAGTTTTATAGTCTCAAGAGCGTCATGCTGGCAACAATGTGGAGCCTTGTCACATCAAACCCATGACATCACGGGCCTTTTATTGACCTTTAAAGCGCTGAAATGGCGCCGTTTTCTCCCGCGCGCCCGCCGCTCTGCCAACAGAGACGATGGAGATGAAATGTGAGGATCTGGCAGCCCCGCCCCATAAAAAGGACGTCGGAACAGAAGGGGTTCCTGAAAATCATCCAAAAGGGGGCGGAGCCACCATTCTGTACAGATGCTGCTCACTGGACGGAAGTGAGTGAGCAAAATCTGAATGGAGCTGCAACGGCGGCCATTGTTATTCAGTGTTAGGGAAAATGCCGAAGCTCAGTCCTGGATCAGAGGTGCAGTAGAACAGATCACTCACCATGTTCTGCTGACACAGCCAGTAGAACTGTTGGAACTTCTGAGACATCAGCAGCTGAGCACTTCCCACTGCGCTCCGGATCTTGCCCAAGACTGGTGGACACAAATGGACAGGTCTTAGCTCCTCCCACACTTGACTTCCCGCCGCATCCTGACAACGACGCTGAACGTGCAGTTTTACATCCCAGCGCTGCAGCTGTAGAAGCCAGTCAACGCCGAGCGATAAGGGTTGTTCACACTCACTCTCCTCGGACAGGTCGTGCTCCTCCGCCTCTCCCTCCATCTCCTTGCACCATCCCTCCATGCGCTTGGTCTCGTTGTGAAGGAGCTGCATGAACCAGCTGCCGTCCCTCCGCAGCGGAGACACCCGTCCCGTCTCCGTGCTCTCCAGGCTGGGCTCCACCAGCCAGGGCTCGGGCTGCGGGCTGGACGGCCGGCTGGACGGCCGGTAGTCTTCCCTGTAACTGAACAAACCCTGCGTGCGAACAGTTCTGATCGCCCCGTACTGCGTCGGCGTGCTGGGCTCAGAGTGGCGGCCGAAGCCGCCTCCAAACTGCAGACCCTTGTCCTCCATGGAGGGAAATCCCTCCAGCTCCATGTCCGCCTGCACCGCGGTGGTCACGCTGTTGGAGCGCTTGAACCTGCCGTGGCTGGAGAGACGTCGGACATTACTCCAGACGAAGGTTTCAGTCCGACATCGACGACTGCCAACACACCGTTTTTTATCCTCCACTTGGATGCCAATGGAATGAAACTGGGGAAGTCCTTTGTGTTCCGTCTCTGAGTCCGTCACGTTTTCCACCTGGGGAACACAAACAGACCCCGTTTAAGGATTGTTCGGTCCTCTCGGTCATTCAGAGGTTATCGTGAAACCAGGAAACAAAGGTCGGAGTCATAGCCATAAATGAAAAGTCCATTTGTAAAACTTTACACTACCTAAAAAAACTATTGATTTGTGACTATGACCATGACTAAACCGCCTACGATGTATCGTAACCTCAGCCTCCCTCCACTTCTTGAGCAGGGGGCGCTCTTCAGACTCCATTTACTGTACTGCAAAACAGTGATAGAAAACACGGCCACAAGCATGACTGAGATCCAAGTTGCCGGAGTCTGCTTGGATGCACTGGTTGGACGTTCGACTCTGTATTTGCAGCGTGCCTTGTTTAAGTGTTGGCCGTCGACTGTGGCGCTCAGAGGGTTCACTTATCTCACGTGAGCAAGCAGGGAGCAGCCAGTGGTCGCCTCAAAGGCTTTGCTCCGAGACGCTCCTTTTTATGACTGGACCCTGGATATTCCCAACAGCAGCGGTGAGAGTGAGTGGCCTACCTGGATTCCAATGGAGGAGCGTGGGGTTTTGAGGTACTCCTCAGCCTTGGACACCAGCACGGCTTTGTCGCACGTCTGAATGGAGCTGTGGCTGCCCAGGGACGCGTGCCTCTTGCTGGCCGCCGACTCCATGGCCATGGTGACGGCCTTGGTGCTGTCCAGGCTGTCCATGGAGCTGTAGATGGGGCGGCCGAGGCTGTCTGTGGTCCACAGACCCCCTCGTGGACGCCTCCCCTCTTGGTAGGCATCTTGGGTGGACTCTGTGCTGCTCTGGGCTGTCACAGAGATAAGAGGCTTGGTGGTGGCGCGAGGGGGCACGGGAGGTGGGGTCTTCTTGTGACTAGACGGGTATGATACCGCTGGAAAGCACGAGCACGATGACAGAGAAGAAGCAAAACAAGAGTCAAATCAAAAGAGAAGCATGGCAATGGGAATGTGGCAAAAGCTGTCGCAGTTCTGCGAGTAAACACAGCGTGGTCGCGGTGAGGGTGCAGGGGAGCCGTCGCTGTGCGGCAGCTGGACGGTAAAGACTTCAAAATGAACCCCTGAACTGAGGTGACCTGAGACGTGAACGTTCCTGGGTGTCGAATGCAATGACTGTGAGCAAGCAGGATGGTTCGGGGTGAGGCGGAAATCTCAGAGACCATGGTGATCGTGCAAAAAGAAATGGCGTGCGTTCCGACTCCTTCTTTAATGCTCAACCTCAACCCTCAAAAAATGTGCCTTCTCGCGAGGAGCAAGTCCCAATTCTTAGGTAACGTGAAGATCAGTCTCGAGGAACTCAAGAGAAATACCCAGAATCCTTTGCGAAGTATCAAAAACAGAAGAGAAACAGAAGCATTTTCTTTGTTAATGGAGGCAGCATTCAGGAGTGTCCCACTTCTAAGAAACAAAATGTTCCTTAACCCAATGTTTTGAGGGTTGAGGTTAAAGATTGAGGAAGGAATTGGAACTGAGCCATGATGTTTGTGAGCTGCTCTCAGCAGATGATACCAGGTGCCTCCATCACTATGACATCACAGAGCGCTCGCTCCAAACTAGCTGCGACAACAGCGCCGACTAGCACGGCGTCCAGTGAAACCCTCCGGAGACTACTTCTCTGAGAGACAGAATCCAGTGGCAGACGCTTCCCACTGCCAGGTCCTGCAGCTCAAGCAAGACACAGTGGGCGGGTCCCAGGTTGAGAAGAGCCAGTGACTCAGGCAGAGCTCCGCACTTGCTATTTTTACATTCAATCCATTCGCTTTCTAGTCAACTTCCACTGCTCAGTCCAGTCTCCGCCTTCCAACAAGTTTGGATTCTCTCCAGACAGATGCCTCGCTCCTGAACAACATTCACACTTTCTAACTTTCTCATTGTGATCCTGACGATTCCGTCTCTCACCTGCCACATAGTGGTGTATCACTATAGCCATATCCATAACATACATATATATACATATAAATGTATAGCTCACTGAGCTAAAGACCAGCCGTGTCGTGAATACAGACTCCATTAATCCAGTTATCTGTGCCGTCAGTCCGGCCTCACTTTGTGTGTGAGTGTTTGCAGGGCAGTCGAGTCAACAGACCCGCGAACGGCTTCAGTATCAAACACCCTCTGTTTACACATTTCTATTGTAGAGACCCGCTACATTCAGGATGGTTTCCAAACAGCAGTTTTCAATCGTCTGGGGTTCATCTTTCATGGACTCGTTCACCTTTCCTGTGTCAAGCTGTCGTATACTAGCGCTGCCTGACCTTGAAATATCCGATTCAAATGCACAAAACGTTTTTTTTGAGGATATTAAAGTGGTGTAGGAAGTGGCGGACATGTTTTTTTGACAGGGAGAAGAAGTTAACTGACTGGAGGTCAGAGCACACACTGACTGTGATTCATTTCATAGAAAATTATCCATAAAAAAGCACTTTGAAATTGACGTTTTTTTGGATATCTCACATTGTCCTGGTGGTTCTAAACTGTGGGAAGAATAAAGGCAGTGTATTCTGATCTAAGTTCAAGGTTGGTTCAAGTTGCTGGAGTCTGTCAGAGTCATGGTCAGATATGGAAGAGGAGAAGAAGCGAGTGCAGGCAGGGTGGAGACCACTGTGACACCAGAGCTTCACAGCACAGTCGTGGTCACTGCCATGATGTCGAGGGGCTTTTCACACTGCGAACTCTGTCTCCAGACGAAGTGAAGTGAAAATAAACATGATAACACTCTGCCATGTTTACTTTTGGCTGTGAAACGCCACATTCTGTGACAGCCATCAGTTCATATCTCAGGTGAGAACTAAGGTCATTTTGCGCAGAGCGCCCCCAGCTAGCAAGGAAAGAGAGGGCATGGCCTGAGGCTGCACAGCAGGGGCAAAAGCAACTCAGGAGTCAGAGTCAGGAGAGTCCGAGATGAAGGTAGTGAGGGGAGAAAGGACAAGATGAGAGTGTCGGAGGGAAGAGTGAGGATGAAGTGAGGGAGGACAGGAGAGGGGAGACCAAGAACACTGGAGATGAAGAGGAGGAGGAGGAGGACAGTGAGGGTCATGATGAAGGTGTGACTCGAGGGCTGCTACCAGTGGAGGTCACATGCTGCTGTCGTGTCTGTTGTCAGCTGCTGCTCATGAGTGAGGTACCTGGCGGCGGGTGAACGCGGTCTACGCTGCAGGAGGTCGGGAGCCGAAACTGAATCCCTGGAAGAAGCAAGCAACAGCAGTCAGCAGAGCCGGCAGGAGAGGAGGGACACACAAGACAGTAGAGTCAGTGGACAACACAGCTCCTGGCCCAAGGCATTTCAGACTCACTAAAGATGCGCTTCTCTGTACACGTCTCTGCCTCCAGGCTCCGAGAGAGAAACACAGATGATGGGGCTTTCAAATGCTGGGGTCACGTGAGCCCATCTGTGTTTCTGTCTGGGCATGCAAAGACCTGTGTCTCGGCAAGCACTTCCGGTCGACGCCATGATGGACAAGATGTCAGCCGGGGGAAAGGGTTTGCAGCCGGGAACCAATCACTCTGGGAGGCGACATTTTGTCCATCGTGGTTTGAGTCAGCAATCCGTGTCCCGAGTCCGGTTCTGACTGAGAAGACAACACAGACATGCAGCACCTGGACACGGTCACAGCAACACATGACGCTCAGGTCACACTCATAGATGTCGTCGTGGAACGGCTCTTCTGCTCTACAGCTGGTCACTCGGACACACTCGGCCGCGCCACTTCAGGCTAACGCTGTCGGTGTTCCGGGGGGTGTGAGGATAAGTCACACGCAGGGGTGAAGGACTGAACCCAAGTGGAATATCTCAGGAGCATTACTGCGCACCACAATACTGTAGCACTGTGGACAATTTCGTCGGCCCCTCTCAAGTGTCTGGGTCCCGTCCCGCCTCATGCTTTTCCTCAGTGGCTCTGGCAGGGAGACTCAGGGCTCAATGGTCAGGTGGCATGAGAGATGACTGGGTGAACACGGGGGCCGCAGATGAGTGAGAGCACCTCCAGTTTCAAGCCCCATTCAAGAGAGCCTTGCTCTCTGGACAAGTGGCTAATCTTTCCACTCTGTCCTGGGTCCCACCCCCCACCCACCCATCGAGACACTGTGACCACCGTGTCTCTTCACCAGCTGGACTCCACCCCAAGAGGTCGGCAACCAGGACTTTCATGGAGCCTCAACAACCCCCCTCCACCCCAGCTCCCCCTGCTTTAAGGTGAATGAGAAGTGGAAGGATGGATGGATGGATGGATGAGTCTGCGCTCTGACAGAGGACAAGCCGCTTCAGTTTAGTCTGACGAGAATCTTCCGGCCAGTAAACAAGCATGTTGTTCGGAGCCACACATACATAGATACATACAGTGGTGATGCCCCCATGGATGCCAGGTGGGTTTTACCATTCATGTATGACACAGCGCAACAAACCACAACGAATCAGGAGCACACGCTGCCAGAATCCAGTTTGTTTCTAGGAAGAGGATCAGGGCTGAAGAAGAGCAGTGGAGTTTTAGCCTGTGTGTTAACACTGGGAGTGTCGGAGGGAGTCTTGACGTCACTTGATCGAGAAGTTGAGTGAAGTTTAGAGGGAATAATGGGCCAAGAAAATTGTCCTTTTGAATGATGGGTTTGACTCACTAGAGTCAAGTTATATGATGGAACCTAGCAGTGATTGGAGTTTGTCTATAGCGTCGACAAAGTTAATGGTTAAATAAGTCCAGTGATACGCTCTTGTTGTTGTTCCCCAACCCTGTTGTGTTCGCAACTTGTTCTGCCAGTTGTCATTTGGGGTTTAAGAGATGTTGAGTTAAAATGTCAATATTTGTGTACATTCGCTCCATGAGGTCAGCACTTTTTTTTCCGATGAAAAAAGTGCTGACCTCATCTTCTCCGAATAGTTAATATGACTGAGAAACTTGCAAAGTTAAATCCAGACAGCCGTCGATGAAAGCTCACACTCTATGCTGATGATGCGTTGAACCATCGCTTCTCAGTAAAACTAGCTGAGTCAGCACGATCGCTGTGCACCAAGTGCAATATAGCGCTCTGGAAATGTCTCCTCGCTCACTCCACTGGCAGCTGAACCAGTCGGACCGAAGCGCTCACAGCGCCACCTCTCGTCTCGGAGGTGACATGACGCTGACAGCTCAGGTTGGTCACAGCAGGAGACCTCACTGCAATTGTGCTTAGTTTTGGCCTCAGTCGAGCCACTCTCTGCTTGTGTAGATCAGTTGAAAATGTTATTGAGATCGTGGATGTACGTCAATAATATTGTTCTATATGTATTCCATTTTAACGAAAAGTGAAAGACATGGCTGAGATGTTGAGTTAAAATGTTGCCGTTGTCATGACGCGGCGACTGTGTTTTGTGGTCAGGGACCGACAACTCGATTTTGTCGGATGGAGTGGTCGGTCCCTGACTCTGACTCGGTGAGTGCGGATCCGAATGTGGACGTCAGTCGACCCTGGAGCGTCGTGTGAACGGCAGCTACCGATTGGTGGTGGTTTGTCGAGCAAGGCTGTTATGACACTCATAACCTGCCTTGCACATGCATCATGAACAGACACAGTGTCCTACTGCCACCCAGGTCCTCTGAAGGGAAATATACAGAAGGTTCAAAGGAAGAGAGCCACAAAGCCAATAACAGCCAAATAAAAGAAAAAAGAGTGAGCTGCATGTTCCACATGGTTCTTAAAACCTCCACAGTCCAAATGGGGTCTGGGTAGTTCCGCGCCTTATTTGAGTGACATTCGAGTTTCTAGAGTCGTGTGAGTCTACTGCGAAATGAGTGGTAAGTCAGACAGAATGAAGGCATAAATAAAGACATTCAAAGAAAAGGTAGAATAAAAGGCTTCCCTACCAGACCTACCGTACTCTCTACGCCCCCCTGCTAACCTACGGATGCCTGAAATGAAGGGGGGGGGGGAGAGAAACAGAAAAAAAGAATAACAAAAACGTGATAGCTCAGTTGAAGAAGCATTAAATGGTCAAGCTGAAGACAGTGTGTCCAGTCGGCACATTTTTGGCTGTAAAGCTATGATCCCCATTGCAACGTCGGCAGACATCATTGACAACAAAAGGCCAAAAACGTTTGAATCAAAAGTGTTTTATATCAATTTATGAAAAATACATAAGGCCGAGAAATGCTTGGAAAAGAAATCACAACACCACAAGAAGAAAAGAAACGCTCACAGATTTTTCTCTTTGTTTGTTTGTTTGTTTTTTTTGTGTTTCAACAGTTGCAGGGGAGGAGAGAGTCTGGAACAGAATGGGACTGAACATTCTGAGGTCCCTGAAAACTGCCACGTGATCGGTGCACACCAGAGGAGCACGCTGTCTCCTCTGAGGCAGAGGAGCAACATGGGCTCCACAGGAAAAGCCAACGGAACACGAGCAGCAGAGTCCATGGGCGGATTCTACAAGATGGCGTCGCCACGGGTCTCTGCATGGCAACGGCGTCGCATCGAAATCAGAAACAAGCATCAGGTGCAAACACAAGAACATGGCCGCTCGGCGGACAAAGAAAACACCTCTCGCCTTTTTCATTTAACGCATGACCCACATTGATATAGTTCAGCTCTGCTACATTTAAAATGAATAAGACCGTTTCTTTGGATCGGAAATGGAATATACTGTGTGTATATATATATGTAGATATATATGTGTGTGTCTGTGTGTCTGTGGGGGAGGGTTGCTTATCCTACTTTGTAGGGACCTATCCTTGACAAAACACTATCCTTGTGAGGACCGTATGACTTTGTGGGGACACGAGGTTCAGCCTCAATTTGAGGATGAGACTTCAAAATAACTGGGTCATTATAACTGAATTTCAAAGACTCCTGCTGATGTTTCGGGGTGGGAGGCTGGGGAAAGGGTTATGGCCATGAGAAAGCTCACAATGTCCCCACAAGGACTGAAATACAATCGTGTGTGTGTATTAGTATTCCTGTGACCAGTCTGACCTTTGCTTTATGAGGACATTGCTGTCGGTCCACATGAAGTTTTCAGGGTGAAAACCTCAAAATAACTGGGTTCCAGTTTGGTCAGCCACTGTGTTTTGGATGGTTAGATTCAGGGGCAGAGGCTGGGGAAAGGGTTATGCCAATGAACTGCAAGATACAAGCACGTGCGTGCGTGTGTGTGTTCTTCTGTTTTTGTGAGAACCTGTATGAGTTTTTAACCAAAAGAGTGAGGACATTTTTGCAGGTCCTCACTTGGCTAAGCCTCAGTTTGAGGGTTAAAACTAGAAAATAGCAGTGTGGTTTTAGTTTGTTTGAGAGTGAAGGTTAAGTTTAGACTTAGACTAGACTTTATTGATCCCTTTGGGATGACTCCCTCCAGGAAATGTTGCCGTTTGTTTGAGATGGTTGGGTTTCATGCGAAAGGCTGGAGAAAGCATTACGTGAATGACGGTCCTCACTAAGATAGGAAGAGAAACGTGTGCGCGCACGCGTGTGTGTACATGTAAACACCGTGTGATATTGTGTGTCGATGTAGTTCCCTGGCATCAGTCGCCGGGGTGGAATTTTCGTTTCAACTAAAGGGGCCCAATCCTGCATTCTGAGTTAGTCCTGCTCAAGTTCCATGCCACCGTGAAGTCACGTGTACATCGACTCAGGGACCATGGTTACACGATGGTCTGGGAACCTGAATTATTAGAGAGAATTTTGAACTGCACGGGTAAAAGCTCGGCGATAATCCACGCGATCTTCCGCTGCGCCACCGGAAGTAAACAGGTCAGCACTTTTTTCATCGGAAAAAAAAAGTGCAGACTTCATCTTCTCCGAATAGTTAATATGACTGAGAAACTTGCAAAGTTAAATCCAGAAACCCGTCGATGAAAGCTCACACTCTATGCTGATGATGCGTTGAACCATCGCTCTGATGAGTTGGTTCAGTAAAACTAGCTGAGTCAGCACGATCGCTGTGCTCCAAGTGCAATATAGCGCTCTGCTGTCCTCGCCACGTGTCCTCACTCCACTGGCAGCTGAACCAGTCGGACTGAAGCGCTCACAGCGCCACCCCTCGTCTCGGAGGTGACATGACTCTGACAGCTCAGTTTGCTCTCCACAGGTTGGTCACAGCAGGAGACCCCACTGCAGCCGTGTTTAACCGTACGATTGCACTCGTAACCGTGTAGAACAATTGTTACAAGTTACTGATATAACAGATGTACGGCAATAATATTGTCCTATATGTGTTTTATTTAAATGAAAATGTGGGTGTCACCTGGCGGAGGTCAGCACTCTCTGAGTGTTTGCTCTAAGAGTGAGAGGGATATCCGAAGAAGGCAGATTCGCATGTGAAGCCCCAGGGTTGAGCAGGACAGGGCCCCTTTTCTCAATATCGGAATGTTTCACACGCCGCAGTAAGATCACAGTTTGACTCGTCAGACAGAACCAGTGGATCTCCACAGTTCGTACACGCAACAAAGCACGCCGATGCTACCGTTTGAATGGGACCAAGTCAGAACTGAAACATCATTCTACTGGAAAGACAGGAGCACTTCCATGGACAGCGCTGAGCAGCCGAGGAACAGAACACTTGCATAGAATGGAGGGGTGTCGCTTGGAGACATCATGAGCAGCCCGTCTGCAGCACCTTGGAACTTGCCCCAACAAGGGGAAATCGTGTCAGGACGGATTGTGTCGCAATCCCTGTCACTTTGGACAACACAAACTACTCATATAAGCTGTTTTTTTTTCTGACTTTTCTTTTATATTTCATATGTTTCTATAGTAAAATAAAGGTCAGCTCAATGTTTACACAGTCAGAAGCCTGAAATCATCATCCAGCCTTTGGCAGATCCATCATCAGGTGAATGTTGTGTTCAGTGGCAGCCTCCACAGTCATTGTTTCTTGTTGTCGGGGGTTTTTTACGCGTCGCTCACTCGTCATTTTTGACTATTCAGCTAGCGCTGCTTTTGGGGCCTCGCTATTGATGCGCCGTATTCCTGTCGACCTCATTGGACGCGCTTTTTTGCTAGGATGATGTCACCCCTCCCGCCGTGACAGGGAGTTTACCGTCCTTCCGAAAACCTCTTTGCTTCAAATTTCTGGAACTAAGCAAACCAAGATGGTGGCGCCCGGCTCGGCTGATAGTCATTAGCTTTCTGTTTGTCTGTCCCAGACTCAGGGCCCTTCAGGGAGGCCCTCCTCCCGGCAGCAATAGCTCCTCTACGAACAGTCCCTGTACCACAGTTAGCGATGCCAGCGACGTGCCTAGCATCGTAGCTAACGATAACTAAAGGACGACATATTTGGAACACAAACCTCCGACTCGTGGAGCTACCGGAGCGAGGTATATGGACTTGAGGAGTACATTATATTTAACCGATTTATTCAGGTCTAAACTGCGGCAGCTGTGGCGGGAATCCCTGCTGAGGCCAAACCCCCTGTAGCTTTCACAGTGAACCTGACAACCTGCTCACGCCTCGAGGCGACGAGTCTTCTACAAACAGTTTTTGGTCAAAGAGAAATGGCTTCATCTCAGCCTGGCCATCAGCGTAGGAGTTGGCGCAGGCCTGAGCCCTGCCTGGGTGGAACAGAGTCACGGGAGGTGAGGGAGACCTCGGGCCTGATTGTCCATCTTCAGATGGCAGCGAAACCGTTCTGTCGTCCAATATTAGTTCGCCACTGAACCCCAAATATGAAATGACAAATCTGCCAACAGCGCTGTGTTCGCTTCCGAACCCATCATAAAGAGTGTTTCATATAAGTTTCTTTATGTACAAAAGATTACAGTTCTATACAGGTATGTGGACGTACATGTTTGTGCAGGAATGAGTTGAAGACATTCAAAGGTACTGAGTCATGGCAATACTCCGCATACCTTCATGCACCATTCCATCAGTCAGACCTGGACAAGCTCGCGTCTTAACCCTCGATGATCGGTGAGCGGGATTTTGGGTGCTGCTTCTCAGATCAGTGACAGCTAGGCGGCGCTGCTGAGGCGAAGATATTACCTCTTCACTCTCCGAGTTGTCAAACTCTCCCGAGGTAAAACCACTGAAGGTTTTATATCGGGATGTAATGCGTGTCAAAGGTCAGTTTGGCATTTTTACGAGTAACTTATCGACGTTTTGCAACTTTTCACTTGTTAAATCTTCATATGTGCTGGAGCTTTTAATGCAAAAAAGGCTGTTGTGATTGAGTCAATGTAGCGAGAATGTAAACATAATTTCCATAAAAAACCTTACAAAGTTTTCACAGTATTCTCTTAGTTTACTCAGGTGCTTGCAAGAAGGTTTCTACGTTATCGAGAAACTGGAATGAAAATGAGACAAACCCGCAGTTCCTCTCTTCACAGTGGCTCGCATCTAAGACCTGTTATTGACTGACCTCTCAGGTCACGCTCTCTCTCTCTCTCTCTCTCTCTCTCTTCATAAGGTTTGGGATGAAGTGCAGCAGAGGAGAACTGACGCTGCTCTTGTTGGCACTTGAGGATCCAAACATGGGCTCCGTTCACTCACCCATCGTATGACGTGTTTTTCATGGCTGGAGCAGACACTCGAAAGATTCCTTAAACAAAGCAAATGACCTGTTTAAGTGACGATAGACTGGTGTCTGCATAGAGTAAAGGGACTCGTGAGGAAAGCTGGCTCCCTGGCCTCGGCGACTGGACGCAGTGGGAATGACTAGAATGACATGGACAAGTAGGACATGGGCCCACTGGTGTACTTCCTGCTCCACAGTTCTAGGCTGGCGCTCCGGTGGCCGCCTGTCTCCACCTGCTTGGGGATCTTCTGCTTCTTGTTGATCTCCCATGGAAAGTCTTCGATCGGAATGGGGCTGGCCGGGCTGTTCGAACCCTCCGGCGTGGTCTCGGGGGTCCCCTCGATGATTTCGATTCGGGGCGGGTCCATGAAATCCATGATGCTGAACGGCGCCGGCTCCGGCTGGCACATCACCGACTTGTCCTCCCTGCTGTGTCGGACGGACCAGCTGGAGCCGGCTTGGATTCCGATGGATATCCTGTCGTCGGTCTGCGTGGTGCTGTCGCTGCAGGGCTCCCTGCACAACGTCCACATGTTGTAGCACTGGGTGAAGTTGAAGAAGTTGCTGTTGAAAGTCTTCAGCTCGCCGCAGACGTCGCGGCGTAGCTCGGCCAGCTCGTAGCGCATCGCCGAGATCTCATCCTTCCACTGCATGTTGAAGGCAGCCACCATGTTGGCGGACTCCTTGAAGGCCTGGATGGCCTGAGGGACGGCGGGCTCGGACGAGGCTACGGGTGAGGCGCTGGGGACCCGGTATGACGGCGGGGACGCCGGCGGGACGGAGATGGCCGTCACCGTGGAGCTAGTACTGTGGTGGCTGCGAGCGGCAGCCGTCTCCCTCTCCAGCCGCTCCAGCTCTGCGTAGGCAGAGGAGCTGGCCCCGTCGTCATCCTCGATCATGTCATCATTAATAAAAGAGGTACCGTCCACCAGATCATATCCCTCTGCAAGAAAGAGTTGAATATGCACACAGAAGGACAGTGAAAGGGGCAGCTGGAGCGTGACTTGTTAGCAGAGTCCAGACGCACACATTTTCATGGGAAACGTACAGTATGTGAGGAGTGGGTCAACACGCATGTGGCTGCTGCGGAGTCTTTATACCGCCGTCAGTACTCGCAGGCAGGGACGTGCACAGCGCCCCAGCCTGAGAAACGTGCCCCATTTCTTTCTTCATACTTTCTCCGTACATTTATTTGAGTTCTGGTGAGCTTGAATCCGACCTGTACCGTGGCACTGGACCCTCCCTCCCTGCCCCCCCCATCACAGAGCAGCAGTCGCTCCTCCGACCCCATCAGAGTATTGCAGTTTCATGAAGATATTTTGGACCGTCCAACACACCAGTGTGGCCGTGTTATTTTGTCTGCTATTACAATATGATACATTTAAAAGACTCATGCGACCCTTCAGTACTCAACCCATTCTCACTCCCAAGGCCTCAAATGGCAACCATCTTCAAGTGACTTCTGTGTCTTATGTTGACGCGAAGGCAGCCTCCCACCTCCCACCAACCCCAACCCCGTCTGTTAGCTGACAGGCTACCCACGGCGTCAGGTTATGCCGCGGAAGGCCGAACGTATGAAGGCTGACTTGGGCGTCAGCATAGGACGCAAAAGTCGTGTGATGATAGTCGCTATTTGAGTCCTTGGGACTGAGAATGTGTTGCGGAGCACCGTGCCACTGTAAAGCTGCACGTGAAGTAGCTTCAAAGTTTCGACAAGTGATGATGATAGCATACGCTCAACATATTTTTCCTCACAATAAATACATGGAAGTCGATTATTTCGCATTCAATTGCATGTTGTGCAATGTGATACGTCTGTTAATCCAAACAAACCCACCCAAAAACTACAACAACGATAGGGAATATGGCCCATTTTTCGGGCTTGAGCCCCCCCCCTCCCAACAAAAGCTCTGTGCACGTGCCTGCCCTCAGCTCTGTCTCCAAACGTCAGCGTTAAACAATCCATTCCATTCACCTCACATACTGTTGGATTTTCCCTGTGGTATTTTTACACTGCCTTCTCAGTCGTCTCAAGGTACGAGCTTCTTTCCATCTTTGCACTGCACAGCAAAATCCAGCGGAAATACACCAGTCACCGTCAAATTGTCTCCATCCGTTCAAGGTAAATTTGTCCAAGAAAGGAAGCTGCCGTTTAGTGCCAGAGTAAAGATGCAAAGAGGGTCCGAGGTCGACGATCCACTAGGCCAAGAAGCAGTTATGAACCCTATTGAACACATATCAGGTCCAAGGTGGCCCCTTCTTGAGGGCAGCACCAGGGAGAGGCTGCAATCCCACAGTCCAAGACAGCTGACACAGTCAGGTGCGTTTGATTTAGCCGTTTAAAGGAAAGGAAAAACTCACACGAGCAGCTGCTCTAACACATGGCTGGAGATGGCGGTGTCACATCCAGAGATATTTGTATGGTCGGGGTGCGTGTGTACTTTACACTGACATGGTGGTCTATGGACACTTACAGTAGAGACATGAGAAACAACTCACAAAACAGAAATCGCAGAATGGCTTGAAGTGAGTTGTTGCTTTATGTCACAAAATCAAAGGACTATCGGCTATGTAGCTTCTACGTCTCCATAAACTCTGAGAAGGCAGTGCAAAAACACACATATACATAAATATATGTGTGCGTGTCGACATTAAAATACCTGCAACAATCATCACTGATGCCTCCAGTTGCTCTTTTCCCCTGGTTATCCTTCAAGAGACGGATGGTCAAAGGCAGAAGGGTTTGCAGCCTTATAGAGTGTCAAGGGATCCAGGCCCCACGAGAGAAAGCTACAGCTTCATCTGGGTTTCTTTATCGGCTACTTAGCTGACTAACTTCCGTGACAGTGTAGTCCCTGGCGTCTGTGTTTGGCAACAGTCAACTGCTTGTTTTGGGGCCTTATAAAGGCAAGAGAGTTCAGCGAGTAAGACGGTGGGATTGGAGAACGCCCCTGCATCCTCGGTGCTTCAGTCACAATGGAGGATGCCTACGTGGAATCCGAATTAGAAGATGGCGGATTCCGCACCAGGTTCACAAGAACAAACAGCAGAGAATCCAAATCTTTTTTTTGTTGTTGTTTTTTTCCAGACAGAATGTTTGCAAAACAATACACAAGTCATTTAATTCAAGGGTGCAGGTGGTGACAGAAGATGTTTCAATAGGGTTCATAGCTTTACTCTCGCAGGCAGACACCAAAAACGCTTCGTGAGGGAGTGAGGCCTCTGCTTGCACAAAGATAGCTCATGGGTTGGACACGTTTTGCGTGCTGTATGAGCAAAGCCTCTCGCCGCAACTCGCTGCAACTTTGTCTTTGTGCAACCAGCATGCCA
Source organism: Synchiropus splendidus (assembly GCF_027744825.2). Classification (NCBI taxonomy): domain Eukaryota; kingdom Metazoa; phylum Chordata; class Actinopteri; order Syngnathiformes; family Callionymidae; genus Synchiropus; species Synchiropus splendidus. The sequence continues at coordinate 2,526,766 of NC_071345.1, forward strand.
GGATTTGCCTCTAAAAATGTCGACTTACCTTAATAAGGTTATTAACAATCGTAACGTGAGAGTAAAGGGAGGACAGGCAGAAAAGGCTGTTTATCCTCTTATTCCCTGCCTCGTGTTGTTATGCCTCCCTCTCTGAGAGTCACAAGCTCGTCACAACACACACATTTATAGGAGAAAACACCATGCTGTTGAGTTCTGCCCCTGCTCCGTGTGATGTGGCTGCTCAGTGTGGTGACTTATCCCAGGCTACATCCACACCACTGCGGGTCGGGATGGAGAAATGAGACGGACCAGTCCTACTCAACATGAGGCTACGGTGGGCTCAGTCTGGGAAGCCTTTGGAGCGGCTGGAAAGCAGGGCGCTGCACCTGACGGCTGAGATTCATAAGTGACTGAACTCTCCAGCGATGAGGCTCATGACTCTTCACACATGACTGAAGGTGTTGCTCTGACTCATGAACCCTCCTGCTCTTCTTCATCCATCTTGCACTTTACGGAGCAGAGGAGTATTTTTTCCTATTTTTCTGGACTACAAGCTGCTACTTTTTGTCACATGCTTTGAGCCCCACGGTTTATGGATTTGTACTGGCTGATCGGCTGCGTGCCGCCACATCACACCAGTGACATCACAGCTGTCTGTCGACATTAAGGCGCTCAATGCGTTGTTTTGCGCCAGTGTATTCCCGTTGCTATCTGCCACTGCAGCGGGGCTCACAGAGCTCCGCCTCCACAGCCAGTCTGGAGTGTGGCATCGCCGAGTTTGTTTCCATCATTAGTAAGTCGCGATGCTGAAACCAACTGAAAACCAGAAGTCAACAGATGCGCACATTAAGTCGATACTAGTTTGTCAGAACAGATAGGATCAGATCCGGAATCAACATTCCATTTATGTTGGTTTAGTAGTAGTTAGGGCTGTCGATTGATTTCAATTTTTAATCGCACTGATGCTGAGTTAACTCACGATTAATGGCAAACAAATCGCACATTTGTATCTGTTCTAAATGTAGCTTTTAAGGAACTTATAACACCAGAGTTTCCAAGAATGTTTCCAGTGCTGCGCTGTTCGCATGTCGCTGAGCCTCTTCAGCGCCTCTGAGGTTCTTCTGAAGAATGTTCTGCACAGTATCTGTTCTGTCGGGTGGTTGCAGTAAACAAGTGTTTGCCAATAACAAAAGCATCATGAGCAACTCTGGGCTGGATAACCTCCTCCTCTTTGCCGTTAATCATGAGTTAACTTGCGATTAATTGAGATTAAAACTTTTGCTCTATCGTCTGCAACAGTAGTAGCAGTCTGGTTTCCAGCCACCAAAGCGCCTCCAAAGAGTAGGTCAGTCCGCCGGGACCAGCTGTAACTGTCAAGATGGTGGATAGAAGAGGCAGAATTCTGGGCTTTATCATCTGTGGAAGTGCATTAAAAGTATCTCTGCGGTCCACCAGAACTTTTAGAGGAGCTACACTGGAAATTTTGGTAGCCGCTATGGTCAGCTGAAACCTGATGTCGCCTGAAACGTGTCGCCTGAAACGTGTGGCTAGAAACGTACGGAAACTGGTCCCAGACGCCCCAAAGGTGGCGCATGCCTCGCTCCCTTCCTGTCGCACAACAGTGGGCTGCAAGTCGCTCAACTCCTGTCCACTGTCCATCTGCGGTCCTGTTGTTATTGGCCCCAGCGGTTCACTGAGCGAAGCTAAACCTTTCCCCGGATGAAATGAATCCTTGTGTGCAACAGGGAATGATTTATCACGACTTCCCGCTGCTACAGCGAAGTAAGTCATTCAACTTTTCCCCACCTCATTTTCTCACTCAGCCATTTGCAGGCTCAGTAATGCGTGTCATTTGTTGAACGTAATCCCATCAAGGGACGCCGTTGCTCTTCTCGTCCACGTGTCGCAGAAGCAGCGATGCTCAGTCAAGAACCGCGTCGTTGTTTTTATGGAGTCGCCGTGTTTTGGCCTCCGTAGTGGTGTGGATGTAGCAGCGGTGTTTCCCTCCCAACTGACTCGGGTAAATGGCAATAGCTCGGCTTATGACGCATGACTCATGCAACACACAAGAAAATCCAAAAGAATCAGCCGTATGCACGGACAACAACCACACGCACACCACAGCCGCTAAAGGTAAAACATGGTTCAGCCTCTCTGAAGCTCAAGGGTTCCCCACTGTACATATGTAGGTATGTCAGGTCTGTATAGGATGCATGAGGACATGTGGTCTGAAGCCCTCTGGCACTTTGGGGGATGTTGTTTTACCTGTTGTGGATCTGAGAGTTGAAGTGACAGTGGAGGATGTCATTGAAGGCAAGCAGTCGTCATCTTGGGAATAACCAGCCTGTATTGCACGGAGGTAACTGTGGCTCCGAGTTCGGAACGAGCCAGGCAGGTCCAAGGCCTCCATGGCCTGGGATTCTACTTCACTAAAAACGGACTCGCAAACTGACTCAAACTGGCCATTGATCTCAGTCTCACTCACCTGAGAGACAAAAACAGGAATAGCAGTCCTTAATTTTTCCTCTTCCTTTCTCTTTCTCACTTTGATTCTTCCCCTTTGCACAGCAAATATAAAGGAGTGTTAGCATAAGGAAAGGTCACTGTCAATCCCCACCTGATCTGGGTACATGTCAAGGTCAGAAGAGATCACAGCAAAACAGAACACTTTCACTTTAGCATGGAGGTGATGACAAGAGATCACGGACACCCAATACATTTCCTCATCCAACCGCCTCACCGCGAGGCGACGGCTATCGCGAGCCACGTGGAAGTTTTCCGGTTCCTAGAACCAGTTTTCAGTCTGTTGTCAGTGAAGGCAGATGAGAACTTCACTGCATCTCTTCTCTTGGATCTTCACTCCTTTTAAATAACCACATTTTGTGCAGAGAAATGAATAATGTATGGCAGTGATATTGGCTAACACGTGTTTGCGCAGTCTTGCCTGCCCTCAGAAAGTGTGTGGGAGTGCTAACTTTTTCTCTCCCTTCATGCGTCTCGCATAGTAGCATCAGGCACCGGCCGGCACATGGTCATATGGTCATGGTCAGGCGCTCCCCTGTGCCACCGCGGAAGAATGCCGTGGAATCTGCCTCAGTTACTGGTAGCGCTGTTGTATGAAGATCGGTCTTGGTCTCCAGACCACTTTTTTTTAGAGTCTTGGTCTTGTCTCACTCTCTAGACCAGTGTCAAGATCACTTTTTTTAGAGTCTTGGTCTCGTCTCACTCTCTAGACCAGTGTCAAGATCACTTTTTTTAGAGTCTTGGTCTCGTCTCGCTCTCTAGACCAGTGTCAAGATCACTTTTTTTAGAGTCTTGGTCTCGTCTCACTCTCTAGACCAGTGTCAAGATCACTTTTTTTAGAGTCTTGGTCTTGTCTCACTCTCTAGACCAGGGTCAAGATCACTTCTTTTAGAGTCTTGGTCTTGTCTCGCTCTCGAAATCAGCTTCAGGACCACTTTTTTAGGGTCTAGGTCTGAAGGCCAGTCTGAGGATCAATTTTTTAGGGTCTTCATTTTGGTCTCCAAACTGCTTTTTTATGGTCTTGGTCGCAAGACCAGTTTCAAGACCACTTTTTTAGAGTCATGGTCTCATTTCACTCTCAAGACCTTTTTTTGAGGGGCTTGGTCTCGTCTCAGTCTTGAGACTAGTATCAAGACCACTTTTTTAGGGTCTTGGTCTCATCTCAGTGTCAAGACCACTTTTTTAGAGTCATGGTCTCATTTCAGTCTCAAGACCTTTTTTTGAGGGTCTTGGTCTCGTCTCAGTCTTGAGACTAGTATCAAGACCACTTTTTTAGGGTCTTGGTCTCATCTCAGTGTCAAGACCACTTTTTTAGGGTCTTCGTTTTGTCTCGGTCTCCAAACCGCTTCTTAAGGGTCTTGGTCTCATCTTGGTCTTGAATGCATTTTTACTCAGTCTTCTCTCGGTCTCGGACCTGGCAGACTCTGCATTTCTAGATTCATCTTAAGACCAGTGGAGACACACAGAGAAAGAGAGAAATTGGTAAAAGACGGATTCTGCCATTGTTGCATTTGTTCTTTGATATTCATCAGGGGTGAAAACTGATCTACTGCAGCTCATTTGTGGATCAGTTTGAGACTCCTTGTACATACTGTCTTGGTCTGGTCTCAACCTCCAAATGCCTCAGTCAGGTCTCGGTCTTGTCTCGGTCTGGACTCTCACCAGTCTCGATCATGTCTTGGTCTGGGTTGGTGTGGTCTTGACTCCAACACCAGCTACTGGTCCATGGTTCTCAGTGCGGACTCGTCCCTAACTGGGCCCTTCTGCCGCGACCTTATCGCTCAGACTCACCCTGGAGTGCAGCCCTGCAGTTGCAGACGTCTTCAATGATCCGCCGGGAGGGCAACTGAATGTGTCCATGAGTGCAGCATGAAAGCTAAGAGCTCTCGGGGTTTCTCCCCAGGAAGCACAGTCAAGCCTGACTGAAAGTCCTAACAGGCACCTGCCTTGTCACTAGTGGCATCTCGGGGTCGTCCACTGATCGGTGAAAATAATAAGTCGACGGTGATGATCTCTAATTCTTCGCAACATGAAAATATCCTGGAGTTTTTGTAGCTGTTAAAAGTGAGTCCACATTCAGTGGACAGTATGTGGTTGAAAGACCTGAGCTGGAATATTTCATGTGCTTTAAAGGTTGTACGTGTGAGCTCCTGTTTATCTCTAGTCACCACGGCTCACACACGCCCCCCCCCCCCTTCTTAACCTCCCCGCCCCATGAAGTCAGTCAATGGAGTCAACCACCGCCCAACTGTGTGAAGCTTCACTAGCTTACACTGGAGGTGCGCTGCTTCTGCGGCCGTGGCCTTACCTGGCTGACGCAGCTAGCCTGGCTGAGGGTGCTGACAGCTCGCATGTAGCTCTGGTTGCGCGAGCGGAAGGGCGGCGGATGAAACTGCGTGGCGGGATCCAGCGTGACGCTCGGGTGAGGCCGCAGATCTCGCGTCGTCTGCAAGTGGTAGCCGTGGCTGAGCAGGGACAAGAGAGCGGGATGTTATTGGCCGAGCCTCTCACAAGGATATTAAACTCCAGTCCTGGCAGGCATCAATGGACACATTTGATATGAACCAAAATATGAGAGTGACTCATCCTCTCAGACCAGCCCGGGTGTCGACGACAGCTGCGAACTGATTTTAATTCATGAGCTTGTCTCTCTTGCGTCGTGCACTCGAGCTGTCGATGGTTCATGTCGAGGCATTAGGCTTGTTCAGGAGGAAACAAAAATGAAAGTCAGTGATCAACACCCGCGGAGACGACTTCTAAAAGCACCGGAGCATTTCCTGTGTTTGTTCACAGCCGGTGTCTGTTTTAAACGCAGCCGAGCTCCGACTGTAGCGCTCCAGCTTGAAGGTGTGATTGTTTCCCGCCGGACATGAGAAGCGTCTGTGAGATTTTCCATTCACGCGACTCATTATTTTCCAGCGAAGGTCCAGTGCTGCTTTTAGCCTCATGCGTCCAGTTCAGTATAAATAACTCCCAGATTAAACCAGGCTCATAGTGAGACGGGTATGAAAGCAAATATTGAACTAGCAGATGAAAAGCTAGAACACACACACACAATCCATTTGGTAGCGTGACACTGAGCAGATGGTCGGTCCGACGTTAAGTAGCCTGTGCATTTCAAAGCCATAGAAGGCAGTGACGACGGAATCCGAGCCTGTCTCACTTGATGACATCAACTACCACGTCATACTGAGCTTGTGACTAGGGATGCTCTGATCGATATCAGCGTGATCAGTGAATATGCCGATCACTACCTGTCACTGCTGATCACAACAACGATCACGTGTGACAGCCGCCGCTCTGATGAAGCTCCGCTGGTTGTGATGTGTCCTCTCCTCCCTCCTCGCTCTACTCAGCAGCAGCATGTCTGCTGTGGAGGTTCATTCAATCTGCCATCTAAAGTTTGCATCCTTCAGCACATGCACAAGAAAATGCTGTGCAGCGCCTTCAAATGAAACACACCATTTAAAGCGCCAACACTTGACGGAGCACAGAGAGTTTTCTGGGCTCATGAAAGTGAGAGCGCTGCTTCCTCAGCAGCAGCCTGTTAGGTCCTAGCATGACTTTCGGAACGCTCAGCAAGTTCATTTCTCGGAGCCAGATGAGCAGCCTTTCTCAGGGAGACTGTTTTGGAGTCGGGTGCAACGTTCATCGGCCACCTGAATCTGAAACTTTTTAAAACATCCGGAGTGGACACTTTCATGAATGCAGTGCTCTCTGACTCGGAGCCCTGCTACAAGCGGCCAGTGTGTAAATGTTTCTGCTAGAGCTTCACCAAACTGCGACGTCTCACATCGAATTAAATGTTTGTCATTTATCCTTTTGACTGAATAGTTTCTGCATTCTGCAAGGTTTTTCTATTTTGTTGCCTCTTTGAAAAGGTGTATAAAATCATTAAAATGATTTAATGGTTCATTTTTTCACATCATGTACGCAGAAGGTCTCATCATTTTCATTACAAATTCACAGTCAGTCCATGTGATCGGTACTCAAACCCTGGTCGGAGCCTCCCTAGTTATGGCAGAATGGCAGGGCGAGTCTCGTGGCTTTATTTATCGAGGATTCAGTGACTCATGAAAGCCTCTAAAAGCTCTTTTTCAGAGAGCAATAATTCATATTGACAAGATGAAACGCCTATTTTCTTCATGGAAGCGGGTGATAAATGGACCCCACATGTCCATGCAGCCGTCCCAACCAACCTTTGTGAGTCTAGATGGGGTCGACTCATGGCTGATTTGAGGATGAGTGCGTCAGAGCGAACCGCCTGTGGGGAGGTCTTCGGGCTGTCTGAGTCACCGCTGTCATCATCCACCTCTCCCATCGCCTTTACGTAACTGCTGCTGCGCATCCGCCGGCACGGGATTTCGTCCTCCTTCTCCCCTGGATAGGCACCCCACTCATCTTGGGGAACCTGCGGAGCCAAGAAATGCCAAGGAGCATCAACCTCAGGCGCATGATGGATGAGAATCTCTTGCCGTCTCTGTCGGAGAAGCTGAAGACCCCCCTGAGAGGCGGCTCATCTGAGCTGCTGCGAGGGGTTTCATGAACCCCAGAGCGCCCTCAGCAGGTGCACTGTGTCTGCGCCACCTCCAAGCAGCTCCTCATCCTCACGACAGGAAGTGCTCTGAGAGGCGCCGACGTCGCATAGTAAAGTATGATCAGCTCAGCCGCGATGAGTCGAATTAGCTGTCAGAAATACGTCAATCAAAAACGCGCTCCAGCCTTTTAAAAATCAGACTGAGTGACATTAAAAGTCGTGCGAAGTTCCTGACAATTCTACAGCTGGCCTGCCTTCACACCGTGGTCAGTGCTGTGTCAGTGGAGTAGCACTCGCGCCATCACTCCCTCCCTCACTCTTTGTTCTCGTCACTTCTCCGACAGCCTGCTTCGACCAACACATAAAAAGGACTTCTTTTGCGTGAGGTGGGAGTGAATTTGAAAAGTTTAAGGACAAGAGAATTACACGACGTACATGAATGCTGTGATCTGCGGCTCAAAAAACGGGCCCGTCTCATATCACACCATACGTCGGATGGCGTTTTCACCCATGAACCTCACTGGTCGTCATTTCTGGTCCAGCTCTGCCTCTCCTCTCCACATGTCCAAACCATCAAGACTCCCTGAATTTGTCTCCAAAGTTTCCGGACTATAAGCCGTGGCAGTGACCACTACTTTTTTTAAAAAAAATCTCTATTGTATTGTTTCGTCCCCATTAAAGTTGGCAAAATCTTCCTCAGGTTAAGTTAAGGTTTACTGAGTCTTGGAGTGAGGCACTGTGAGGTTACATGGAGCTTTAATGCTGTGTAAAGATTCTGTTGAGGCTTCATGAAACAGTGTCCTTACTATGAGAGGCCACAAGAGGGCACTATCTGCTCTAAACTCTCAGGAATTGAACAGCTGTTTCAATGAAACCTCATATTAATGTTAAACCAAGGCTGCCCTCTAGTGGGCTCTGAAAACATGGACACTGTTTCATGAAGCCTCACGGGCCCATCACTAGGTTCAAGTACAGTTAACATTTTGGCAATAAGAGGTCAACACAGGCACCTAAACGTCTCTCCTCTTGAACCTGTGCTCCCATAATGCACTTCTGCCCCCATAAACCCACCACGAGGACTGACCCTCCAGACACTTCTCCAAGGCTTCTCCGCCGGGCGCGTGAGATCTCTTGTTTTGTTTTCTCATAGGAAACTGTTTGTCGATTGGATCCCTCTCAGTTTCACACATCATCCGCGATTGTGCGAAGAAATGTGTGTCACTGAATTCATTAGCTGAAGAAACAACCGACAGCGGATGACTGTTCGACGACGACAATATTTCTTCTTCAAACTCTGCAGTTCCTATCCAGTGCTATTAAACTATCGAGTCTTCGGGGCTGCTAACCAAGGGATTACCTGCTGGTAAACCACCATTAGAGTCGGCCTGTGAGTCACCTGTGCAACACCAGTGTTTCACCTTGCTAGAAGATGCAAGTAGCTCCCTGCGGTTCACGTCCTTCCTTCTCTGCTCGGTGTCAGTGGGGCAGTAAGGAGGCCTGCGTTGCTCTGCTTCAGGACCACCCGCACCTGCTGACGCCCCACTCACCACTGACTGGCTCCATTGAATTCCTGCTCCGCACTGGCTCAGGGGTGAAAACACTGAAGCACGTGTCAGTTAAATGTACTCACTCCAGGACACTGTAATTGCTCCCAGGAGAAAAGGGAAAATTGACAGCGCCAGAAAGAGCTCCGAAGCTAGACCTTCAATCAATCGCTTCATTTCGCTCCCCGGATACTGCTCAGGAATGTCGGCGCCTCGATCGATGCCATTGTTGAAATAGTTGCACTATGGCTGTCTCAGTGCTTCTGCAGGTCACTGTGAAAGTGCTGTCAGTGCTTCCTGATACCACACCAAGTCCCACACTGAACAGACGCGTCGCCCGAGAAGTACCGCGTGAGACCTGAGGACGGACTGAAGGAAGGAACACATCAAAACGGAGACAAGTTCTGAAGGAAGGTGTGATTTACCTGCAGATAGTGACATGTCCTCGAAGGCTTATGGTCTGTGTGCATCATGGTTTTCTCCAGGTTAAGTGATGACTTCCTATATGCCTCCTTGGCCTGGCTAACTGTCAGTGTGGACCATGAGCTTCGCTTCATGAATTTGCCCTCGGGCGCCATAGCTATGTTCTCGCAGGCCAAGCACTTGACATCGTTATTACTCTTGGAGGCCTTAAGTGACAGGTCTCCGAAGTGGTGACTGTGCATGGGGTCAGGGTAGCAGTGGCTTACATGTTCGCCGTGGTGTCGAGACATGACGCTAGGCGTACGGTAGGTGCTGTCACTATCCAGGTTGTCATCCGAACTCCACCAACCCCCCGAGCGATGCTTCCGTTCTTTACTTTTGCTTCGCTTACTGCTGTGTTTGGTGGAGTGTTGGCCATAGTGGTGGTAGCTCCCCCCTCCTCCACCTCCCACCATGTCACCCTTGGTGCCGTTCATTTTGGACGAGCCCTCTAAGGAATGGGACTTGGTGAAGAGCTTTTGGACGGAATGAACCAGATGTCGGATGCGGCCCGGGCTTTCGCTCCGCTGTTCGGTGGTGGTGGAGGTCCGCTGGTACTGCAGCGTGTGGAAGCCGTCGCGATGTAGCGGCAGTTGTTTCTCAAACTGATCCAACAGGTTGGCGGGAAGGCGGTTGCTTTTGGCGCCGGGGTGGTGAGAGGAGGCCGCTGCGGCGGCGGCGGCGGCGGCAACTGCTGGCGAGGTGGCGGAAACGGTGATGGCGGCGCAGTCGTCCCGTGTGGCCGAGTCGTAATACTGAGAGCTGTAGTGCATCCTGGGGAAGGTGCTGCTGGAGATGTGGTCAGTGGTGGTGGGCGGCATCATGACGGGGGTCACCATCATGCAGTCCGAGTGGATGGAGCTGCGCGGCGAGTAGCGGTGGTGGAAGTCCATGGGGCAGCTCTCTGTGGGGCTGAGCAGGTAGGAAGAGTGGCGCGAGTCCGAGCCATGGCGCATGTGGAGGTCGTGGACGTGCGGGTCGTAGTCCAGGCCGTGAGCTAATGGTATCTGGTGCTGGGAGCGGCTGCCCGATAAGCCCTTCATGTTCCTGGCCGGCTGCAGGCGCTTGCCTTCATTGAACTTCTGCGACCAAGACCAAGGCGAACGCTTCTGGTCTGCATCAGAAACGACAGGAGAAAGGACAGCGTGAGTCTCACCCGCTCGCATTTGCGCGTGACTCCCACGAGAATGACAACAAACAGTTTGTTTCACTTGCGCACACGTCGCAGGAGTCCTTCACTATTACACGCACAGTTGACATTGTGAGTCTTTGTCATTTCCTTGTCAATTGATTCCCAACTGAGCTGCGCAAGATGGCACCACAGCTGCGAGTCAAAACAACCACCTTCCACTGTGCTTAAAAGCGTAATTGTTCATCACATCGTTGGAGGAACATGCATCAGGAAACCCCCGTCTGAAACTGTGCACGTCCTCTTACATAATACTGGGATCACTCCTGTCGCACATTTCAAAGCAGAATGAATAAATGTTGCCATGGAAACCACCGCTCAAACCACAGGAGATGTTGTGGGATTTCAAAGCTTCCCTGGAACGGTGGAGCGCTGAACGTACAGTTGGCAGGAAGCTGGACTACATCCGGAAGAGCTCAGAAGAAAGCAACCGTCAACTGGAATGTCATTGCCATAAAGCCATATACTGGAGTTTCCAGAGGCTCATTTCAGAGTATTTCAAAGTACTTTAGCAGGTTGTTCCTCAGCTCCGCTGACACTCGCCAGCTTGTGCCGACAGGCTGAAGAAAGTGGACCAAGAGTTAGGAGAACTTGATGCTCTGGTCTGGATAGCCCTCGGGCATCTCAGCTCAAAGTTGGACTCTTACCTCCCACTCTCATGCAACTACAGGCACCTTTAGCCTCCATCTCATCTGCCTGAAGTCTGACCCACCAAGTGTGAATAGACTTCATTCGGCCGCACAACTCTTCAGCTTGTACTGACACTCACTTCAGGCCCCCGGAGACAAATAATAAATTCACTCGGATGTCTTATCCGAGTGAATGTCCTTCTGACTGAGGAGTTTGATTTAGTTTTACTCAGTCTTTTCACCAAAAGTGAATTGAAATTGTTTTAGTGACAACATATCATGACATTAAAGCAGCAGTAGATGACATTTGAAGTACAATATCTTACACATACACCCTGTATCCAAGCGTTTGCAGCATTACTGTTGCTGTCCTGTGACACTTTTTCCTATTGCATAACACTTAGGTCAGAAAGTTGAAGTCAACTTTTCCTACATTCCTCTGTCGGCTTGATGGCTCCTCCCACTGGTCCCACACTAGAATGTGGCCCTGTAAGGCAGTGGTCGCCAACCCCTGGGCCAGGCACCGGTACCGCTCCGTGGATCAATGATTTATTTCTGTTTTTTTTCAATATTGGAGTCTGAATTGTTATATATATTTTGGAAATCCTTGGAAAGTTTGTTTGCAAAAGGGGAAACGGCTCAGTGAAGACACAGGAGAAGAGCCTACGTCTCCCAAGAAGAAGAACTACCAGGAGTCGTACTTGAAATATGGATTCATCGCGGCCGTCGACCATCACTCCCAGATGGGACCGTTTCGTTGCAGAGAAACAAGCTCAGGGCTCCCATCCATTTAACCATATGGTGAGTTAAAACTTTCATTCACTTTCTATTCAGTACTGTGCTGTATCTGTATGCTGTTTTGAAGGCATGGTTTAACGTTACCATAGCGACCAGAGTCAGTCAGTCGACAGGAGGAGAGTTGGTGAGTCTTGGCGGGCGCACGAACATGCAGAGGCCTTATATGACGGATCAAAGTGGCAACCTCATACCCACCGGGCCACGTTCCAATTGTCAAGTGTTGACTGGTCAGCAGTGATAAAAAGGCTGGGGACCAGTGCTATAAGGAATTCAAGAGCCCACACCTGGTTCAGATGAAAGGAAAAACGCTGCTTCAGTCGACATTCATAACTACTCTAAAATACACTTCAATAACGGTGATAAACACTGTTGTCCAGGGACGTTGCCACCACAGAATGTGGCTGAACACGGTTCATATCAACTGTAATATTCATGATGTGAAATGATATTTGCAGGTTTGGGTCACTGGACCGGTTCCCCCCTCGCTGCCAAACAATAATGAGATATTTGCTCCATCTGAGCCCGGCGTTCTCCAGGCTATTTCCTCGACAATGTGCCTCTGTCAGCAGCCAGCGTTCCCACCCGTGTCTCCGTGAGAGGCGGGAGATTAGCTAATGCAGCGGGGAGGAGAGAGGCTGTCACGCCTGCTCTGCAGCCGTCGGAAGCGGGATCGCTCCTGGGTTATGAGTAAACGCAGCGCTGGGTGCAGTCATGTCCCGGCCAGTCTTTCCCAAGATGGTTGCATAACTTGGAAAGCAGGAGGCCTCCCTCCTCCACACAAACGTGTAGCCAGCCAAAGCCTGAGGGGGCATCAAAGCAACAGGCAAGCACACTGCAGCAGTGGCATCACGCTGTTGAAGACATGGAAGATGAATCCAGCAGCGTTTCACAGCGCCTGAACGCTTCCATTAACCAGCTGAGGAAGCAATACGGCCAATAGACAGGAACCTGTGCAGCGGAGCGTCGGAGTGACAGCACGGTGTTGGTGGAATTCTGATGGTACACATGTCCACCATCGTGAGGGGTGGGGGGCGGGGGGGTCAGCGTGTCCATCACTGTGTCCATCTCACACTCCAGAAAGGGAAAACGCACACTATAAACTGACACTGTTTCAGAGTGCCGGAGGAATGTTAAAAACACGTCGGCAGTTTTTCAGACTGTCGTGATATGGCATTGTTCTAGGGTCCGAATCAAATGCATCCGACCAAAATACAATGAATCGGAAATTGCCTGTTCACAGTCACTTTACTAAAGAAAAAATGAAAAGATAATAGAGAATCTATGAATATGAAACTCAATGTTTTAATCCTACGACGGAGTGACGAATTTCTACTTTCAGTGCTGAACATTAGTGGTGTGAATACAACCATAACTAAAGCCTCGTGGTTCTGCATTGTGCACTAAGTTTCTCTCTCCGTGTCTCTCTCTTTTTTGCTTGTTTTTCTGTCAAGCACGGCCAGTTAGCATCAAATCACAAAGTTACATTATCATTATCACCACAGACCGACTTTGTGAAAGAGCGTCCCTATGTTCAGAGCCCACTAGATGGCGCTATCTGCTCCAATATCTGTGGATTTTAACAATGACACCTCACAATTTTAAGCCCACGCTGCCCTCCAGTGGGCTCTGAAAATAAGGACACTGTTTCATGAAGCTTCGTCAGCCTCAGTGTGGCAGTTAATAACACAACTGAACTAAAACAGCGCAGAGAGCTGGCGACGTTTTCGGAAACACACATTGCAGTTGGCGTTGCAGTGTGATGTCAGCCTTTCCAGCCCTATTCAATTTAGCCAAGGGAACTGTGGCAGTTACTTGTGAGTAGAAATTGTCAGTCGCTGATCACAGTTATGGAGGAGTTTGAGCAGATGGTGAAGCGCTTCATAAGAGACGATGCAGCTTTAGGACCGAACCCCTTTGACATCACGGTCTCATGATGAAAGAACGTTACGTGTTGGGTCACTGACAACCCTGAGCTAACAGCTAGGTTGACTGTTAGCATGGCACTAACCGTTGTTATTGTCAGAGGAGGTTGATTTGTCTTTAATAATGTCACACAGATCAGACCGTCGCAGGCTTGAGAGAAGAGGAAGCCGAGGACAGGGTGAGATGGAGGAGGATGATCCACTGTGGCCACCGCTGAGGGGAGAAGCCCAAAGAGAAAGAAGGGGTCAGACCCGCGCTGCTGCTGAGCTTGATCTTACGGTGATGGAGCCCAGTCTGGTCCCCAGTCTGCTCTCACAGACCAATAAAGACTCAAAGAACTGCAGATCTCTGTCGACCGTTCCATGGTTCAAGCCTTTTCAACTCTCAATGACAGTTCCTCAAGTCATTTGTGCAACACAGCGAATCGATCGAGAAGTTTAAAAACATCCAAGCGTCATAAATGGAATTGCTGTAATCTGAAACCCAAATCTATTGATACTAAGTGACCTATTTCTCTTCCTTTTTTCCCCATCGAGAATAGAGAATCGCTAAGGAACCAACCGTCGTGCAGCATCGATAACGGAATCGGAATCTTATCAATTCCCGTCCCCACGGCTGGGTCCTCTTCAGCGTGGCTGACGTTAATAAATCAATGGGTTAAATGGGTTTGACTGCGGGTTCAAATGTTCTCCTGCCTCTAGATGCTGTTGATCCTGGGTTCTGCAGCAGCATAGTGCCCAACATGAAGGGAGGAATCATCTATGAAGCAATGGCCACGCTCCCTCACCGTCAGTCGCCTTTTAAGGTGAACTGACCTGTGAACTGACCCCTCAGTCCAGAGGAGAAGCTGCCAGGTCGGGCACACGACCAAGGGTCGGAGCCTATCAGTAGTTAAACAGCAGAGACCGACACCACTGAAACTCCTGTGTTCTTCCTCTGCTGAAGGGCTGGGAGAAAGCGCCCCCTGCTGAAAGACAGCTGCCATTAACATACCAGCGTCAGCAACATTTCTATCTTTGCGTGACTTGATCCAAAACTTTTAATGGTGGTAACCTCCGAGACGGCGCTGCACCACTGAACTTATATATAGCAGCGGAAAGAGCGCTAGACCGACTCACACTGGCTAGGACGCCGCTCCACCGCAGAGGCCGCATCCGCCTTTTGATTCCCTCCCACTCCATCCCACTGCTGCTGCTGCTGCTCTCTCCGTCAGGCAGGCAGACATTGACGGATGCTTTAGCGACGCCGCGCAGCCTGGACGTAGCTTCTTTCCTCAATGCCCTCGGAAAGACGGAAATGCTAATGAAGGTGCTCGGAACGCAGCCTCCCACATGGCAGAGGAAGAGTGGATCCTCAGAACAGACGGGTGATGGAACAATGCTTGTCCTGGCGTTTGATCGTCCGTGAGCGATACCAACCGACAACCTCAGCTCAGGTCAATATCATTGATCAACACGCCGCCATCAAACGTGTCGTCCTCAACGAATACATCTGCTCTGCCGATGCCATCATGTGGCTCATCGCCATTCACGCTGAGTCACTCTTTCGTGAGTCAGGTGAGAAGAGCCATTAATCACGAGGGCGGCAGCCATTGTTTACTTGTTTCCCTTCGACCCTGAAACGAGCTGCAGAAGCTTTGTGCTACATCAGTGAATGGGAACATTTGCTGGCAGCAGTGTGTAATTCCCTCCACTCTAGACTGGCATGGCTCAGACGCTGCTGCCACCAGAGGCGGGTGTCTGAGGGTCTCAGTTTCGGTGGCCATGATTCTGGCGGTGCCTTTAGAACGGGGGTCGGGAACCTTTTCCACCGAGAGACACAAAACATCCACATGTTTTACAATGTAATTCCATGAGAGCCACAAGTGAAGACCATTGATCTGAACAATAAACTCACTTACAGTGACCTAACCCGTTCCCATGATGCTTTGCAGTCCAGCCAATCAATCAAACAACATGGTTCCGCCTCTACAGCCAGTCTGCTATGTTCAGTTTCTGTGTGCTTTCTTGTGTCAGGCTCCACTGATTTCAACACCTTGGTTCGAGTCTGTGTTGCCAGATGGTTACTTCACGTCCACCGGGAAAGATCTCTCTCTCGTGCCTTTGTTCCCTAGTGCGTGTCATTTCTGCCGTCTTCTTGGTTTCTTTTCTGCCCTTTACTACTAGCTGTGTGCTTCATGCGTGTGTTTCTGTAGCTCACCTATTGTTTCCTCTTGTTAGCTTTTCATTAGCACTTTTCGTAATTTGGGCCTCGTGAGTCGGCCAGGTGGGCGAATGACAAACCACTGCTGGTTAATAGCTGGGAGCCTCCTTCCCTCAGGTATAAATACACTTCCTTCGTCTTCTCTGGTCACTTCCCATCAGGTTTTTATCAAAACAAGTCCTCCGTCCTTGTGTCACAGCAGTGCGGCATCGAGTCACCATGCGTGAACCTCTCCTCCTTATCTCCTACAGTCTCGCTCCAACTCTGTCTCTCCTCCTCACATGTTCACACCATCTGCCTCACCACCTTCCCCACATGATAGACTCACTTCTGATCCTCTTCTCACAAATCAAAGCAAACTGACGCGTCACCCTCACTGCAGTCAACTTCACCCTCCCAACAAACCACGGTCAACAGAAGCCCTTCTTTAGAGGATAGCATCAGGCTTGTTTCCATGGCAACCAGCTATTTGAAACGCAAACCAGGTGATTTTAAAGTCACGTGGACGTGTCTCATCACCCCAGAGGGTCCAGTACTGGGTCCTTTTCTGCTGAAATATGTGTGAAACATGGAGCGTCAAAGCTTAAACACCTCATCAGGAGAGAGATGCCTGAAGACCTTGGCAAACCTCACGGTGACTGAAGTCCGATGCTCACAGAACTCAAGTGAGGACAGCTTGGATTGGAGACAGATTTACTGTTACAGAGTGAAGTTTCCAAAATTCCTGGCAGAAACCCTGTATATTCACCCACCACCAATGGCAGGAGTCGGCATGGATTTGCAGTCAGTGATGAGGGTTTTTTTAAGAGGCAGCAGGAAACACAAGAACTGATCAGTAGTAAAACTGAACCTCACCACCGTCGCTGCTGATGTTGTTGTGGATGGGAGTCGAGTCAGCACGGTCCACCTCATCCAAGCCTGCTGTTCTGACCAAGTGCACCATGCTCAACAGCCGCTGGTGTCACACCTGTACTGTAGAATATGGATTTTACGGTAAAGCACTTCGACCAGTCTCATGCGGCTCCGAACGGGCTGAGGTTTTGGTCAAGTTGCTGTTGAGAGGATCGTTCATACAGGAAATAAGACGACAAAGTAAAAGCTATTCCGGTGAAATGTCAAACTATTGTTCAAAGACTTTGAGTCATGTTTAACTTTGAAGCCTCACCACACGCACTACTCCGCCCCCATTCAAATGAGAGTCACAGTCCTCAGACTTGGTCCGCCATCAGATCCACGATCAACGCCATTTAACACGACTTCATTCCACGTTTCACTTTGTCATGACCTAAACTAAACGTACGCATGTGTTCCGCAGATTGTTCATCGTCGATCGCCCTGAAGTCGGTTTTATTCACCGGAGTGAAGAGTCAACACGAGACGCTCCAGTCGTCCAGGTGAGGTTACTGCCGCCATGAGCCACGTCCAACAATAAATAAATCACATAAATAGCGCGCACATTTCTGTCTACGCCGCTTGATATTTCGAACAGGATCACGACACTTTTTTAAAAATACATGCGCATGCGAACGCGAACCAGCAACCTTGTGACACTCAGGGATGAGCTATAACCTCTGTACTGCCGCTAAGTCACACACCTACAACACACCTACATATTTGTAGCTTGTCGCTCTTGGCCTCTGACTGCTTGGTCACTCCACCCTCCGCACCCTCACTGGGGGACCACTGCTCCCAGGCTTCTCACCAGCGTGTCTCCTGCACGGCTCCCGGGTGTAAGAGTGGGAGGAGGCCTCAAGAACCCCCTCCAGAGTTCTCATCTCTCACTTCACCTCACGTCGCCCTCTGAAGATCTGGAGGAGGCTTCTGGAGAGCCTGGGCCTCTTGACTTGTCGGTAATGGACTGTACGTATTCACAAGCAACGTTCAAATCAGCCGGACTCTTGTCTGGGCCCTCGCACAGACTGAAGCTCATCTTCATAACCACAGAGAGCAGAAGAGCTCTCGACATCACATTCGTGGTCTCATGGTTCATTTCCCTGCCATCTCCCAGGTCTCACCCCTCTCAGGTCATGACTGCAGACTAGATGGACCTGGGACCTTCCTCCCCATCACAGGTTCCTGCGTCCTGCGTCCTGGACCCAGCCACGCTGCGCCTCGGTGTGCGTGAACCAACTGTCTGACCTTGGGAGACGTTTCCGTTCTGTGCTCCAGCCTGGTGGTCTGTTTGGAGCACGTGGAGAAGAGGGTGTGTCTGGGCTCCCTGCCTCATTCATCTGTCCTCGTTTGCCTGTCTGGCAGTTAACGCTGCTAATGAAAGTAAAAGCAGGATGTGCAGATAATTACAGTCGCAGGCAGATCAGCTGCTCCTCTGCATCCATTACCATGTCATTTCGCACATTTGGTGGCGTCTTGCAAATGTGCTCCGTGACCCTAATGAAGACATCAATATGGCGGCCGTATGCTGCGCTCACGCTCACATTCCTGCGCCGCCGCACAACGCACGTCTGCGACAGCGCAGTGTCATCTATCCATCTATCTATCATTCCTGCGCCGCCGCACAACGTACGTCTGCGACAGCGCAGTGTCATCTATCCATCTATCTATCTATCTATCTATCTATCTATCTATCTATCATCCATCCATCCATCCATCCATCCATCCATCATCCATCCATCCATCCATCCATCCATCCATCCATCATCCATCCATCTGTCCATCCATCCATCCATCCATCTATCTATCCATCCATCTATCCGTCTATCTATCTATCTATCTATCATTCATGCGCCGCCGCACGACGTACTATCTAGATCTATTATTCCATCCATCCATCCAGCCATCCATCATCCATCCATCTATCCATCTATCCATCTATCCGTCTATCTATCTATCATTCCTGCGCCACCGCACGACGTACTATCTAGATCTATCCATCTATCTATCTATCTATCTATCTATCTATCTATCATCGATCCATCTATCTATCCATCCATCCATCCATCCATCCATCATCCATCCATCCATCCATCTATCCATCTATCCATCTATCTATCTATCTAGCTATCTATCCATCTATCCATCTATCATCGGTCCATCGGTCCATCATCCATCCTTCCATCCTTCCATCCTTCCATCCTTCCATCCATCCATCCTTCCATCCATCCATCCATCATCCATCCATCTGTCCAATCACCCGTCTATCTATCTATCTATCTATCTGTCTAGCTATCTATCTATCAATCTATCTATTCATCCATCCATCCATCCTCACCCGCTTATCCGGCGCCAGATCGCGGTGGCAGCAGCTCCAACAGGGAGCAAACATCCTCCTCCTCCCAAGGCAACGTCAGCCCGCTCTGACTGGGGGGGTCCCAGTGAAGAGCTCTCCTCTCATCTGGCTCCTCTCAAGCAGCAGCTCTACTCCGAGTCTCTCCTGACTGACAAAGCTCCTCGCCCTTTGTCCAAGTCTCCATCGAAGGAAACTCATTTCCAACGCCTACATCGCCGTCTCTCCATCATGACACAAAGCTCATGACCATAGTTGAGGGTCAGGACGAAGATTTGCCTTTTGGCTCAGCTCAGTGCAGTAGAGCGATTGCAATACCGCTCCTGCAGCACAGAGACGTCAACCAATCTCCAACACCCTTACCCCCTCAAGCGAGAACAAGAGCCCAGGACAGTTCTTCAGTCGAGGCCAGGGCTCAGTCCCAGCCGTAAGAGCAAGAAAATCCCCGATATCAGGTGAGACTGCAGCTCTCTGCTTTCATGTGGCCAACGGCTTGACAGAACAGTGTGAGTGATGTTTGTAACTGTCGGCTTCAGAGAAAACTGCTCCCTTGCTTTAATGATCACCACTTTATAATTAAAGGAAAATATCCGGAGACCTTTATGATATACAGCATGGCCTCCAGAGAGAGAGAGAAATAAATCAGAACGGATGAAATGCAGTTGAAGTATGGACTGAGCCAAGTCAGAAGAGTCAGAGAGAGAAGAGACAGAAGAGTCATTGGGAGTGACTGGAAAGGACCACAGCAGATACGAGTCTCTCAGAGGGTCGTGTGGAGACCAGGTCTGGGAGGACAGATGGTGAGGCAGAGTTGGACCAGGAGCGTTGGAGATGAAGAGGAGGGGGGTCCACCATGAAGGTGTGACGAGAGGCAGGCCGCCCCTGATGGGAGCCGCCGGAGAGGAAGTCGGAGTTTAGCCTCCACTTTTGGCGGCTAATTTATCGCTTTCCGTGGGTCTGGAAATAGCTGGGCCACAGATATTTGCGTGAGCAGCACACGGTAGCAGCACTTTGGTTCAGTGCTCA
This sequence comes from Synchiropus splendidus, assembly GCF_027744825.2. Lineage (NCBI taxonomy): Eukaryota > Metazoa > Chordata > Actinopteri > Syngnathiformes > Callionymidae > Synchiropus > Synchiropus splendidus. The sequence goes on from NC_071345.1 coordinate 2,546,825, forward strand.
AAACACCCACAGCACAAGTTCAAGGAACTTCGCCTTTGCCTTTGCCGGGAGTAAGAATACACTTGACGAAAATGCTGAGGGGGTTGCCTGGCAACAGCAGACTCGTAAGTGGGAGCCTGGTTGTAAGATGACATACAGTGTTGCATCCAAGTGTAGCGTTATCAATCGATGGAGAGTAACAAGTCCAACAAACCAGTCTCTTAATGTGATCATTCAACAGTTCATAATAATGCAATGGAGCCGAGCCTTTTAGTGCCTCGTTTTAATTCTAATTCTAATTCTAATGTATTTATTCGTTGCTACTCGTCGTGTGATTTAGCTCTTTTTAATTCTATTTATTCAGTCTTATCTTCCCGCTCTGACCAACTGTCCGACTGTAGCTAGGAATTCAACACATCAAATGCACCAAAGTCTCTCGTGTGTTGTGTAACATGGTGTGGCACCCGGCGACTAGTGCTGGTGCTGAGTGATACTTGCACTCTGATCTTCCTCCTCTGATGCCTGAGACACTGCGTCCTGCTCGGTGGAGCTCTGCCGTGCGCTAAGCTGCGCAAAGCTAAATAAAAACTAGGGCAGTTTTTGTTTCATGAAGCGCTGACGAAGCTTCATGAAACAGTGTCCTCATGTTCAGCACCCACTAGATGGCAGTCTTTAAAATTGAATTAAAATTGACATGCAGGTTTTAGAGCAGATGTTTTCCAACCTTTTTCTAGCCACGCCACCCTTGGTTCATTGACAAAATCCCAGGCTCACCACCAAAGGAACTTGGGCCAAAGCGCACTGAAAGTCCTATAGAAAATCCCTCTTCATTTGTGAAACTACAGACACTCAGTTGTTATTTTGCCAGGAAATTTGCGGAGACAAATTGCAGAAAATGTATTTGTTTCAACTGCGTCCCGGGCAATATGGCTGAATAGATCATGATTTATTCACCTTAAATAACTGTTTGGATTTGATCACTTCTCTTTTGCATGACTTTATTGTCGTTTTCAGTTTCCAGACAAATCCTCTCTGCCTGAACTTGCTTCATAAAAACCATGACTCTTTCTCGCTTCACATTTTGGAGCACATTTATTTTGTTGTGCATTTAGTTTTTCGCCGACGGTCCATGAGTATCAATCAAGTTTTGTTGCATCCACAAACTCTGTATGACTCCCAGCTACATACGATAGTTTCAGCTGGAAGACGATGTGAATGAGACGATGTGACTGGTGCTGCTTCCTCAGCCTCACGACAGCAAATGTACAGTGAACGTGACAGATCCCTGCAACAGTTACACCATGAGCCTCAGGGGTTCACCGAGCCATGCGGATGCGTAATGAGCCACAAGCACTCGCTAAACACCCTGAACAGTCTCTAATGGCAGGACAGCAGTGAGATCATCTCAGATCTTCACCTCCACATCAGAGGGCGGCCCCTCAGGCTGGGACCCCCGTGTGACGACCTCAGCAGGCCCGGGGCGCTGTGGTATCAGTGGCACGGTCTCGCACCTTTGCTCCGGCGTGTCGTGCCCAGCTGCTGTTTTCTTGCGCTGAGCCGCCGAGTGTGGGCTGGTATCCGACTGCTATTTTTGTGACTAAGCTGCAGGAGCCAAAAATGATGGTCCAAAGCTACCTGGGTGCAGAATGTGTCCTCAGGCACTGTGTAATATGAAAGTAACCCCGGGCAGGAAATACATCGAAACACTCACGAACACTTGACTCGCTCCTAGCTTATTTTATTCTAGCTTTTGACCCACTGGCCTGCTTTACCTGTTTGGGTTCACCCTGGTGGTTGCGTTTTTTTTTTATAATCTTCCACATTCCAGATCAAAGTGCACTCTTGCTTAAAGTCCTATAGAAAATTCATTTCCATTTGTGAAAAACTGTAGCTACTGACTCTCGATTGTTATTTTGCCAGGAAATTTGCGCAGACAAATTTGTGGAGACATCATTTATTTATTTATTTACTTACTTTAAATAACTGTTTCGATCTTCCAAATTATAAAAACAAAAGTATGATTCTACTTTGATCATTTTTGGGGCATTTTTTTTTACTGAATTTTATTGAATTTTTTTTTTTTATCGCTTTTTTAGCATTGTAGATTAAATCGTCTTCAGTATGTCTAAACATCCATCCTCGCCTGCTTATCCGTCGCCAGGTCGCGGGGCTCAGCAGCTTCAGAAGGCGCCAAACACCCTTCTCCCGGGCAACATCCGCACTCCCAGGCCAGAGAGGAGTCTCATCCCTCCACCTGCTCCTGGGTCGACCCCACGGTCTCCTCCTAGATGGCCGTGCCTGAAACACCTCCAGAGGGAGACCTCCAGGGGGCGCCCTCGTGAGACTGACTCCTCTCAACGTGGAGAAGCAGTGGCTCTACTCCCAGTCTCTCCTGTGTGACAGGACTCCTCATCCTCCAAGGGAGACGCCCGCCACCCGTCAGAGAAAAGCCGCTAGTATCTGGAGGATCTGGTTCTTTCAGTCATGACCCCACAGCTCATGACCATAGGTGGGGGTCGGGACCAAGACTGACCGGTTAATAGAGAGCTTTGCCTTTTGGCTCAGCTCTCTCTTACACTCTCGTCAAAACATATAATTTTATAATTCTTTTTAGTTTAACTATTTATTCATTTTTGAACCATGGTTTATTGCATGTGATTCAATGACATTTCTTGGGAGTTTGATGAGCTAAAATACTTCTTGTTTTCAGAGGCTCCTTGATGGATGAGGTTGATTTGACAAGTGGCGGGACGTCTGGAGCATCATGTGACCAGTGCACTGGAACACGGAAGAGAGAGTCAGGTCTGTCATGGGGTCGTGACCCAGCAACGCTGTGCGAATGTGTCCCCCAGAAAACCACCAGCACGGCAGCAGCTGAAGCGCTTGTCGCCGAGCTTTCGGTCAAACCTGGTTTTTTTTTCTTCTCACCAAAATGGCCAGCTGGCCAGCGAGTGTCCGTCACGAAGCCAGGCCCGTCCCAGGGTCACAGTCGGGTCCCCGGCGGCCCGGCACCAGGGCGGCAGATGGCAGCAAAATGATGTCTTATCATGACTCACCCAGAAGGGGAGAGGAGAGTCTCTTTTGGGGATTCTGCCGCTTTGATGTGTCTCTGAGCGGGTGTCAGCAGTTATGTAACAGCATCGCTTCGGCTGTTTTCAACAAAGCTCTTTTACATTTTGGGAATATATCGACACCTTTTTAAGATAGAAAGTCTCATCCTGAAGAGCTGGATGAAGTTCCTGCGCGTGTTTGTTCAGCAGAGCTGCAGTCTGGCGCATGCTTTCCTCCAAACTAGAAAAGTGCGGCGCGACTCTCCAGACAGGCTGGGGTTATTCCCCGCGTGACCCCGGGTCACAGGTCAGATCGACTTGTGAGGGGAGTTCATCACTCACATTTCAGAGATTCTTGTGATAAACTAAGCTCAGTTAATCGCAGTTTAAGCCACATTTTTCAATGTGAGTGAATATGGTATATTACTGAATCAAATTCATACGTACCTTTAAACAACCAAATATTGTTTATTTTGCATCAGTTTGACTGTAGCACAATAAATCACCATGGTGTCTATATTCCAGTTTTTATATCACCTTATTTAAACTAAAGCTCTTATAATGTCTTGAAAATATTTGCATAAGAATTTCAAGTCCATTCAGAGTCGTGGAAACCCTGGTCATTGTGTAGTGAAAAACCTCCCTGAACAAAAGCAAACAGATGCTTTTGTTTGCTTCTGTTCAGGGACGATTCCTCCATGTTTGTTGTTGTTGTTCTCATCCTAGCTGCCACGTGTCTTGTGCATCAGTGGGATCAGTGGAGTCAGAACTGCTGCACTGACAAAGGTTCCCTGTTGTCTGGAGAGACAACTGTCAAGTCAAGCCAGACTAAACAACCAATCCACAATCCCAAAAGATCCCAGTGAAACATGTGAATTTCTCTTCATACCACTTCATTTAAGGACATGAAGCGCCTGAACCCTGGTGCTCCTCCCTCCGCTGCTGGGCCAAGACTGGACCTGCAGCTCCTTGAACCTGTCACGAACCCCCTGCATCTGGTCTACAAGGCTCTGACTTTCACCAGCTCCGCGTCCGACTGCGCTACGACAGCCAGGTTTTTCAACAGGCTCCGCATGTAAATTCAATCCGGCTAAATTCGCTGCTGCGTTGGAGATGCACTTGAAACACTCAGCAGCGGAGCAGAGCAGGCTTGTTCACCACCCCCACTGAAGCACGCACCCACAAGGCTTCCCCTGGAAACAGAGGGGCTCCTGTGCTCACCACAGACTGACCATTCCCGCAGGCAGGTGCTCCGGCAAGGCGGCCGCTGATCCAGCCAGGGAACCGACCTGATGTGGACAAGGCCGTCTACACCTCACATGTTCCCACCTTGGAACAAAAACACACCTCCAATTCTGCCGCAGTCGAACCATGTTGACTGTTACTGACTCCCATCTGAGGATCGGTGATGGACATGTGAAGAGAGTCTGCAGTCTGTGACACCAAGGCCACGTCCAGGAATAGCAAGACCCCGTACGTCTCCGTTGCCAGGCAACAGAACGCCATCTCAACTATGACATCATACAGCCGAGGACCTGCAACCTCAGCTTGACACTCCGTGAGTGACAGAAAAAGATGGAAAAGGGAGGAGAGTGGAGGGTGTGTGTGTATCTGCTTTAGCTATCTTTGTGGGGACCAATTCTTCGTCGACCAAATGTGGAGACATTTTTGCCAGACTCCACAAGTTTAAGGCTCAATTTGAGGGCGAAGACCGGAAAATAACTGGGTCATTATAACCAGTTTGGTTCAGGTGAGCCATGTGTTTTGGAGGGTTAGGTTTAGGGGGAGAGGCTGGGGAAAGGGTGATGGCCATGAAGGTCCTCACTAAGATAGGAAGACAAACAGGTATACGCATATGTGTGTGTTTCACCTTATCTATCCTAGTGAGGTCCAATTTTGGCCAAAACACCCCCTTGTGGGGCCTTTAGTTGTTTGTGGGACCCCTTTGCCGGACCCCACAAGGTTGAGCCTGAATTTGAGGGTGAAGACTTCAAACTAACTGGGTGCCAGTTTGCTTCAGGTGAGCCATGTGTTTTGGAGGGTTAGGTTTAGAGCGAGAGGCTGGGGAAAGGGTGATGGCCATGAGAGGTCCTCTCCAAAAGATTAGACATATTCCATACAAGAAGAAGGAGAAGGAGAAACTTACAGTAAAGGCACTTGTTGGCAATGAGCGTTTAAGGAATGGAATTCTACTGAGTGTGTTTGTCGTGTTCGACCTCCATCAGTCTGGTTTGCTGCTGGTTCTATCGGCCAAACTGCTGAAGGATAATCCCTGAATTCCCTCCGTGAAATGCCATCTTGGTCTGGCGTGTTTGAAAGGCCCACTGCATTTGAACTTGAAATGTTTCGCCCCTCTCCACTGAGTACAACAGCCTTCCCTCGACACGACTCAGCCTCCAGGTGGCGCCTCAGAATTCCCTGCAGACTTGGGCTCCTCTGTGACCTGCTCAGTTCACCTTCCAAACAGACTAGTTGGCTCTTAAAGAGCGTGTTCCCAGTCACTTTGAGGATGGAATCTCTCCCCTGAGTCCCGGGTCTGCCCTGGTCCTCCCCCTCGTTGCCCTAGACACCCGACTGAGCCTCTCACTCTCCCCAGGAGGTGGCAACAGTGATCATTTCTCCTTCATCTAGAGTCCTTGCACCACCTTCAACGATGACAACAGAAAGCCTAATAGGTTCTAATGTCAGTGGAGACTCGATCGACTCCCCCCAGCTGGAAGCCGTTCGCCTTTATTTCCGTATTTTCCCACTTCCCCTCAGCCCTTCCACTCAAGTGTGGTTTGTCAAAGCCTCCTTCCATCCATACTTCACACAGGATTATTTCATTTGAGGCCCATCTGCACTCACAATAGCCAGCTTTTGTCCTGCTCTCGCAGCAGCTCGGTGGCTGCGGCGGGAAGGTTTGAGCCCAGATAGCGTTGTCAAGGAAAAGCAGGTCCAGTGGAAACTGCGGTGGTATGAAAGGACAGTCACAATGTTGGGGGCCGGAACAACGTCCATCTGCAGCACACGTGTTTTCTGAGATAAAACAACTCCATGATTCTAGCGTGGCGTGCTTTTTATGAAGTTATCGCCCAAGAGACGGGTCGGGAGGAAACCTTGTCCCAGCGTTTCATTTCCTCTTTATGAATCATTTCTGTCAGTCCAGGTTTGGTCTCTCCGATCACTAATCCCAAGGACTTAAAAGGGATCTGACACAAGTCTACTTCAACGTGCCTGCGATAATCCTTGCAGCGATTTATTGACTTGGACAAGGAAAATATTAATACGTCTTTCATGCCACTTGGACGTATGGCAGCAGCAGCAAGTCCACACTCGCAGGCAAAGTTTCGACGTCTTAACAACAGGGCTGAAGCTAACAAATATTGTGACTGACAAGTAGTGGTGGGCTGGTGAGGCTTCATGAAACAGTGTTCATGTTTTCAGAGCCCGCTAGAGGGCAGTCTTCATTTGAAATTGATGTGAAGTTTCATTGAAACAGTTGTTCAATTCTCTGAACATGAGGCCGTTTCGTGAAGCCTCATCAGCCCATCACTACTGACAAGCGGAGCAAGTAGTCGAGTAGTCTGCTTACGCCATGCCAACCCACCCTCACTCCCATGGCGTAATATATTGACGGTAGGAAAGTGGACTTTAGCGTCCCATACTGACGCCAAAGGCAGTCTTCAGCGTTACGTGTTGACGCATAAGTGTTTCAGGGGAGTAAAAAGCACAGGGTGGAGTGCAAGGCATGGGGGAGACATTTGAACGGAGCGCCATCTGATGAGCCTCTGTCTTTCTTTTACGTGACCATGCTGCCCACAGCGTGACGGTATGCCGTGGAAGACGGAACACGTGCTTCAGTTGAAAACCTAATGCATTAACACGTAACGCTGAAGGTGTCAGTATAGGACACGAAAGTCCACTTTCCCGACGTCACTATGTTACGCCATGTGAGAGGATGATCTCATCTGATTCCACGTTGGAGTCGCTCAGGTTGTTGACCTGGTTTAACTTAACAGATAAAGATTTAGAAAATGCGACGTTCATAAACAGCGTAGACGTGTGTACACCTTCAGAGAGAGGGACTCAGGTCAGAGTTGTAAATCTCTATTTTGGGTTGGACAGCTCTGCTCATCAGCCAGGAGAGAGGGACATAAATCACAACATTTCCATTCCAAAATAGCAAATTAAACGTCCCCAGCTCCGCAGCTGCTGGTTGAAATTCAGGAGCTGCACTTCTTTATTCAATTGTTACTGATTTTGTGGAGATAAATGAAAGCAATTAAAAGATAAGTGTCCTTTCATCCTTCTTCTGGAGGAGGAGGAGGAGGAACCTATAGAAGGTGCAGGCGAGGGGAGAGGACTCCCTGAGGACTGGTCGGCACCAGGCGCCGGGCTTTACATGCCACGTACGACGTGCAGAAGCTCTGCTGACAGAGAAACTCCACAAACTTTAGCAATTATTTTTGCCATGAAAATGGAAAAAAACTGCAGCGTTAATAGCACCAGTTTGCGCTATCGGCTCCACTGCCTTTAAACCCAATTAAAAATAACTTTTGTGCGGTTTAGACCTTCAAAAAGACCTTTAAAACTGCCCGCTGTTGTTCTTACATGGTGTGATTCAACGAGTCAAGTTTAATGAAATTGTTTTTTTTGTTTGTTTTTTTTCCGCAAAGATCTAAAAGAGCAGCTTGTTAGGAGTATAAGCAGAAGCCTACACACTCCTGGCAGGAGCAGTAACTCGCTGAGGTTTGAAAACGTCAGGCCAAGTGAGCACAGAAGCGAACACTGTACCAGGAAAGCTCAGGCCTGTGTGTGTGTGTGAGGCGACCTGAGGGCGGCGCTCATGAGCCAGTTGTTATTAAAGCACTTCTTCAAAAGCAGGGATTTAAGTTGTACTAACTGTGACGGTTGGATGGAAAGTTTTTCAGCTCACACTCCACCCGAGGCGTCAAATAGCAACTGTCCTTGAATATGTTTTTTCATGCGCATTGTTTCGAAGCTCTTTTGTATTGCTTTTTGCACTTTATAATATTATTTCTATTTCGTTGTGATATGTTGGGTACAGAGCATGTTACGAAAATGATTTCCTTTGGGATTAATAAAGTTTTCTGATTGTGATTTTAAGGAGACTTTTGTGTCCCATGCTGACGCAGAGGTCAGGCGTCATGTGGACAAATAGATTTTCCAGTGTGATGTTCCGAAGAACGAGAGGCCTTCATCTCTGAAGGCACTTGGTACATTTACCTGCTGGTGTGGTTGTTTAAAGTGCTTTATACCAAGTGACACATCGAAGTATTTAGAGCAAAAGAACAGCAAGTCTAATGTGAGCTGGAGGGGTGACTTCTGCGTCAGCATAGGACGCTAAAGTCACCCGGCAATAGTCGCTATTTGACGCCTTGGGAGTGAGAAGTGAGAACATGTCAGTTTTTTGGGGTCCTGGGTTAAAACAGCAACACTGAACTAAGTAATGCTTACAGGTAGTGATGGGCTGATGAGTGTCCGTACTATCAGAGGCCACCAGAGGGCTCGATCAGCTCTAAAATCTTAGGAATTGAAACACTGTTTCAATGAAACCTCTCATTAATTTTAAAGCAACGCTGCCCTCTAGTGGGCTCTGAGAAGATGGACACTGTTTCGTGAAGCGTCATGAGCCCGTCACTATGTAAAGGTCATAGAGACGCAACTGAAGTTCATGGAGGAAGCCCAGGAACAACATACAATCTCTTCGTCCTGCAGACTCAATTGAATCTGATTCCAGCGACCAAGAGTCCTACGGTTGCGCGAGAAGTCATCATGTCCGTAACGTGGGTTGTGGTGTCGCTCCCATCGAAACAGGTGACAGGAGAAAAACAGGAATTCAGGGCATGTGGCGATAAGTAAGTTTTAAATAGGCAACATTATTCATGTGTGTTTCATTTTCATTTCACGCGACGCTTCCACAGCTGCAGACACAGAGGAGTCCTGTCCTTACGGCACTACACTGAAGATTTTTTCCGTGGCACTGTGGTTTCCTCCCACAGTCCAAAAACACTCAGTAGGTCACTTGAAATCCTCCACGGCGGGTGTGAGAGTTGAAGCCTGTATGTGTCATGTGATGACACCTGTGCAGGTGCCCCCTGCCTCTCACTCTGTGTAGCTGGGACTGACTCCAACCTCCACCACTGCACTAGTTTTTGGTGTTTTCCTCGGACACATTCTCGGATTCCACTTTGGATTCTGAGGGGAAATGAAGGCTTGGTACGAGCTCAGTGACAAGCAAGTGGAATCAATGTGAACTTGTGGGGTCCAGACTTGGAGCTGGTGTCAGTATCTCCTGTCAGTTTCAGGCCTCACAGAGGAGCTGCCGAATTACCCATCATTACCTCTCGATGAAAGTGTGGCAGGTGCCAGTGTTTCCAGAGTTCACCTGGCGTGCGCTGTGACAGAAGAACCGGGCCAACAATGCTGAGCGATGGCGCCGCATAATTACATCCCGCCTTTTCTGTCAATTACCTCAATACAGTCAGTTGGCTTTCCAAATATTGTTGACGCGTCAGGAAGGCACGAGCAAATACACGCCGTACTACCTACACGCATTCTCTCTCCCGAGGACTCAAACAGCTATTACTTTCAAGTGTACTTTTCGTCCTTCGATGGAAGCAGTTTTCTGTGCTTAGACGTGTCAAACGTTTCCCCTGCTGTGTGACAGGAGAAAGAAGATACGGCAAGAGAATATAAGCCTCGCTGACTCTGGTCATTCAGCCAGTTGTCGGAGCTAGAATGGGAAACAAGTTTAACGCCAGGGTTTTGGGTGCAAGTGGGCGTCAGAAGAAGGGACCCCCTGGACAGGAATCCAGTCCAGCACCTGACAGTGTTGGGTCACGTCTTTCATGTGTTATTTCCCAGGTGTGCGATTGAAGAGAATGTTTTAAAGAGCTTTACTGGGAGATGAATGGAGTCATGTGTGGCTCAGTTAACCTTCAGTGGCCAGAGGCTTTTCAAGGAAATCCACTCGGACACTTGACCCAAAGCTTGGGATGGGAGTAAATTCTCTCATCCGTCGTGTATATTATGGCTTCGCCAGGCGGCGGCCATCTTGAATTACAGAGGTTATATTGCTACGGAAGTTTATCTCACCCACTGGTGAAACTCGTCCTCAGCTCTCAAGCGCCGATGATGATGATGATGGTGGTGATGAAGATGATGATGACGATGGTGATGAAGATGAACGCTGGGCATCATTCTCCAACACTATTCTCTGTGTATTTTCTTCTATATCTGCAGCTTCACTGTGGTGGCAGGCAACAGCGATACGGGCCTCTTCAAATTCCAAAAAGTTTTCTTGGGAGCCGCTGATCTCTGAGGAGACTTGCCCGACTAATTGTAGCCTTAGTTTAAGAGTGGAAAGTTTTAATTGGAATTCATCTGTCAACCAGGCCTGAACATGTTCAGCAGTCACTGAAGTGTCTCCCACACTGGTCCTGCAGCACTGAACGTTGCCGTGCAGCAGGCAGCTCAGTGGTCTCCCTTTAATTTCCCCCTGAAGAGATGGGGTCACCTCTGACCCGGTGGAGTGATGCATGGTACGGGTACTTTATTTGACTCAGCAGTCAGAGACGAGTCAGAGATGAAGATACTGAGGAAGGGACAAGGTCAGAAGTGAGGCTGTGGCCCACAGTGGGAGTAGTTACGACCACTGGTATCACAGAGGCTCCGCCCACCATGACCTCTGACACCAGGGAGCGCTATGTCACATGCATCACAATTTACACAACCACTCAATCGATTATACGCACAGCCTGGTGGAGCAGAACGAGAGTCTGAGTCAGTGCAGCTGTCTGTAGTTATGGACCGTGGTAGATGTTAAACCTGGTCAAAGTATGAGCGACTCGTGGCGCCTGTGTGTCACAATGATTGGCTCAGTGCTGGGAAGCATATGCAACGTTGTGTTTTCCAGCTCGAGGTGTGCGTACAACTTCCTGTCGCAGATGCTGATTCAGCAGAAATGACAAGTCCGGATCTCATTAATATGGTGGCTGAGAGGTGCCAAACAACATACGAAATGCCTAAAACAAAACACACTTTCACTAAACAAAAAACAATTGCTGAACAACACACAATTGCGAAAGCAACACACACAATCACACAGGCAAACAATGGCTCCAGCTTCCTGCATTTTGTTTTCATGATTGTGTGTTCTGTGATTGTATGTTGCGCATGTTTTGCTTTGCACCTCTCAGCCACCATACATTCATTTGTAGCGGTGAAACGTGTGAGTCATGTGACCTAGTTTACTCACCATATAAAGGGTGAGTCGAGGGAAGAACTAGTGTGGCGCACTGGACTCATGACAACCACAGACTCCCTGTGTTTACTCTGGAAGAAGAAACTGTGAAGTGGAACGGACCTCACTGTGGTCAGGTCTATTTAATACGGATATTATCTGTTTCCCTTAGCAACCGTGGGTCTGGCCGCAGCGAGAGGAGGCCTGGCGTCTTGAACAGGCTGCTAAAATAAGACTTGATTTCACAGGAACCGTCCAGTGAGTCAGAGAGGAGCCTTTGTATAGAAAATAGCTGCCTTCAGAGCAAAAAGCCATCTGGTGGCCTCAGTCGCCCGTGAGTCCAGCAGAACACGTCCAGAAAAGCACGAATGTATGGGACGGGTGTCTGTCGCGTGATGTCACCGCTTGCTGTCATGCCCCCTCAAATCCTGGCTCTAGGTGGCGCCATTCGGTTTGGGGACGGACTGTGACGTTTGTGAAATGGAGTTCTGTAAATTCTCCGCTGGAAAAAGTGTGTTTGCTGAGTTACGTGTTCTGGTCAACCATCCTTCGGTTTCAGTTCAAGAACTGTTTCAAGTCCTTCCACACCAGCTCAAACAACCGGAGATGAACTTGTTAACTGTCAGAAAAAGTGAATCATCAAAGCCCACATTTACACACAAAACAGTTGGATCACCTCAGCTCGGTTATTCGTCTCATTTTGGAGGGCTCCATCTGATCCATCTGATCCACCGCTTTGGAGGACACCTCACATCAGTTTTACACCAGGGCTGCCATGACAACATGGTTTCATGAAGCCTCATCAGCCCATCGCAAGAGAACATCCATGATGAAGGGCAAAAAAACCCTTCAGGATAGAAGCACAAAAGCTTTTTCAAATATCACAAGGCGATGCATTGGATTCACTCGCAGCACTTCTGTTAGATTCTGCAGCCAGAACATCAAAATGAGCTCTGGCCACCTGGAGATAAACGCAGGCATGAAAGGGTCAAGTCAATTTGGAATCAACTTCAAAGGACGAGCTCAAGTGAAGACAGAGGGGACGTGCGAGCCGGTCCCTGTCCTCCCCACAAACACCCTGTCAGACACAAGTGCCAGATCGAGCGGATCAAAGCGCCGGCCTCCACACCGCTTCAGGATCGGAGCTCCTGCTGCTGCAGGGATTGCCCCGACCCAATCTCTCCTCAGATCTCGGCATCAGTCACACGCGACCAGAAAGGTCCATTTCAGGGCTATTTTGGACACCGTCGGTCCCCGTCGTGGCCTCTTTGTCTGGCCAGGGATCACTTGTCAGCCCTGACACCTTTACAGCCCTGAGGCTGGAACTTCCTCCGCACAGATGTCGCAGTGAGCCCTTCTCTCTCAGCGTCTCTGCTCCTGCACCTCCTTCCCTCTCCGTCACCTCTCCGTCTCTCCTCCGGTTCCGGTGACTCATGGCTGCTACAGACTCTGAAGCGGAGCGGCTTCTCTGGCGGCGTCTCTGTCCCAAACGCACTGACCATTAGGACGGCAGAGCTTCTGATTCCTGGGACGAACGCGGCCTCAGCAGCAGAAGAAAAAACGTGTTTACACATCCTCGTGTCACCCACACACGTTGGCCCGCAGCCCTCTGATGAAGCAGCACAGTTTGGTGGAATGTACAGCAGAAGGGGTAGAAAGAATGAAAAAATAAAAGGGCTCCTGAGCATCTCCATGGAAACAAGCTGGTGAGCAGCATACTGTCAGAGCGGGAGGATGAAGCCAGTCCTCATTAGGGGAGCCGAGCCACGCTACACACGCCGGCCGCTTGATTCCATCATTAATGGCTCGAGCTTCCACACGGGACGGAGGGACGGGCTACACCTGGACCTGGGGATTCCTCCAGCAGGAGTCGGTAGCCTGCAGCCAGCAGCGCCCTCA